>NC_135573.1:239005055-239326305 GCF_965152235.1 Eretmochelys imbricata
CAGCCGGGAGCTGAATTAAATTGTATAAGCAGCCCTAATTCTAGCAATTTCTAACTTTCATGTGCTTGATTTTGCAATCTAAATAACATTTTTAACTTTTAAATATATTTGTATTAATAGTTGTGCCTGAAGGTCCTAATCAGGATTGGGGCCTCATTGTACTAAGCACTATAGAAACAGAAGAAAATGCAGTCCTTGCATTGAATTGCTTATAGCTTTAAAAAAATGCCACATAACACACGTAGATTCAATACATAACAGAATATGGATTCAAAACTGTGTGACAGTATGCATGTTGGAGGAAACTATATCAGGTAAAAAGAAAAGGAGGACTCGTGGCACCTTAGAGACTAACAAATTTATTTGAGCATAAGCTTTTGTGAGCTACAGCTCGCTTCATCGGATGCATGTAGCCCACGAAAGCTTATGCTCAAATAAAGTTGTTAGTCTCTAAGGTGCCACAAGTACTCCTTTTCTTTTTGCCGATACAGACTAATACGGCTGCTACTCTGAAACCTGTCATTATATCAGGTAAGGTGCTACAGGGAGTCAGTATTGGAAACCATCATGTTGACTATTCTCATGAAGGAATTAGAGGTAGGATTAAAATCAATACAGAATACACTTGATCCACACCAAAAGCAGAGGCACAGCAAACACACAGGAGGACAGAGTAAAGTGCTAAAGTGATCTGGAGAGATTAGCACAATGGATACATGAGATTAAATAAAATTTAATGCTTATAAACATAATATCCATCTACTTGGAAAAAAGATGCAAACCGATACTAATTGGAAGCGAAGTCGTATAGATAGCAGGAAAAACAGACGTAAGAAATTGCAAGGAATTGTCCTTGAAAAAATAAATCAACATTATATTTTATTCATATGAACTAAACAGACAGATATCTTGTATAAAATTAGGGAGGTGATAATGCTTCTATGGGTAGCTCTGTTACAAATTACCAATATCTAAAATACTGGGTGCTATTCTGGTCCTCAGAGTTTAAGGAGGATATTGAAAAGCTACAGAAAATACAGAGGAAAAACAAATATATAAGAGCTAGATATTATTATTACGTACATGTACAAAGATTAGAAGATAACATACAAGGAAAGAAATCAATTTATACAATATTTAAAAACCCAATGGGGACATGATTGCTGTATATAGACACACTAAAGGAAATAAGATGTGAAAAAAGAGATTATTCACAAAAAGGTAGTACAAGGAGGAAAGGTCTAAAATTAAAAAATAAACTTTTAGACTATCAATTGGCATGTTTTTTGTGAAGTTGGAGAAACTAGGCATTGGGACAGTTTTCTCAGGGTTCAATCATAAGCTCTCTTCCATAACCACACAGAAGAGGAAGGGGATTTAGGACTGCCCTTGCTCTTCTGTATGGGCTATACAGGAGGAGGAGAAAAGAGATCACCACTGTCACTGGGCTGCTTAGGTTCCAGCTCATGCAAATGGGATTTCCCCCATGACACAAGGAGGAAGCACCAGACCGTAATTCTCAGAGTAAATCTGATCCATGACGTGTTACCTCTTACTACATTCGTAATAGAACAATCCTGTCCTGTACCTACCTAGCTACTAGGTAGGACATGAGCGATAATAATGTAGGTCAACATCCAGGATCTGCATGACTCAAGGTGGTCTTTTCTGGCCCTACTATCTATGAATTTTACAGAAGAATATGAGTTTTCGATGTCTGCATGAAATCAAGAAGGCAAAAATACCTCTAAACCACCATAGTCTTAGAAGACATTACAGACTGAGAATAATCAACCCTTATTTCCTTGGTAACTGTTGTCCACTTCAATTAATCAATTAATTCTTTGGAAAATAGTGAACAACAACAAAAATCCCATCTCACAGTAACTACCTAACTGAGTGTATGACTGGACCAATAACAGACAAACATGAAACAAGAGAACGATATTCTTGCTTCACATGAAAATTCAGACTTTAGATCAATAGGGCTTCATATAATTATTTTATTAAAGGTGTCATGATATTCCCAGTTTTTTGTTGACTTCAAAAGAACTAATCATTTCTAAAGGGAAATACAAATGGTTGAAATATAGAAGAAAACTGTTATAACTGAGAGTCGATATTACATGTGTGTCAACACTAGCCAACTATTACATTTTACCAAATCTCCATACCCACTGTGAATACTGTCTTTCCAGCATAAGTTTCTTGTGTTTGATGACACAGCATAGTTTGTTGGACACAATGTTTCTCTTCAGGATTAGCATGCAAAAACCCACCATCTGCAAAAGTTCTTCAGTCACTTATAAACAGGTCCCAAGACAAGAAATACATTAAAGAGACAATATACAGCTTTATCTTCCAGTTAATGCATTAAAAAAGATACAGCTTCCTCCTCTTTGTCATTCTACCTCCACTCAAATAGCACTTTAAAAATTTATATATTAAATGCTAAAGACAAGGTGATAGTTTAATAAGTGACTAATGCTGGTTAATGTGATAGACAGGATGATTTAGTTTCAGTGTTATGGCATGCAGCCAACAATACCAAAACAAAAAAAAAGCTCAAAGAAAATTGAAGTTCCAACAGCTCAAATACAGAGGGCTTGAAGTAAGTGCTGATTTACACTTCACACAAGCCCACTGACATCAGTGGGACTGCACAAGCTAAGTAAATTTAGCACAGAACATCTTGAAAACTGATTCTGATGCAAACTATTACAGGTGAGGCTGATAGCAGTACCTATTAAGGTTGCCCAACAATGACCATTATAAAACCCTGTTTCCATACTTTAATTGTTTGGACGGAAGTTTTTCATGCTAGCTGTTTGACTCATACCGAATTTTTTTGGACATTTTCAGTTGAAATGGTTCAACTTTTTTCAAGAATGAGACTACAGGGAAAATATGTTGTTTTGTCCATGTAAAAACTCCTGGCAACCTTGTCTTTTAAAAAGCTGTATATGACCCCATGTTCTGCAGCAGAGACTTGAAATTTGCAGTGAGGATGAGAGGCTGTTTGTACATGCTCAGTAGACTTCTTAGATTTTCAGTAGCTAAATTTCCTGGAGAATCCATCTGCACTGGGCATTCTTCAGCAAATGGCTAAGCATGACTTGCCCTGCAATTGCACCTGTATGCTGTGAACCATGCCAGGTCCAGGCAACTGAACAGACAGCAAGGAGACTCTCTCTCTCCTGTGCAGAGATCCAAATGCAGATGGGACAAGACCCAGACCTGCAGGAAGAGTCCACTGGGACAGGGAGCTAGGGGAGGGGAGGGTTGGGCAGAAATCATGACTGGAAGCTGGTTAGGATGGTGAGAGGGAAAATGAAACAAGTAGTTTGGGTGGACAAAGACTGCTATGGGAAGCCATTGTGGGGACTGGGACTGGCTGAGCAAAGAGATTACGAGCCAGGTATGGGGCTGGGATTGAAAAAAAGTTGGGTGGACAGAAAAAAAGAAGGGAGACCGATCTGATTGGGACTCAGGGTGAATAACTGGAATTAGCTAGGCAAAAAGGGTAGAGGAGCCAGGGGTGGAGACACTAAGATTTGACAAAGAGACTAAGACATAGATTGGGATTAGGAGCCAGTGGGGCAACTGGATGCCAGTGAGTGGGCGAGAGACAGATCGGGTGATGAGTCATGATGTGGGAGAGGCAACTGGGATTGACTGGGCAAGGAGACTGGGGACAAAGATCTGGGGAAAAACTAGGAATGCCTTAGCTAGGAGATTAAGACTGGACGTAAAGAGAGGTGAGACTAAGACTGACATGAAACACCTAAAGAGTGGAGATTGGGACTGGGTAGGCAAGGAGATGGACTAGGACAAGGTGTGGGAAAGAAACATGACTGGGACAAGGAGAGGTTACAGGGGACGAGGCAGAAGAATTTGTGCCCACCAGAGCAAACTCCCTTCTAAATCTTGAGTCTCACCATTCTTCTTCTGACAACAAACATCTGTGAAACCCAGTGGCTGATGACCCATGTTGATGACAACAGGATGCCATATAATCGAATTTCTGGTTGCTTTTTAAAAAACTTAGGAAATTACACACACAAAAAACTATGTTAAAACAACATTATTAAGGTTGCATTTCAAGCATTTAAAAGCTGGGAAATGCCAGAATTAAGGTGGCCTGTCCAAACTTAATTCAATCCCCTTGTGCATTATGATAGTCTATAATTACATGATCTTATTCTATTTATTTCATAGACCCCAAACTGTAGGATCCTTGCTTCATTTGATGGTAAATCTGCTGTGAATGAGCCAGGGAATTGCACAAGAAAAGGTAGTCTCAACCCGTGGTTCTGCCAGAATTCCTATGTGATTCTGGACAAAGTCACTTAAACCAGACTTTTCACAGGTTGTCATTAATTGTGCATTCTTCATTTTCTGGGTGCCTGACTTGAGAACCTGGGGTCTGATTTGAAGTGCTGAGCACTCTCAACTGCCACTGAGCTCAATGGGAGCTGTGCTTTGCATATATGAAGTGTTATACAGTGCTAAGTACTCTGAAAAATCAGATTCTAGGTATCTCAAATTGGGTACCCAAAATTAGTGGATATTTTTGACAGTAAAAAGATTTCAGAGTTGGAGAAAATGTGTCTTACAGGAGACTTAAAGAGCTTAATCTGTTTAGTTTATCAGAAAGAAGACTGAGAGAATACTTGATTACAATGCAGAAGTATCTTCAAGGGGAGAAAATACCAGGTACTAAAGGACCCTTCATTCTAGCACAAGAACCAACAGCTGGAAGATGAAGGAAGTCAAATTCAAATGAGAAATCAGTGGTAGATTCTGCTTCTCTTGATGTGTTTAAATCAAGACTGGATGCCTTTTTTGGATGATATGCTTTATACATATAAATTATGTTTTAGCAAAACACAGATGTTACTGGGTTTTATACAGAGATAACTAGATAAAATGAAATGGCATGTGATATACGGGCTAGAGTAGGGTACAAAATATGTAGGAATGACAGAGTAGGTCCTGGTGGTGGGGGAGTGGCACTGTATGTGAAAGAAAGCATAGAGTCAAACATAGTAAAAATCTTAAATGAATCAAATTGTACCATAGAATCTCTATGGAGAGAAATTCCATGATTGAATAATAAGACTAGAGCAGTAGGAATATACAACTGACAACTAGACCAGGATAGTGATGGTGATTTTAAAATGCTCAGAGAGATCAGAGAGGCTAGAAAACTCAATAATAATGGAGGATTTAAACTATGCCCATATTGACTGAGTACATGTCACATCAGGATGGGATGCAGAGATAAACTTTCTAGACACCATTTGTGATAAATTAAGGGGGAGGAGAGGTAGCTCCCTTTTATGGGCACCCAGCCAGACAGTTAACTATAAAATCCCTGTTAGTAGCTGTTCTCTACTTGCTTTACCTGTAAAGGGTTAAAAAGTCCATAGGTAAAAGGAAGGGAGTGGGTATCTGACCAAAAAATCCAATGGGAAGGCTAGAACTTTTTGAACTTGGGAAAAAACTTTCCCTTTGTCTGTGTTGTTCTCCTGGAGAGCAGGGACAGGGCTGGAGCTATGCTGTAAAAGCTTGTGCCAGGTATGAAAATCATCAGATCATATCTAGAACTACTCATTTAAAATCCCAGATATGTAAGTAGATCAGGAAATGTCTAGGAAGACGCAATTAGGTTTCTCTCTTTTATTTCTTTATGCCTTGGGGACTTCTCTGTGCTAATCCCAGGCGTTTTTGTTTTGGTTGTAACCTTTAAGATGAACCTCAAGAAGCTATCTTGATGCTTAATCCCTGTAATTGTTTTAAAACCTAGCAAAAAGCCTAAATTCCAAATGTATTTCCTTTCTTTTTGTATTAAATAAAATTTACCTTTTTTTTCAGAATAGGGTTGGATTTTTATGTCCTAAGAGGTCTGTGCACATGTTGTTTAAGTAGCTGGTGGCAACAGCTGATTTCCTTTGTTTTCTCTCTCTCTCTCTCTCTCTCTGAGAGAGAGAGAGAGAGAGAGAGTGTGAGTGAGCGAGCGCTTGAGGGTACCCCACAGGAAGAAATTCCCAAGTGCGCCTTCCTTGGTTCTAAAAAAGAGTTTTTTTAAAATTGGGTGGTGGCGGCAACTATCCATCCAAGGTTAGAGAAAAGCTGTAACCTTGGGAGTTTAATACAAGCCTGGAGTGGCCAGTATTAATTTTTAGAATCCTGTGGGCCTCCACCTTCTGCACTCAAAGTGCCAGAGTGAGGAATCAGCCTTGACACCATTAATGACTTCTTTTTGGAGCAGATAGTCCTGGAACCCACAAGGAGAGGGGCAATTTTTGATTTAGTCCTAAATCAGCATTTCAGCTAGAGCACAGGATCTGGTCCAAGAGGTGAATATACCTGAACTGCTTGGCAATACTAACCATAATACAATTAAATTTAACATCCTTGTGGGGGTGCAGGGGAAATACCAAAGAAGCTCACCACAATAGCATTTAAATTCAGAAAGGAGGACTACACAGAAATGAGAAAGTTGTTGCCAAAGGATATTGTGAAAGTCAAAGCCATAACAAGGTTCCGAAATAAATTTGTTAGTCTCTAAGGTGCCACAAGGACGCCTTGTTGTTTTTGTTGGAAGACAGGATACTAGTCTAGATGGACAATTAGTCTGACCCTGAATGGCTGTTCTTATGTTCTTAGATAATCTAATGGTCCCTTCTCACCTTGAACTCTAGAAAACCTTAATCTCTGTGCCTCAGCTCCCCTTCTCTAAATTGCTGCTAACACCACCTTCTCATCTTGTAGGTGTCAAGAATCAGGGCTTGCAGCAGCGCCAGTCCCTGGGAAACCTAATGAGTGTAGCTAGTCTGTAATAGGCTGCCTGGTTGGCTATACCACCTAACTGGTGGAAAGAATCAGCAGTCCAGCTCTATTAAAATTTATCACATTGCCAGCAGCAATTCAGTGGCTGTGCAAAGCATTTACTCACAGATGCATTTGCTCCTGTGCCTGCTTGTTCCCAGCCCTGCTCCTTGGCCCCAGCCTTGGCCTTGTCTTACCTCATTCCAGGTAACCCAGCTCTGCACCTTGGCTCTGACTTCTGGCCTCTGACTCCAGCTCTGACCCCGACTCAGACTTCTGACTGTGGCTCTGCATATGGCCTCTGTCCCTGGGCTCCTATTCCTGGCTACCAACTCCTGTCTAACCACTAGACACGACTGTCTACGTCCCAGTCTCTGACAATAGGAATGTTGTGTAAACAAATTCATTAATATTTGTGAAGCACTCATACTAAAGTGATGAAGGCCATAAAAAAGCCCATTTGGAAATTAGTCTGAAGTATGAATAGTCTTCAGTAAATAAGGCATGAGACCACACAAAGAACAATGAGGAAAGCTGCTCATTAAGTGAGCACCACCTATTCTGAGCACTGAATGAGGCAGCACTCCTGTGAGGAAAAAAAAATAGTAAAGCATACATCCTGCATATGTATGGAGTGAATTAAGATTGCTCAGGTAACCTTAGTTCTGGTATTTCCTAACTTATGAGTTCTTAACTTTGCAACCTTAATAATGTTCTTTTAACATAGGGGTTCTTTTTGTTTGTGTGTATGTAATTCAACAAAGGTTTGAAAAATAAACTGAGCACAACATTTAAACTATTGTTATAATACAGGGATAAAGAACAAAGATGTGTCATTAGCACAGAATCTCCAGGGTGCAGAAGTACACATATGTACAGAAAACAGCACACACTCAGAGTCACAGAGGGAACAAGCTTTAAATAATTTGTTAGAATTCTACAAGTCAAAATGAAAGTCCTTTTAGAGTTACACGTTATCTCTGATTTAAGCATCAAGGTGCTCTCCAGGCTGAGGTATTTTTAAGCTGCTCAATATTTTTACCACTGAGAATAGCAAGGGCTGCCCCCAGTTTAAATCTTAATGAGGTAGCTTAATTTTCCCCCCCATAAAGGAGTGGAGTGATAGTGACTTACAAGGAATGATATGACAATGGCAAACTTCCTGGATCCCCTAAGTATTCATTTCCATACCTTTCTTCTTAATGGGTAGAACGTTGAAAAGAAAATGTATTTTTTATGTAGTAACTGGACTCCATTGAAACACACTTTCAACCTTAACTATTTTTATGGAAATGTTTAGGTTGGGAATAAATTAAATCTATTTTTGGCATAATCGATTTATGGAAGTCACTTTGGAGGGGTAACTCATAGTATCGTCCAGCACCACTTGAGTACTTTGGGCAAGTTTCTCCTATTTCCTGTCCAACCCAGTTCCTTTTCCATGACATATAGCCTCCTTGCATGCCAAGCAGATCTCAGCATATTACATGAGCCACAAAATTCATGCCCAAGTTAATTTACACATGAAAAGTATAAAAAAGGTGAATTCTCAATTAAGGCCAACCCTGCCTTTCTTGTTACCTTCCTCTTTTATTAGAAAGTGCCCAATGGATTCTGTTCCCTATTTGCAGTTTCTTTCTCCAGGCAAAGACTCCTTCTGACAATCCCAAGTTATCCAGCCCCCAAAATCTCCAGAGCTTTGCTATCAGAGAAAGACTGGCCAAGGACAGAATCTTTTGCCAAAAGTTAACACATCAAGTGTGGATAAACATTCATAAGATCTTTCTGTCATATTGTTATAATCAAAAATAATGAACCCAAGCCATCATTCTGACTGTGTCCCTTGGAGAAACAAAGCCTCGCACTAGATTTTAAATGTCTAAATGCTTTGTATTTGATCTGAAAATTCATATCTGTGTATTGTTCAAACTCAAATCTTTTAAAAATACATTAAGTGCTACATCTTGGGGGACTTATTAATTGCCAACAGTTTGGATGAACATTTTGGGGGTCTGGCATAAAAAAATAAACATTAAAATATTGCACCACATATTAGCAAATCAAAACTTTAAAACAACACATTTTATACATATATAAAATAGGCAAATGAATTAGAGTAAAATTTGGTCATCTTAAAAAAAAGCTATCTTTGAGCTACTGTATAGAGAAGTCTGGAGTCCCTGACAAGAAAAATTAGTTCCTTCTCTAAAATACCTTTGCTTCTAAGAATGGAGGGATCCATTGCCTGGACTTCATTGCTGGGAGAGTGCTACTCATGTCACAGCAACAGAAAGAACGTGGAATGTACTTTTGGAGTGAGGGGACAGCAGAGTGGATTTCCTCCCCATCCCTACTGGATTACAACAACAGTCCTAAGCCCCACTGAAGATTTCCAAAGCTGAAAATTACATAAACTTAGTAGAAATGCTGATAACATTATAGATAACACGAGTAATAAAAAAGAAAGCTGTAACTTGTACAAACTTAATTTTACCAAAACCATTCTTATGTACAGGGAAAGCGTTCGGACAGCGATGTTACATTATGATAAACTATAGAAAAATTAACTTATTTTTCTAATAGAAGTTCAAAAAGTAGAGGGCCTATAGAACCAGGTAAAAGTATCACTGGGAGTTTTAGTAGAGGTTTCTCTTGCCTGGTATCTTGATTATTTACCCAGAAGCCAGAAGCCCAAATCTAGAAATTTGAGGTTGGGTTTTTAAACAACCATTTGCAGTGGATTAAAGAAAAGGTATAAGGCCCCAAATCCTCTTGTATCATTTGGTCATAGACAATTTTGAGATATAAAAAGAAAGAGTTCCCTTTTGTTGAAGGCTCCGCCTCTCACACTCTAAACTATTAATTTCAAATCTCTAATGGTTAAAATAATTGAGAAGTTTCAGACGAAATTTAAATGCCTTCAAATCAACTGCTGAAAACCATGCAAGAGTGCAAGATACAAAATGCCTAATTATTAATATCATTGTCATCTGTATCAGCTTGGGAAATCAGTCTGTGACCAATAAGATATCAACATACAGCAGTGGTTGCCAAACTTTAACAGCCCCAAAACCCCTTTCACAAAATTGTGAAATCTTGTGAACCCCCTCCTAAAAATGAATATTTCCAGGGACTGAAGTTTAAATTTCTTCCGCACTCCGCAGGGCTCCTGCTACTGGACCCTGTTGACCATCCTGGTCAATTGAGCTCGGGCTGCAGGTCCCGCTGACCGCCGGGGCTCGGGCTGCCAGCTCCAACTGCCCAGCCCCGATCTCCCTGGGGCTTGGGCTACCAGCCCCGCACAGTGCACTGGGATTCAGGCTGCTGGCTCCTCCACTCACGGGAGGGGGGAGGGCTCGGGCTGCCAGCCCAAACTGCCCGGCCCCGCTCTCCCTGGGGCTGGGGCTACCAGCCCTGCACAGCGCACTGGGATTCAGGCTGCTGGCTCCTCCACTCATGGGAGGGGGAAGGGCTCGGGCTGCCAACCCAAACTGCCCGGCCCCGCTTTCCCTGGGGCTCGGGCTGTCTATCCTGCAACTGGGTCCCACCTGCTGCCTCCAATGCCCGGGTTCCTCTGGCCGCCATTAGTGAAATTTTTCTGATGAACCCCCTGTAACATTCTGCGAACCCCAGTTTGGGTACCACTGACATACAGCTATTCTGCCCTTATTTTTCATACCACTCTGACAATAAGAGAGCCAGGAGAAAACTAGAAATGTTCAATTCAAATCATGAACTGGAGCTGGTGTCTATCTTCCACATCCAGAAATACTGATATCATAGGAAAAATATTGGCATTTTCCTGTTTAAAAACAAACAGTGTACCTGAGGGAGAAACTGTTTGGTGGACACATTATCAAAGATATATAGCTCAGCTTCCACATCCCTCTGCCAACCTTAAAGTTAGTCTTACCCTGAGAATATGCTGTTTCAATACATGGGCCCCAACTGTGCAGGAAGGGAATGATTGTGATAGCATTACAATTCAATTTTTTTATCTTGAGTCCTCTTGCTTCTGTTCAGTTGTCACACGATGCAGAAGGTGATCCCTGGGGACTCGTGAAGTAAAGCTTCAAAAGCAAAACTGCTTTGGAGGGACTATCAAAAGTTCTAATTGTTCAGAAGAACTAACTTAATGAATGGAGGTGCAGCACTGGCCACGGAATTCATACAAGCATGGCACCAACATGAATGTGAACGAGACACACTGGAAGATGGCTATTGAGCAGAACATTTGAAAGAAAAGGTTGAAACTGAATGTTAAAATTTTCTCTTCTGGAAGAGCTGCCAGTTGAGATTTCTTAAAATGAGTTCCAAGAGGGATAAGACCCCAACTAGCAGTTCATTCCTTGTGAAGCAGATGTAAAAAAAAAAAAAAAAAAAAAAAAAAAGGACTATCAAGGTAACATCAACTTGGACAACATTCTGGAAGTATAAGATATACTGAATAATGTGGTAATTAATAGACAATGCTCCCCCTGAACTGCAGGAAATGATAGTGACCAGGTCTGAGGGATAAATGAAGGTAGAATTCTTGAAAACTGTGGAGCAAGAAAAGGTCAAGTGGCACCGTTTCATGAATAAGTCATGGAATGTTTTCTGTGCTGAATCTTGCTTCCCTTTAAAATAAGCTGAGGATAAAATTTTTTGTCTTTGTATTGACTAAAAAGACCCCCCAAAATACACACAGATGATACTTCAAGTGTAGTAGGGGGATAAGGTCTCTTAACTCCAAAATATATTTTTAACACAGAAGCACTGGAATAGACAATAGAATGAAGACAATTGGGAAAATATCTTGACATTTTATGAAGTACATCCTTTTATATGACATTTAAAACCCTTCTGTCTAAAGTGGAACCAGTTCAGAGGAGAACAGAAAATGTTTAATTTACCAGTTAGGCTTAAAGCCTCCTGCAGCAGCAAATATACATTGTATGGTGTTATTTGAGTTGCTGAAAAAGTATGTGTTGACTTCCATATTGCAAACCTGGAAAAATGCTTTCTGGTTCCAGATAAACAAGAGAGCTGTAAGATTGACTGTTGAGACTTGGCCTGAAAAATGTTGGTAATTTTCCTGTTGTTCTTGTACAGTGGTTCATCATCCCTGATGGAAGGACTAGACTCCAAAACAGACTGCTAAATCTGGACGATTTGGGGGAGAACCTTTTCTTAGGGTTTTTGTAAATAAACTCATTTCCACTGAACATGGCCTAGGTGATTTAACTTCTGAATGTGGTAACTGCATCTAGGATTTTTATACTTCTCTTTGATCTATTCCCTTCCCCTTTCTTCTTTTATGATGAGCAATTTATTTACAGTAAAAACATATAGTTCTGGCTGAGATTATAAAAGACACTGACACCTATAGCCAATTTGGCTGTGACACAAAAAAATAAAGTTCAAAGAAGCTTCACTGTATTCTATATAGGCATGTCATTTTCCTTTCCAAACAAAGACCTTCAGAGCATCTGCACCATATATTAGAATTAAAATCTCTCTGGAATGATTGTGGTTCTGGTTAAGAGAAATCTGAAGTTTTCAGAACATATGAAAGTTCCCACTTTCTGTTGAATGTGAACTTGGCTGGGTCTCTCTGGCACATGTACTGAAGGACCCAGTAGAAAAGAAATCAGACTACAGCATCTCCATGTTTACCTCTTCCTGCATGATTCCACCTATTTGGAAGGTTTGCTGACATTGGTAGACCAGTGGAAGTTGCCAGACCAACAGGCTGTGGCTGCTCTAGGATACACTTTGAGAAAGATGCATACATACTGTGGTGATAAGTGCTAATTTACCATACAACATATAAGATCTAGCTAAATCTACAGGAACCAGTAGGAATGCAGAGTCAGCAGGCAGCCTTGTCAAGCTGCCCTAAGCAGAGAGGTCAAAAATTTATTTATTTTGAGTACCCAACAGTTTGTGACAGGATATTCTCTCACTCCCAGCACATTGTTTTGGACAGCAGTGAGTTTGAAGCTGATCTCTCTCAGACAAAGCAACTGAACTGTGGTCAGAATACTATGCTGCAGCAGTCCAGCAGGGGGAGTCTGAACTAAAATAAAGCTCCTATTTAAGCTCCCTTTGTTGGTGTGAAATGGGCTGTCCTAGCTCAGCAATGAAGTCCAGACCAATGCTCATTAATGAAAAGAATGGGTTTATAATCAATGTGCCATCTCAACTAAGTACAGCAGTGCAAGCGGACGATCCTACAATATGCCAGAAACAAGTGAAATTCTAAACTACAAGTCTAGTAACTTTGTAATGCTGTGTTTTTAGTGAGAAATACGATCTACCTTGAACAATTTATGACAAATCATACATTACTTTCAAACATTTTAATTAATTTATCTCTTTCAAAATGTTTGTTAATATTCGATCTTTGCATATTTGAAACTTTTCCAAATCAATCAATATATTTTGCATAACTTTGAGTGCATATATTAATATTTTAAAGCATGACAGTCAAACTTGCCTATTAAAAGTAAAAGTAATCTATTTTGCATCATTTTTAAATAAACTGGAAATATAGTGCTGAAGTGGGACATTTTTGTAGTGTTTATGGTTTTTGTGCCAATACACTTAACGTGAAAAACAATGTGCTTTGTTTTATGAAAAGCATTAGTATGTTTATATGGATTTCTATTCTTATTTGTGGTAGATATTTGAAAACAAAATAGAGCTGTCTGACCAACACTCAAGAAATCTTTGTCAAACTTTCCTGCTTTCATCATTGCTCAGCTCATCACACAAGCCATCTGCATAAATAAAGATGTAAGCATCTGTTATATGGCAAGTGGTCTCAAGGGCAGATGTTTTTATCCTTGCATTCATGTCACTGGGCTTGGATACATTATTTGAACAGATGTACACAATCTGCAAGTGATGTGTCCCACAGTGAAACATCTCCAACTGCTTTCTCTCAAAGTACATAAATGCTATTTGCACCTGCATTTATACTAATGATATAAAGGCAGTGGGGGTTCTGAGAAAGTGCTATGAAATACATGTACATGGTTAATTGAAATTTGAGAGCTTCAAGCGCCAAATGACTGTACTGACATTGATATACACGGAACTAAATTGTATAAATTATTTTTTTTTAACATGAATGAATTGATAAGGCCATGCCCAGCAGGAAACCTGTGATTCCAGTTTACCATTAGAAAGATTTTATTCATGGTATATTATAAAAATAATAGAAAAACATATCATAATACATTCCTGGATCTACCTGACCTGTTTCATGTTGTAAGACCAGTTCATATTAGCCTTGTTTTGAGGACAAGATTTATAAATCACATGTTTCCCATCTGAAGATTTGTTAGCCCTCCAACAGGCTGATAATCCACAATGGTAATTTGCATGGCTATTAAGCATTAGAAAAATCTCAGTTTCCAAAGTTAAGGGGACAAATAATACGCTTGCAAGTGAAATTCTGTGCATAATGTAAGATCAAAATATATTATGGTTTAACAATTTACTAGCCTATGATGTTTCAGTATGCTAGATTTAGATTTTTTCCTCGAAGTTTAAATATTTACCACAAAGACAATTCCTTTGTCACATGAGCAAACTCTCTTTGAAAAGTTCTGTTCATAAAAGAGTGTTTTCCTGACTAGTATATATGTGCCCGGCAGGAATACGTATCAAATGACAGTAGTAATACTGGTATTATATAACAAACGTAGGAGTGAGGGGTTTCAGTAGTCAGTCAAGGAACTTGTGCTAACAGTTACGGCTGTGACTTTCTACAGTTGAAAAATAATGGGCACTTTCAATGAGTAAATTTATAGGCTGATAAAACAATAGTATATTGTGTGTGTAATTGACTGAGAGGTTCCACTTCCAATATCATTTGTTTTCTCACCACTTATTCAAAATAAATGTATCTGCTTATCATTGCACATAAATCATTATGAACTGTTAATGTAATCATAGAATTCTCACAGTGCAACAGCATGTTTAAGAAACAAATCTGATATTTGACTAAAAAGGACAAAATGCTTTTGATGGCAAAACACAATATGTCACACCAAGACTAATAAATTTTTAGAATATTACAGTTTCACACTGATGTAACTTTAGTCAGAGTCCTGTCAGCATTTCCACCATAATCCTTCATTTCCGAGTTTTATACCTAGGCTGTTATAATTCACTCTGGGCTGAAACATGGCACACACCATAAGCCTGGGATGAATTTTTCTTTTAAAAACAATTTTAAAAAATGGTTCTGCAGTTTCCATGTATTAAAAAAATAGCAGCTTTACCAGTTTACGTTTTTTTCCTATTACTCAAAAATGTATTTAATATAAAACACTATATGGATTTGAGCATATTGGAAATCACTTTTTATTATTTTAAAAAAATATAGCAAAGACTTTTCAGTTTAAGGACCAAGAGCACATGCAAAAGAGATGGATTTATTCAACAATAAAATATATCACCAAAGGAATAATAGTTCCATCAGGCCTAGGATGTGCCAATGAAGAGGAATTTACAGGACAAATCATAATGGCTTCTTCACAACTTTTACAGCATTGCATAAAATATTCACTCTTTTAAAAATGTCAAAATACAAACATGACAGTAAGAGCTCTAGACTTCCAGTTAAATAAGAAAAATATTTGTTTTAAGATTAGCATGAACAGTACAACGAATATTTAACAAGTCGCATCTAAATCATTGCAGATTGTTACGGCCTACGACACTTCTCTCAGGTTTTAAAACTACTGTTAACAAGAATGAAATTCACAAGTTAAAAACAATCTTTAAATGTTAGTTTTATGACCATATTTACATAGAAAAGGAACTGACGTTTAAGATGAAAATGCATTCAAAATTCTCAGTATAGTGAAGATGCATTACAGCACATATATATACCTACCAATATTGGGGGAGACAAAATGGACACATTTTTTAGCCCTACTAAAATACAAATTGACAAGAAAAGACTTTTGAAGGGACAAAGTAGAAATACAACAAAATAAATACAGGGACTGTTCCTCCTAAGTGCAACAATAGGCACACACAGTAACACCAAGCATTGATCTCAACATACTTGAATACAAGTTTACATTTTCTTGTTTGTACTAGTTATATCTAGTAACTTTAAAATTACTATACTAGTTAATAGTGTGGAGAAGATTTTGTAAATTTTTTCTTTCCAAATTCCACTATAAAAGTTCAAAGAAAAAAAAATTCTAATAAGTGTAATAATCTTCAAATAATGTAGAACAAAAGATCAGAATTATTTTCATAGTACAGGAAAGTACAGTATTCAGCCTTGTGAACAAGCAGTTATTAGCTTCCATTTTCCATCATGGATAGTGAATGTATATAAAGTACATCTACCAATTCTCTTCAATAACAAAAAAATCCAAACTATTCCAGTTGTAATCATGATTCTAGTACATATGCACAAAATAAAGGTAGAAATAATCTAAATCTGAGCTCATTTTGGTGTAGTTCTACTAATTTTCCACCACATTCCAAATCACAAAACTATAGTTTCTCATAAACTTGTTTAGAACGTATACTGTACCTTCAGAAAGATTTAAAGGGTTCTGCATTGTGCCCTCTGACAGTCACAGTAACTTTCCTTAAGAGGAGAAACAAATACAGGTATTTAAAATTCTTGATGCCATTTCTCAGATTCTTTTAAAAAAAAAAAGCATCAGTACAACCCACTCAAATATAAGATTACGAACAGATTTACAAAAAGTCATTTCTTTTTAGGAGGACCACTTGTCTATCTTTCTTAAATTCTTGTTTATAAATGCAAGGGTCAACAGAATTAGCCAAAATGCAGGCTATTTAGTTCTGAATGTAAAAGTCAAGTTATTTTTTCTCCATACCCTTCATCTTACCAAACCTAACTACTTGTACAGGTAAGTAGATACATGAATGAACTTTCACAGGATACCTTTCATCTTGAGAGCTATGAAAGCATTTTGTAAACACTGTAAAAACCAGCTGCCACTTTAAGCACAACTATCTTTAATGCCAATGAAGCTGACACTGTGTTCCAGAATGTAACAAAAAAGCCTCACTGTGATTTTTCTTGCTAGTAATTTTCCAAAAATTTCAAGGCTTAAGGAATCAAAGCACTACGCATCTACATAAAGAAGTAGCTATACAAAGCAAAATAAATCATCAGTAAATCATACCACAGTATACATTAAGGGCATGACCCAAAGCCCATCGAAGCAAATTGAAAGCATTCCATTTTTTCAGAAGACTTTGGACCAGGCTCTAAAGAACTAATATAATATGATTTATACATTACTTTTACTGCTTATTTTTCTGTTAATATTTTAAATGGAGAGATTGCTATTTTAACTTAATTTGGTGCTTGCAAGAAGTGCCAGAGTAACAACTCTGGAAGCTGATGTCTTCTGTATAACAGTAACAACAGTGAAAGCTTCCTTACATTTCCCAGTCGTTATGCCCCAATCTTGACCTGCAGGAGCTACCTCTAGAAATGATAGTTCAGTGTTATGGCCCATTTAGTCACTTACTTCTCTAGTGAGACTTTCAACAAGGGTGCCAAGTGTAGTATTATACTTAATACTTATATAGCATGTAAACACCCGTGTATTAGGCAGAGATACCGTCAAAAATTTGCATAAGGCCACTGAACAGTACTGAAGAGTGTTGACCCCAGTCCTGATTTATGTGTGACTGTCCAAGTTTCTGATGGGACTCTACTGAAAAGTTTTCATAGAATCATAGAATATCAGGGTTGGAAGGGACCTCAGCAGGTCATCTAGTCCAACCCACTGCTCAAAGCAGGACCAACACCCAACTAAATCATCCCAGCCAGGGCTTTGTCAAGCCTGACCTTAAAAACTTCTAAGGAAGGAGATTCCACCAACTCCCTAGGTAACGCATTCCAGTGTTTCACCACCCTCCTAATGAAAAAGTTTTTCCTAATATCCAACCTAAACCTCCCCCACTGCAACTTGAGACCATTACTCCTTGTTCTGTCATCTGCTACCACTGAGAACAGTCTAGATCCATCCTCTTTGGAACCCCCTTTCAGGTAGTTGAAAGCAGCTATCAAATCCCCCCTCATTCTTCTCTTCCGTAGACTAAACATCCCCAGTTCCCTCAGCCTCTCCTCATAACTCATGTGTTCCAGTCCCCTAATCATTTTTGTTGCCCTTCGCTGGACATTTTCCAGTTTTTCCACATCCTTCGTGAAGTGTGGGGCCCAAAACTGGACACAGTACTCCAGATGAAGCCTCACGAGTGTCGAATAGAGGGGAAGGATCACGTCCCTCGATCTGCTGCAATGCCACTACTTATACAGCCCAAAATGCCATTGGCCTTCTTGGCAACAAGGGCACATATCCAGCTCATATCCAGCTTCTCGTCCACTGTAACCCCTAGGTCCTTTACTGCAGAACTGCTGCCTAGCCATTCGGTCCCTAGTCTGTAGCGGTGCATTGGATTCTTCTGTCCTAAGTGCACTTGTCCTGGTTGAACCTCATCAGATTTCTTTTGGCCCAATCCTCCAATTTGTCTAGGTCCCTCTGTATCCTATCCCTACCCTCCAGCGTATCTACCTCTCCTCCCAGTTTAGTGTCATCTGCAAATTTGCTCAGGATGCAATCCACACAATCCTCCAGATCATTTATGAAGATATTGAACAAAACCGGCCCCAGGACCAACCCTTGGGACACTCCACTTGATACCGGCTGCCAACTAGACATGGAGCCATTGATCACTACCCGTTGAGCCCGACAATCTAGCCAGCTTTCTATCCACCTTATAGTTCATTCATCCAGCCCATACTTCTTTAACTTGCTGGCAAGAATACTGTGGGAGACAGTGTCAAAAGCTTTGCTAAAGTCAAGGAACAACACGTTCACTGCTTTCCCTTCAACCACAGAACCAGTTATCTCATCATAGAAGAAAATTAGATTAGTCAGGCATGACTTGCCCTTGGTGAATCCATGCTGACTGTTCCTGATCACTTTCCTCCCCTCTAAGTGCTTCATAGGTGAGGCTGACTGGCCTGTAGTTCCCAGGATCCTCCTCCTTCCCTTTTTTAAAGATGGGCACTACATTAGCCTTTTTCCAGTCCTCCGGGACTTCCCGCGATCACCATGAGTTTTCAAAGATAATGGCCAATGGCTCTGTGATCACATCCGCCAACTCCAACCAACTCACTGTCATACAATGGTGATATCGCATCACAATGCAAATGTAACTGCATCACAAAAATGCCAACAAGTTATGATGCCATATGTTTATCCTGAAGGATAAACACTTAACAGTATGCGAATCCTGCTTAGATGCTGGTCACTTTTGGTTATTAACTTCCTGTGGCCTACAGTAAGTGTAAAAAGCTTTGAATCTCGTTACCCTGCTCATCCTCTGAGCTATCCAACTCCCCCAGAGACATCAAACTCTGTGGTTATGCATATATTCAGTCTTCAATTTTATTTTCAAAGTGCATTTGTTTTGGTTAAGTCTTCATACATAGAACCAAGTTCGCATTCATGCTCTTAAGGTTTTTAATTTAGTAAAATACAAAGTGGCTCTTAGTCAAATTGTCAGGAGCACTCCTAGCATGGGTAGTCAACGTTGTTGACCTCCTTCTCCTCTGCAACAGATGTTTCCAAGTGCACTTGGGAGACCGTTAGCACACAAAAGAGAGAAAACAATGGTGTGCCCCCAAGGCTCTCTGCTGGCACTGACACTTTGCAATCTATACACTAACAAATTCCCACTTACCCAGTACTGTAAGTTCACGTACGCAGATGACATTTGCTTAAGCATTCAAGCACGGTCAACCCCAGAACTTGAAGACACCCTAAATGCTGACTTGACTAAAATGTCTGAATACTGTAATTGATAGCATTTACAACTAACTGTAACCAAGACAGTTTTGAGTGTGTTCCATCTTAACACCAGAGCAGTCCAAGAACTGAGTATCTTTCTCAATGGACATCACTTGAAACACAAATCCCACCCAGTCTATCTCCGAATAACCCTAGATAGATATCTCACATATCTTAACTACCAGAGAAAAACTGAGGCTCAGGTGAGATTGTGTAACAACCTCCCAAGCAAATTTGCCAGCATTTAATGGGCAGCAAATGCTCAAATTCTCTGATCAGCCTCTCCTCTGATGTCGTCTATTATTCTGCAGGAGAATACTGTGCTCCATTTATCACGCATCAAGTTGGCTGACACACAACTACACTCACCCAACCTCATTGTAAATGGGACAGATCAGCCCACACCAGTACCATCACTTTCTATGTTAAGCAACATCATTCCTTCACACACTTGTTGTGAGGTTGCTACAGCCAGAATATTGAGAAGATCAGCGCAAACCCAAGCCTACCACTATACACAGATCACTTTGACCACCCAAAAGTGTACCTATTGTGGCTGTGACAGTCTATACCTGGGGGAGCATCCTGGAAACCCCATATTTCTCATTTGTATATAGTCATGATCTTACATATAAAGCATGCCTTGTAAGGTATCAGGGGAAAGGTTATGATCTGCTGAAAGTCATTTCTCTATCCATATATGTATATCTTTACTGCATATGAAGTTATGAGAATTGTGTTATATGGTTGTCACTAAAACATGCTGTAAATTGAGGAATCAACCAGATATTAGCTCCAGAGGGGCAACAGCAAGGAAAGTAACCAACACCCAGGTGGGGTTTCAAACAACCCACCAACAAGCATTGTCTAGCAAGGGACCTACAATTCAATGACTCACCTGCATGAGGCCACACCACAGGAATTGCTCAACCTTGCCTGGAGACTCAGCAATGCCCCCAGACATGCCTGGACTTGTGTTTTCCAAGCACATGGACTGAGGGTATAAAACAGACAGAGTGGACACATACGGGGCCCTTTTCCTGCTCCCACCTATGCTGCAAGCAACGAAGACACTGAGAAAACGACAAGATTCCAACAGAGGAGATTGGCCCAGGTTTAAGGAACAAACCTGTATACGTAGGACTACAATATCCAGTGGGGTGAGAAAACCACTTAATCTAGATGTTGCCCAGTCTAATAGGGTTGAGTGTTTAGACTGCGTGCTTATATTTCATTTCTTTTGGTACCTAACTCTGACTTTTGCCTATCACTTAATATCACTTAAAATCTACTTTTATAGTCAAGAAATTTGTTTAACTGTTTATCTTTACCAGTGAGTTTGTGTGAAGTATGGGGCAAATCTGCTCAGGTTTTGCAAAGACTGGTGTATGTCTTCTTTCCATTGTTGAAGCGGTGAACCAATTAATAAATTTGCACTGCCCATCTTGATCAGTGCAAGACAGTATATTCCTGAGGTACAGTGCTGGGAGGGATTTGGCTCTGGTGCCTTTGTCTGTTAGATTCATCAGTGGCTCTGGAAGCATGCATGCAATATAGCTGGGTGTGGGGCTCCACATGCTGTTGTGCTGAGTGATCACAGCTCCTAGAGGGGTTTGCTGCTGGTCACTAGCAGGGAATTGTGAGACACAGCCCAGGCTGGAGATAGTTAAGGGGGCACAGTGGTCCCACTGTTCCAGGCTGCACTCCGGGGGGATCCCATCACAGTGGCCCACTTGCCCAGCCCAGATTTCTCTGCAACGTCGAAGCGGTGTGAAGAATGGTCTGCAGCTGACATCAGAAACCAGTCTCTTATAACTGATCCAACCATGCATGCACCCAGCTTTGATTTGCCACACATCTCATGGACCCTTCTGAACTGATTTTTAAGCTGCTAGGGGTCAATTAGCAACTAGCCTTCACACCTGAGGCCAACGAGAGGATTGCACATGCAGCTCTGGCCAAAAACAGTCAATGTCACATGTTACTGACAACTGCGCTCTGACCACATTTGATGGTGATCTGAAGGATCAGCACTTTGCTGATGAGGCTTGCAAATGGGCTTGGCAAACTCTGTATCTGACAAGAATGGCTTTGCCTAAGAGCCATAGAGGAGATACCTCAGAAGTACAAGGGAAGAGGTTTCTTCTCCCAATATTTCTGTATCCTGAAGAAGGGTGGTTTTTGACTTATCCTAAAGATGAGGAGACTGAGCAAATACTGTCTCATGTTCAGGATGGTAATGCTTGCCTCTATCATTCCATGTCTGCAGGCTCAAGACTTGTTCATGATTCTCAACTTCCAGGACACATACTTCCATATCACCATCCAGCTGGTCCACAGGAGGTACCTGAGATTCACCGTGGGACCAATCACTATCAGTATTGCCTGATGGTAACCTGTTAGTTACATTATAGTTAAGGATATGATTCTGTTATGGAGGCCACAAATTCCATAACTTTCTGGGACCTCTGGGATTTCTTCTGGGGCAGGGCTGGAGCAGCTGTCAGCCCCAGGGCCACTAGAGCAACGGCTGGGTTTGGCTCAGAATCCCTGGGCTTGGAGCAGCTGGTGGTGGTCAACGTAGGTGCTGCCGGAGCAGCGGCTAGTGGCCAGTCTCAGGGCTGCTGGAGCAGTGGTCAATGGCCCGTTGAGCAGCGGCTGCGGTTGGGTCAGCCTCCCTGGGGTTACCAGAGCAGCAGCGGCCAGCCCGTGCCACAGGAGCAGCAGCGGGACTGGAGCAGCTCCAAGCCCCTGGCAGCGCTCTCACTATTTGCCCTCTCCCTCCCTCTGGGTATTTTTAGTAAAAGCCAGAGACAGATCGAGGGTGTTCATGAATTTTTGTTTATTGCTCGCGACTTGTCCCTGACTTTTACTAAAAATACCCATGACAGAATCTTTACCTTAGTTATAGTAAAGGCATGTATTCAATATGTACATTGGGTAAGTGTAGAAAAAGTATTTGGTTTGCAAGAGTTTTCTAGCCTCTAAACGGTTAGAACTCTGCCACATAATATTCTTTTCAGTGCTAATCGATAATCTACAGTTAAATTCCAATTAAGCTTTAGTTTCATTAGAATCACTTTTTAATTATTCCTAGAAGACTGACAGTGAATGTTTATTGGGTCAAACCACAACCTTCTACCACCGAAAAAGCTATCGTGTTTCAGAGATTCAAGTGCAGAGGGGACCATTGTGATCATCAAGTCTGACCTCCTGTGTAACACAGGCCATAGAACAAGGGTGGGCAAACTTTTTGGGTATGGAAATTGTATGGCAGGCCATGACTGCTCATGGGGTGTGGGGGGTGAGGGCTCCAGCTGGGGGTACAGGCTCTAGGGATGAGGGGGTGGTGGTGCAGGAGGGTGCTCCAGGCTGGGGTGCAGGCTCTGGGCAGAGCTTACCTCAAGCAGCTCCCAGAAGCAGCAGCATGTCACCCCTCCGGCTCCTATGTGGACGTGCAGCCAGGCGGCTCTGCTCACTGCCTTGTCCGCAGGTGCCGCCCCTGCAGCTCCCACTGGCTGCAGTTCCCGGACAATAGGAGCTGCAGGGGCGGCACTTGGGGTGGGGACAACATGCGGAGCCCCTTGGCTGCCCCTATGTGTAGGAGCCGGAGGGTGTGATGGGACACACATGCCACTACTTTTGGGAGCCGCGCAGAGCGGGGCAAGCCCCTGACCCTGCTCCCCGGTGGGAGCTCAAGGGCTGGATGCAGCCATGGGCCATAATTTGCCCACCCCTTCCACAGAACTTCCCCAAAATAACTCCTAGCATAACTTTTAGAAAAATATCCAATCTTGACTTAAAAATGGTCAGTGATGGTCAATGCACTGTGACTCTTTGTAAATTGTTCCAATGGTTAATTACCCTTACTGTCAAAAAATTATACCTTATTTTCTATCTGAATTTATCTAGCTTCAACTTCCAGACAGACATTCGATCAGGTTATACCTTTCTCTGTTAAACTGAAGAGTCCATTATTAAATATTATTCTGCATGTAGGTACATATAGAATGTAATTAAGTCACCCCTTAACCTTCTTTTTCTTAAGCTAAATAGATTGAACTCTTTTAGTCTATCACTATAGATAGTGTTATTCTACTCTTATAATCATTCTTGTGGCTCTTCTCTGAACCCACTCTCCAATTTATCAACATCTTTATTGAAGCAGAGTTCTGTCCATTTAGCGGTTAAAGAGCTCTTGCAAACCAAGTATTGCCCTACAATGAGAGAAAGAGATCTGAGAATTTTTAATCTACACCATTGAAAGCACCACCAGGGTGCAAAGAGCTGTTCAGTATCAAAATGTTTCACAGACATACTTGGATTGATTTGTAATATTTAAGGACAGATACTGAGACACTTAGTCAATGTAAGTCTTGAATACATGCCTTTACTACAATGTAACCAATAGGTAATTTTTTAGAGGCTTTGGCACAAAAAGCTGTAAGTACTTTATAAGATTAAAACAACAAAATTTTTTATTCTTGATATATTCTAAGGGTTATTGTAATGCTTAGTCTTTTTTATTCTGGGTTTTGCTTTACCATTATTATTCACTGATAATGCACTTTGTATTTTACTAAATTTAAAAACCTTAAGAGCATGAATGTTAACTCAGTTGTATGTATGAAGAGACTTAACCAATACAAATTACACTTTGAGTCTCTCACACTAATGGATTTTCTCTAGTCAAAACATTTTTGTGGCTCTTTTCTGCATCTCCAATTTTTCAACATCTTTTCTTAACATGTGGAAACTAGCACTGGACTCACTACTCCAATATCAGTCTCACCAATGCCATATACACAGGTAAAATCACTTCCCTACTCCTACTGACTACTCTCCTGTTTATATATCCAAGGCTCACATTAGCCGTTTTTGCCACAGTATTGCACTGTGAGCTCATGTTGTTTGCCCACTATGACCCCTAAATCCTTTTCAGAGTTGCTGCTTTCCAGGATGTAGGTATAACCTGCATTGCTTGTCCCTAGATGTATAATTTTGCATCTGGCCAAATTAAAACACATTTTCTTTGAATGGGCTCATTTCACCAAACATTCCATGGTTCCTTGTATGGCTGCCATGTCCTCTTCATTTAATTGCATCATACATAAATTTTATCAGCAGTGATTTTACATTTACTTCCAGCTCATGGATGAAAAAGTTGAATAGCATCAGGCCTGGTACCAGTTCCTGTGGAGCCACACTAGAAACTCACTACTAGATGATGATTTCCCACTGACTACTTTTTGAAATCTTTTAGTTAGCCAATTCCTAGTGCATTTAACATGTATTCTCATTAATATTGTATATTGTGCTAACTTCTTAATAAAACTATCATGTGGTAGTAAGTCAAATGCCCTACAAAAGTCTAAGTATATCACCTACATACAGTTACCTTTATCAACCAAACTTGTAGTCTCAAAGAATTAAAATAGGTTTGTTTCACAAGGCCTATTTTCCATTAAGCCATCTTGACTGGCATTGATTATGCTCGTATCCTCTAATTCTTTGTCAACTGATTCTTGTATCAGCTTTTTCCATTATCTTGTCCAGAACTGATGTCAAGCCAGGTCATTCCACTTGCCCTTTCTGAATATTGGCACATTAGCACTCTTCCAGTCTACTACACTTTCTCCAGTATTCCAAGATTTATTAAAAATGTACATCAGCAGGCCAGAGATCTCGCCAGCCAACTCTTTGAGGACTCTTAGGAGCAAGTTATCTGGGCTTGCTGACACAAAAATGTTTATCCCTAGTAGATTTTGTCCAACATCCTCCTCGGTTACTTATGGACTAGAAAGTATTTCTTCATCCTCATATTAGTCCACCATTCTGCTTCTCTTCAAACACAGAACAGAACATTTTTCTGCATCATTAAGTTTTATCACCACCATGTAATAAAGGGCAATACCATTGCTGAAGCTTTTAAAATTTGATACAGTCTTGACTCTATTTTCCTCATCTTTAAAAAAATAACATTAAATAAAAAGAATCAAGATCTGGGCCTCAAGCACTAAGGATGGCTCCACTGTAAGCTTATTATTGACTGGTTACAGAAAGAAAGAAGAAATCTATCATTAATAGTTCTACCAAACTGGAGTCACAGCAATCTCTGAAAAGACTCTACTAGAAGAAAAATGTACATCAGTGTCACAGAACATGTTCCATCAATGGGTGTTGCTTTGTAGTTTCCACAAAAATGAAAACACAAATTGATTTCATAACTGAAAAAGAAACTAGATTAAACAAACTGAAAAAATCCTAAACTACCATAAATTAGTCTTTAAGAGGAAGTAGTCCCAAGGAGTAGAGTGTATTTCAAAGATAATTTAATGAAAAAAAATACCAGCAACTCCTTTTCCAAGTATGAAATGGGTGTCTTGACAGACTCCCTAACATCTGAATATCAGGTGAACCCAATTAACCTAATTTTTTCTTGTCCATACTAAGTGGTTACTTTAGTTGTTACACTATTCCAAAAAATCCTTTAGGGTACTACACAGAAAACCATAAACAGGCTGTAAAGGTTATGACATTAATTTTGCTGTCATTCTCATGCCTTAAGTAGGCATCAAAACTCAAAACCTTGTCCTTTGGGAAGGAAGAAGAATCTGAAACTAATTATGGTACTTATTACCATAATATTATTAAATTAAGCCACTATGACCCTAACTGAATTTATTCTTGGCGCCTTTTGTTAAAAGAACAAAGCTTCTCAAATAAGATGGCTGTACCTTCTAACACAGAGAACATCAGTTCAGACTCCTGAAAGGAAGTAGTTAATCAAACCTTGCAATTTCATTCAGATTAAGCTTAATTATCAAACCATTTAAAGCCAGGCATATAAAGAAATATTACGAACTAATGTATTTATTACATAATTTCACTTCAGAAGTACAAAATTCAAATGAAAAGGGAAATTTAAGACTGAGTGCAGTTCAGAAAATGGTTCATATTAACTACAGTCAATGAGGTGTTCATTAATACTTTAAGAAGTAATTTCATTTTATTTTTCTTAATTGTTTTCTTTCAAGTATTGTGTCATCTCATAGGTTAGGATTTTATGTAATAGTTGGAACTATTATCGCAAATCCGTTTGCACTGATTATTGGCTTGGGGAAAAAAGGTAGCCTTATTTGTGCCAAGCTTACACCTCTCTGTGGACCCAATTATTTTAACATTTTGCAAAGATTAAGACTGAAGTCAAGAGACAACAATGCGTGGAGCAAATACTATATCTGGCATTAATTTATTAAAATACAATAGTGAAGATTAAACTATTGTTGCTGCTCAAAGGATGATCAAGTCGGCAGTAAATTTACGGATTAATAATTTTGCAAGCTCCTGTCTTTTCAATCTTTCATTACTGGTGTGTTGAGACTTCAAAATAATATTAACTCTCCCTCAGATGTTCCATAGGAGAAGCAGATCAATTCTATGTATCAGCAAGTGAGCAGGGACTAATCCAATCAACAGTTACTGTAATAATTATCACTAGCTAATAATGAAATTAAGTATGTCTTAGCTTAATAGCATCACTTCACCATTACACATAATTTTGTAATGATGCTTTTAAAAAAAATTGCCCTATATTACTGTTATGAAAAAACAGAGGCTTTTGCCTAAGTATCCCCAAACTATAGTTTCAATTTCAGACTCTATAATAGGGTGTATTAGCCACTTCAATCTATATTATGTAAAGATATTGAGCAAACTTCTGATATCAGTTAACAACTATGAGCTGCACCTGAAATCAATGACTGGAACTGCTGCTTGTACCTTATTCTTCTTATGTCCACTCATTCTTGGTAACTGTCCCATATTATGATGCATATCTGGACATAGATGAATTGATAATTATGGATCTTATCCTGAAAGCTTTTTAAAAATATTTGATTAAATATGTTTCTCAAAACTGATTTTTGTAACATCTAGAAGTGAGTAAGAAAGAGCATTTTTGGGGGGAGGAAGAGAGAGGCTTACACAAGTGAAAAAAGATACAGCAGGCAACACTTTCATAATCTCCTTTTCTGTATTTTGTTCATAAAGAAGCTGAAAAAACCTTTCAGCTGAAAAAGTGACTTGTGCATATGTGCATGAAGAAAGGGATCCATAATAAAATTCCCTATCAGGCAAGGCCAATAGTTTTTAATACCCACTTAAAGCACACCAAAGCAACTGCATTCTCATCAAATATGCAGATCTTGAAACAATAGACTATAACAAAACTGAAGGTTGATTTTTTTTAATTTCTCATATCAAATTACAGTATTTTAATCAGCAACAACAGAAGACACTTCATCTAGTTTCCCTATTGCAGTAACCTAACAATGCAGAAAACTTCAGGTTAGATTGAACAGATTTTTTAAATGTAATTTTGCCGTTTGCTGGAAAGTTATCAGAAAAGTATTTCACAAGAAGTTACTCCTTTTGTGCAGTAACGACGGTTCTTCAAGATGTGTTCCCCTGTGGGTGCTCCACTGTAGGTGTGTCTGCATCCCTGCACTGCTGATTGGGGAACTTTGGTAGCAGTGTGTGTTAGGCCTGCACATGCGCTGTCTCTCCTTGTGCTGTGCCACGAGGCTAGGCAGCGCGCACGAGCTAGCCCCGCACTGTTCCTTTTCTACCACAGAGTCATAGACAAGAACTCTGAAGTAGAGGGGAGAACGAAGGGTTGTGAAGCACCCACAGGGACGCACATCTTGAAGAACCATCTTTACTGCACAAGATGAATAACTTCTTCGAGTAGTGTCCCTATCGATGCTCCACTGTAGGTGACTTCTGAGCAGTATCCCTTCTGCAGGGCTGGGACTTCGGAGTCTGGTCAGTCACAGATGACAGCACTATGGAGCCTAAGACAGCATCAGAGGCAGAGTCCCCAGTGATCGTATACTGTTCTGTGAAAAGGAGGACTGACACCCATGTCACCGCTTTACAGATCTCTGAGATAGGGACATCCTTGAAGAAGGTAGTGGAAGAAGAGATTGACCTTGTGGAGCATGTACGAAGAGAGTCTGGAGGGTTATGTTGTGAACTTGATAATTCTGTCTGATAGAATTCGAGATCCACTTAGAAAGCCTTTGAGCTGATATTGCTGAGCCCTTGGATCTTTCCATAATGGAGAGAAAAGGCCTAGGGAGCTTTCTGAAGGCCTCTGTCTTGTCCAGGTAGAAGGCAAGGGTTCTTTTGACATCTAGGGTATGTAATATAGCCTCCCTGTTGTCTTGGTGAGACTTGGGTAGAAGATTGGAAGGTGAATCAATTGATTCATGTGAAATGAAGAGGTTATCTTAGGGATTAATTTTGTATGTGGCCTGAAAGTAACCTTGTCTAGAAAAAATACCATGTGTGTGTGGGGAGGAAAGGGGGAGATGCGCCATCAGAGCTGCTCTCTCTCCAATTCTCCTGGTTGAAGTAATTGCTATCAGGATGTGCATCAACAATTAGGTGGTCATGGGCTGAAAGGGAGGTCTAATCAATCCTTTCAGTACCAGATTTAGGTCCCATGTGGGGGTAGGAATTCGAGGTTGAGGGAAGAGATTTACTGTACCCTTGGGGAACCTTTTAGTAGTTGCGTGTGACCGCACTGAGTATCTTTCTACAGGTTGATGTAAAGCTGTTATAGCTGCTAGGTGAATCCAAAGAGAGCTTAGAGATTGTCCCAACTGTTTTAGGGTCAAAGCATAGTCTAGGATATGCGGAAGAGACATGGAGGTTGGGGAGATTCATTGGGACATGCACCAAATCTGAAACCTGGACCATTTCTGCAGGTAAGTACACCGTGTCGAGGACTTCCTACTGTGTAATATTACCTCTTATGCCTCCCTTGAACAGGAGCTTTCTAGGTGTTGGAACCAAGCAGGAGCCATGCCTTGAGGCACAGACTCCGCAAGTTTGGGTGTAGTGTATGTCCTCTGTTCTGTGAGAGGAGGTGCAGGATGGCTGGGAGAGGGAACAGCAAGCATGTTGGGAGCTGTGCCACATAAGGGTACCAGGTCAGTCTCCGCTAAGTAGGAGCAATCAAAATGACATGAGCTCTGTCCCTTTTTATTTTCAGTAGGACCTTGAACAGTAGGGGAAAAGGATGAAAGGTATAGTGAAGGTCCTTTTCCCAGAGGAGGAGGAAAACATCACCCAAAGAACGTTGTCCGATCCCCACTTTGGAGCAGTAATGTGGACATTTCTTATTTAGGTGAGTTGCAAAAAACGTCTGTGGACTGTTGGGTGTACTTTCCACTCGTGGTTGTGTGGGAATTTGTGACTGAGACTGTCCACTATTGAGTTTTGTGTGCCCAGAAGGTAAACTGCAAACAGCATAACATTGTGGGAGATCCACCAATTCCATGGCCTCATCTCTTCTGCACATAAGGAGGGCGACCTGGCTCACCCCTACCGATTGATGTAGTACATATAGGCTATATTGTCTGTTTGGATAGTTGTGTGTGATCCTGTGATCAGCGGGAGTAAATGGGCACAGGTGCTCCTGACCACTCTTAACTTGAGAAGATTGATGTGAAGGGATATCTCCGCGGGTGAGCATTTGCCTTGTGTCATGAGGCCATTTACATGCATGCCCCACCTTATGAGCGATGAACTGGTGGTGAAGATCAATAACAGTGTTGTTTGTGAGAAGAGGACTCCTTTGCAAACGTTCCAGCCAACAGACTAAGGAGTTTTTGATCCTGGTGGGTGCTGAATGGGATTTGTCTAGCCTGTCCTTGTTTCATCTGTAAACCGAGCTGAACCACAGTTGGAGGTACTGCATGTGAAGCCTGACATGTGGTATTACTGCTCTGCCCTCTGTCATATGCCACAAGAGTTGGAGGCAAAGCCTGGCTGATATTTGTGGGCTATTTTGAATGGTGTCTATGAGAGTGATTAAGGATAGGAACCTGTATTGAGATAAGGCAGCTTTGGCCTGTAATGAATCAAAGTCGGCCCCTATGAATTCCAGGCATTGCACTGGAGTGAGTTGACTTCTAGGAGTCGATCTGTAGATCCAGTTCCTTAAACAAGTATATGGTAGCATCAGTGACTTGGTGAGCCTCTTGGATATATCAGGCTTTGAGGAAGCAATCATCCAGGTAAGGGTAGATCATTATCCCTTGAGAATATAAATGAGCGGCCACCACTGAGAGAACCTTGGAAAATACTTTTTGGGCTGATGATAACCCAAAGAGGAGCACTCCATATTGGTAGTGGTTGTGTCCTAGAGTGAATCTGAGAAATTGTCTGTGAGCCAGTAAGACTGAGATATGAAAACGGGTGTCCTGGAGATCAAGAGCCAAAAATCAGTCTCCCTGTTCTAATGTTGGAATGATCGTTGATAAGGTGACTATCTTGAATTTTTGAGGCTTGAGAAACTTGTTGAGAGATCTGAGATCTAGGATGGGTCCCCAACTTCCCTTCTGGTTAGGTATTAGGAAATAACTAATGTAGAACTCTTTGCCTGGTAGATGTTTAGGTACTGGTTCTATGGCTCCTAACTGGAGAAGGCGATCTATTTCTAGTCATAGTAAACTCTTGCGAGAAGAATCCCTGAAGAGGGATGGGGAAGGGTGTTGTGGAGGGGGTAGTGAAGTAAAATGGATGGAGTACCCGGTTCAAATGATCTTTAGGAACCATCAGTCCGATGTTGTGTGTTCCCAGGCACTGCAGACCACCACCAATCAGTGGTCAAATGGGTGTGGAACAACGGTCAGTTGTGTAAATCGCGAAGAGTGACCTAACAATGAAGACTGAAGGCCAGATGGTTTGTGTTTAGGGAACAGAGGCATCAGTCTTCTTGGTGAAAAGCTTCATGCCCTCAAATGGAGGTCCTTGACTGTGGACTGTACCTCTTTCGGGAAGCCCAACAAACAGAGCTCTGATGCTAGTCACATCACCACAGCCCTGGAGATGGACCTAGACACTGTGTTGCCTGCTTCGAGGGAAGACTGCAGTGATGTCTTTGCCATTAGTTGACCCTTCTGGATAATGGCATTAAATGAGTCATGATGTGCTTCTGGCATTTTTTTTCAATAAAAGTCATTCAGTTTTGAGTAATTTATAAAATCATATTTTGCCATGAGGCCCTGATAATTATCAATATGGAATTGTAGAGCAGCTAAAGAGTATGCTTTTGTACCCAAAAGATCAAGGCGCTTCCAATCCCTATCATAGGGAGTAGCCCTTGACTAGTGTTGGCCATGTAAGTTGATGGCATCCATCATGATGGAGTTGGGTGGCAGGTGGGATAACAGGAATTCAAATACTTTGGTGGGGATATAGTATTTTTTGTCTGCCCACTTGCAGGTTGGTTCCACTGATGTTGGGGTTTGCCACACTGTCTTTGCTGGATCTAAAATGGCTACATTAATCGGGAAGGTGATTTTCAAAGAGAACAAAGAGTGGAGGATGTCATGAAGTTGTTGGAGGAAGTGAAGGATACCCATCTATGGTATCTGGAGGGTGTCTCCCACCCTCTTCACCCTCCCCGCTCCCGGAAGAGATGGAAGTCATCTGCCAAAGACCGTGGAGGAGGCATGACAGCTTCGTCTGGAGTGGGGGAGGATATGGTCCTTGGTGTCACTGCCTCCTCAGTACCAGCGTCTTTTTCCTCTATGTTTCGAGGCGGTTCTGAAGCTTTGGATGCTGCGGTCAAGGGGATGTGCCTTGAGGTGAGCTCAAAGCCCGAGGCTTGCTGGCAGTGCGCCAATATGGCCATGGGAGTGGTGGTGGCTTAGAGCCTGGGGATGGTGCCCAGGGGTGGCAGTACCAAAGTAGTGGTGGTGGGGTCATCTGCAGGTGTATCCTTGGGCTCTGTTGGTAATAACCACCATATGGAGCTTAGAAGGAGTAACACTACATCATCTGACTCACTGTCTGAACCCTCACTAGAGAGCAGAGGGGCATGGCATGGCAGGAGGGATACTTCCCATGCTTGGTAAAGGCTCATTGCAGAGGTTTTGGTACTGAGAGGTGAGGTCTCTGGAGTGGCAGGATTCCACCAGTACAGATTGTCCTGGTGTCGGGGGGTGGGGTGGGGACCTTGTCTGCACAGGTCGCTCCAGTGCTGGGTGAGGCGTCAAGGGCGGTATTGACATGGGATCGCATATTGGTGCCTTCTTAGAGAAGAAGTGTTTAGTCCTGTCTTTGTCCGTTGGTACCATTGACTTGGTGCCCATGCCTATTGGGTCCGTAGGTCTTTTCAATGGTATCTGCTGCTGAGGATTTCTGCAAGCCCTGGGTACCGGACTGGGGGGGGGGGGGTCTCAGTATGTGTGCTGGAGAATGGCTACGGCTATCTTGGGACTCACCGTGGGGACTTCCCGCTCTCTTTCTCTATGATTTGTGAGAGGCATCAGTGGCTTGTTTCTTCAACTTACTGCTTTTAGATGTTGACGGCTGTGGGGAAGACTCACATCTGCCAGGTGACCAGTGACACAGGTCCAGAGAGGGTCAGAGCGCGGTCTCTGTGAAGATGATCTTCTGCCTCATCTCCCTATCCTTACAAGACTGAGGCCTGAACTGCTGGCAAAGACCACACTTTTGTTGAATGTGGCCTTCCCCAAGGCAGCAAATGCACTTGGGAGCGCTAGTCTCTGACAGCGATTGCCTTTTTTGAGGAGAGACAGCGCATATGCGGGCCTAGCAGATACTGCTACTGAAGTACTCCGATCAGGAACACAGGGATGGAAGCACACCATGGGAGCAGCCATGGAAATACTACTCGAAGAAGAACAATTATTAATTGATGTTAACTCTAGGTTAACCTTAATTTAATTAATTGATGTTAATATCTGAACTCCATTTGTTACATTTTTCAGTTCAATCAAATATTTACTGATGAAAACCTGCTGAAATTCAGATTGTAATCCTTTCTGAAGATCAGTCACAGAATAAGTTTACAGAGTACACTGTAGTAACTCCTGCAATATTAATCAATGTTTACCCCCATTAGCCCAATCTGGCATCCTATTTTGTGTTCTCTTCACTGTCATTTGTTAGCCTTCTTAAGTTTACAGAATAGATGAGCACAAACTTTACACAACAGCTCTGAAGTTACTAGTAAAAGAAGGTCTAGTTTAATACCAGTTAGAAAAGGATAAATGCTCCTTAGACTGAATAAAACTACAGGTGAAGTTCTTCAGATTTCCCTCATTATTACATTTTCAGCATATTTACATTTTCATATGATGCACACTTAAGGCTTGTTGAAGACAGAGGAGCAGTGTGCCTGGAGAGCTGTCTGGTGGAGCTGAGACGGTCTCAACTTCCAAGCTTTCAGTAAAGTTGTCAGAGAGATCAAACCACGCAGTCTGCAACTGCAGGTTCTTCCTCTTCCCTGTTGAGGAAATCCACAAGGCAGGTGGAACTCAGGGTATTAAGAGGTAGCATAGTTGGCAAATGAGAAGACTCTGACAGGTGGTCATTGAAAGATGGTGTCAGACAAAACACTAAGGGCATAAGGCAAATAAATCCCTACCTAGAGGGAATTTCGATGACTCTCTTTTGGGAATGAAATTTAGTTCTGATCATTTAACGAGCAAGGTGATATGAAAAATAAAGTAGTTTTATCCCCAACTTATAAACACATTAGTAAAAAATTGTTTATTTAAAAATAAAGTACTATTGTCAACATACATGCAGAACCAAACAGATAAAGTTAGATGGAGACAGACACGTTCTTGGAGTTGTATGGATTTTTATGTTTTAATTTCTTTAATGCTTTGTTAATTTGTATTTTTTGCACAAAACACAACCAACTTCGGAATAAATTCATCTTTGTGACCAATTTGATATAAGATTTGAGAATGGTGGGGGTAAAAGGCGGTCTAACTTTTGCCTCTGACTCCATGAAATTCAGAAACATTTAGGCTATGTCTAAACTACGGACCTTACAGCAGTACAGCCATACCGCTGCAGCTGCACCACTGTAACGTCTCCTGTGTAGCTGCTATATGCCGGTAGGAGAGAGCTCTCCCGCTGGCATAATTAAATCACCCCCAACAAGTGGTGGTAGCTGTGTTGGCAGAAGATGGTCTCTCGCCAACATAGCATTGTCCACGCCAGCGCTTTTGTCATTGAAACTTATGTCGGTTAGGGGTGTGTTTTTCTGGGTTTAGGGGGAAAAACCCAGTGTGCCCCCCATTTTGTGATGGTCTATGTCACTCCAAAACATTTACATGAACTAGAATGTTTTTTGCAACTAGAAACATTAGATTCTAATTTCAATCTGTGAAAGAAAACAAACTCTTCTAAAAAGTTAAAAGGGAAGTTTTGAGAACACCAAGGTTGTTGGTATGCCTATAATGGCAACAATATGAACGTCAATAAACTACATTGTTTTCTTCATGTTTCCATAGACTAGCATTTCATTTGTTTCCTTTGCAAAAGCTACCTCAGTAGTGTTGTTTTTAACATCATTGGCTGTAGCCCTGTGTTTGTTGCAATTCTGCAGCAGTGAAATCCACCCTTACCACTAAATAGTGTTACAAAATCTAATCTTACATTTAAAAAATACGTCTAGCTTTTACAGTTGTGAAGATAACCTTGAAACCATGAATCAAGTGTAAACCAATCCATTATTTTCTTCCTGAGTCTGCAGACAGCCTGAAATAATAGCTCTGAAAAATGTAAACTACTCATTATATCTCAGTAGGTTCCCGGAATCTACAATCACGACAATACTTAACCGATTCAATTATGATCAACTTAACAGAAACATCAAGCTAATGTTCTTGACCCACAATCTCACATTGCCTCCCATCAATTTTCCTTCTAATTTTTTATCTCTGCAAAATGATTGACTACATAAGGTCTAGTTTAAAATCATCTGAACAAATTACCATTTTCCCCCTTTTCCTCATACTAGTTTACCCTTTCATTCATTCCATATCCAAATTATTTGGTGGGCCTTCTCAGTCACTCACAATCTACCCCACTCTACCTCTTCTCTCTACCTCACACAACTTCTCCTGTTACTTTCAAAAATAAATGCTACCACCAAAACAGAATTTGAAAAGTAGTATTCAAAGCAGTATTTATATTTTGTCCAATACATATTTAAAATATAATATGCCTATACTGGAAAAAAGTATAGGAAATTTTCTAATGATATCTTTTTATTATTCTTGTATGTATTTCCTATTTGTTAAAATTAGTACAAACTACAGAATTTGTTGACCTTTCTGCCACATCTGTAAAAAAAAAGTAATAAATTAGTTTTTCAAAGGATAAAAACATTTTCAGATATCAAAATATGGTTAATTCATTAGTTATAAGACTAATTTATATTGTTAAATATGACACACTTATATGTCAAAGCAATTTTTGTAAAAAGTTTAGCTTTGAAAAATATTACCTCCACCTTTCATGTATTTTCATTCCCTAATTCTTCTATTTTCTCCTTATCCTGATGAACAGCAGTCATCAACTCATATTGCATATACATGCAAGATAATCTAAGTATATTCCTTCATAACTAATACCAATGCCATTTTCTGGATCCATCAGTACATGAACTTGCACAAAGTAATATAAATAATAAATTATGTTTCCCATAAACCAACCATTCACATTGAATAATAAAGCAAGGAAAAGTTGAGTTACATCATGGGAATAACTTTGGGCATGATCCTACAAGATTCTGAACACCCTCAGCACCCACTGACAGGATATTTTCACCACTTTACAGGATCAGGCCCAAAGTTATTGCCAGAAGTACAGCATATTGAAAAATATCTACAACTGTTTCAACAAAATAAATTTGGATTAGATTATAAATAGTAGTTGACTGAAACATAATAAGACTGCCCAAGTTTTAAGCTGGTAGGGGAAAAAATACGCCATCCAGAGGGCAAAAGAACATATCAGGTTTTTGGGGGGGTTGTTTTCGGTTAAAAAATGTATTTACCATAGCTTGGAAACTTGGAAAGTTCTTAATAACTTCAGTCGTGTCAGAAGATTTCAAGACTCTCTCTAAATTTTGTTCTCCTAATTCACATCACTCCTGCAGGAAAGCCATCTTTACAACATGCAAAAAATAAAACTGAGTTAACGCAACATTTAAAAGGAAACTTTCTACACTGTATACATTATGGAGTGAAATATTTCAAAAACTGCCTACATAAAGTTAGCTTTCAATACTGATTTTGATAATATAACATTCAATTTGTTACTCAGTTACTATTCCAAAAATATTTTAAACTTGCTTTATACTGTAGAGTCTTTTACGCTGTAAACACACTGGGCTAGATCCTCATCTGGCGCAAACTGTCATAGCACTGAAGTCAAACAGGCAAAAGAAATAACCAGGTCAATGTAGCATGAATTCATTCTCACATGTCCTCAGCCCCAAAACTACTCAGAATAAAACTATATTTCAGGTGCTCTCTTGTGGGAGAGGAGTTAAATGTCAAGGAAGGTTGACATGAAGAGAAGTTGCAAGTTTACGCATCCATTTTTCACTTGTATCTTTATTATAGATATAACAGAGGAACTAAAGATTAGAAGGATAGCAGTACCTCAGAGAGCAAAAGGCAAAATTGCTAAGGAGAAGAATGAATTAAACAAAGACTAGCTATCTGTTGGTAAAAGACCAAGAAGTAGCCTTGTATTTATCTGCTGTTGGTATCTTCTCCATCTTTACTAGCTGAGTGAGCTATTATTAAGAAAGAGAAAGACATATTTCTGGTGGAAATAAGCTTTAAGGATACTGCTGACCTATCCATCTGGGTGTTGTGTGTGATGAGACAGACCGACCCAGACCATACAACTGAAAGGACACTAACACCCAGATTTTTAAAGCTATTTAGGTGTTGCTATGCTCAATATTGCCTTGTCTAACTGATTTAGGAGCCTAAATCATTTTCAAAAGGGATTTAGGCATTTAGGAGCCAAAAATTCCATGGACAGTTGACAGGATTTAAACATTTAGGAATTCTGAAAATGAGATGGTCTCCTAAATCAGTTAGATTTTGCAATGCTTAGCACAGGAATGCCTAAATACCTTTAAAAATCTGGGCCTAAAAGCTTATCTATTTTCCTAATTAACAGGTTCCTTTGAACATAACATTTTAAAGGTCTTTGACTTATGACAGGTCTATTTACATCACATTTGTGAATTTGAGTGTAAAGACTTAAAGATATATTTGAGATTTGAGCTCATGCCAGCATAAAAGATCAATAACAGTCGAAGAAAAAACAAACTCCTTTGCCATTGCAAAAAAAGGGTCGGACGCCACAATTAAAGCACGAACTTCACTTATTCCTCTGGTTGATGCAATTGACAATGATCCAGATTAGCAGTGTAATGCTAAACTTTTAACAGCTTCAAAGATGACACCAAAATTCTCTGAAAAGCAGATGAACCATGAAAAAACATGAACTAGTTCTTCTGCTTGGACTTAATCATTCTGGGCCACTCATAAAAGGAACTCAAAGGCCATTTTATCAGGACACTAACTTCAATTCTTACAAACAAAATGATAAAATATTGTAGGTCAGTTGTGTGAAATTATGCACAGGGCTTAATGATCTTTTTTGACAAACTGAGCAATGAGTTTGGAAGTTTTTAAGGCCCTTCTACAAGTAGACAAATCATCATGTGCTGGCTATCTAGCAATCCAAAAAGATGTTTGAAAACTTGGAAAGGTTAATTTCCTTGTGCAAGACCTTTGATTCAAAACATGGAATTCTTGCCCACTTGAGAGCTACAAAGTTGAATATACTAACAGATTTTGCCAATTTATTAACTTTCAGCTTTCTGACTGAAATTTTCTAGGTATGACCTGTGCCTAAAAAGTATAGTATTTAGAAAGTTTGAGCAACAGTGGTCCAGCTGTTTTCAAATGAGACAGATAGGATAGATAAGGATACCACATATGAAACTCAATAGCGCATATTATAACTTCAAAGTATATATTAGTTATTCATGAATAAATAAAACAATAATTACGGTACTGATAATTTAGGTAGAAAGAGCTCTCTGCTACACTACGTAGAAGATCCAGGTTGGAAGGCAAATTCATGACTGCCAAACAAGAATCCAAAATGGGAGTTGTGTTGCTTCCAGGGCTACAAACCCAAAGAGTGGTATTGATGGTAGACTTTTACGAAGCTTATTGAATCCTGAATAGATCGAGTACAAGTTCAACAAGTACCTGGCTATGACATTAATGGATAGCATGAAGGGGAAGAGAGGTATGAAAGAAAGAGAAAGTAATCGTTTCAAAAATGGCCATATCTAAGAAACAAGTAATATTTTCCAATGCTTAACCCAATCTAAGTGCAGCTACATTCCAATACCTTTGATTTCCCTCTTTCTCGACATTAATTTGCATTGTGTTACTGACAATTTTAATATATTAAAATGAAGATTCACACCAATTTTCTTCAACTAAACCCCCCCAACTTCTGTTTGCTGTCATTCTGAGGAGTGGATGGGACTCACCTGTGAACTGCTCACCAACAACTCTCCTAATTCAGCCAATGGCAATCATAGAATCATAGAATATCAGGGTTGGAAGGGACCCCTGAAGGTCATCTAGTCCAACCCCCTGCTCGAAGCAGGACCAATTCCCAGTTAAATCATCCCAGCCAGGGCTTTGTCAAGCCTGACCTTAAAAACTTCCAAGGAAGGAGATTCCACCACCTCCCATATGTTTACATATGACATGGCTCTTCCTTACATTGTAATGTACAGGTGGGGAAAAAAGCACAGAACTATAAGTTGTGCTAAAAATCACTTTTATTATTTTGGTTCATGTTGAGTCCCTTTTCTCCATCTTGTGTCTATATTTTGCCCTCTTAGGTTGTAAGCTCTTCAGGGCAAGAGATCTTTTTTCTGGATAGTTATATGCTTAGCGCAGTTTGTGCATGACAACACATTAAAATAATTTATTTCCTGTAATAGAACCAGTGATGTAAATATAATAGGTTAATTCCCTTTTCTGATGTTGGGTACCAAAAAACCCAACAAGATTCAAATTATGAATTATAAACCTTTTTTTTTTTACGCACTTACGACTAAGACTTCATAGACCTCATTAGACTAATTCACACAATGACTTGCTAAGAAAATTTATTGCCCTTGCTATATCCCCACCCCCACCAGTCTCATCAGATAACAAACTGCACTTTGAAAGAACTGGAAACCTCAAATACTAGGGTTACACATTATGCTGTTAGAGGACTATATAACTAGAATGTCATCTTAAAATTCAGAATAGCAAATTCATACTATACCCTCGCTATAATGCCCTTCACAATAGCAAACCTAGTCCCTCGATCCCACCTCCAGCCCTGCCACTGTGGAGGAGGCGGCTGACAGCTCCTCTGGCTCCAGAGCTGCAAGCGGCAAGGTGGGGTGGGGACAGGGGAAGTGGGGAGGAGAACAGAACTCTGACACACCCTCTGGCCCCCAGGGTGTGGGGCGGGGGGGGGTGAGACAGAGCAACAGCTCCTCCAATCCCAAGGCCTCAACCAGGGCAGACTTCTCCTCTGGCCCCAGTGCCAGAGGAGTCCTCTGTTCTGCTGCAGGGCTTGAGGTGTCAGCCACCCAACCTCCCCACAGTGGAGCTCTTTCCCTATAATGAACCACTGGCTATAACAACCAAATGGCTTAGATCTCCAGGGGTTCGTTATAGCGAGGGTGTACTGTATTTAAAATAATGCAGAATTCAGAATACTATGTTTTACCCACAGATTATAATGATAGTGCTTTAAATATTCAGTATTGTTGTACAAACATCATTGTAAATAAAAAACCTTAAACACAATTCATTTAGTCAAAATTATGCTCTAAAAGTTAAACTATTTATTTTAAGACCAATTAAAAATAATCAGCTATGGTATAGATCTATATGCAATATTTAACAACACACATTTCTTTTACTTCTTAATACCAATCTTAAAATTGAATAAAGGAGAATACATGTCTTATCTGACACTGCTTGAATGGTTTGTATCCATGAAACCACTTTAACTCATTATTAAAGCTGGTAAGTCATTTGCCATATGGCACAGATGACAACTAATGAGAGACAAAATGGATATACTGCTAAGATTTATTTAAATAAAAATATGTAATATTTGATAAATATTTGTGACCGAGTGCTGGGCAACAGCACCTGATCCAACACTCTGATTGCTGCAACTCCAGGTAGTTGCCCCAGAGCACATCTGACCATGGGAACTGATCCCAATTGATAGATTGGGATAGGCTGGATGGAGTTAAAAGGCTAATTAACTCATTTGCATAGATGGTGCAAAAGTCACAGGAAGTGCAACCAGGAAGAGGAAAGTGAGAGTTGAGTGATAGAGAATGAGAGCTAGGCTTGCAGACAGAGCCATGAGAGATTTCTCCCCTCCTTGGCTCAAGAGCTGAGGGCTCCATGTTATTGTTGGTATGAGGTGACAGTCTGAAAAGCTGGTGGAAAAGAACAGTGTAAATATATTGTTTTACCCAAAGGTCTCTGAACTGTTTGTGGAGCTACATATATGTAGGACTGAGTCTGCCCTGCCACACCCTTCTTTAGAAATGAATCCCTGACAGCACAGCATTACTGACAAAAATGCATTTTTATTACGAAGAATATTCTTTCAGATAAACATGCAAAGAATAAATCAAATTATAACCTTATCTTTGTTCACTGCATTTCTTCTTTGTATTACTGTGTTATTTTTATTGCACAAATAATCCCTGCCAACATAACTTCCACATCTGAATCCTCACCCATTGGCTTGTTTTAAATATGTCAAGAACACTGAGTTTCAAAGAATAACAGACATACTTAATATAAGTATCCTCAAATCATTTTCACTGCAAAAAAAATATGAAATAAATAATAAAAAATTATCTCTGGCTATTCTCCAGGACCAGCTGTGACGCTCAGACAAAGTTATGCCAGGGAACATTTTTCTTGCTCTGCAGGCCTCCAACTTTTCTTTCGATTCGTTAAAGAATATGTATCTTGCTAATTCATTCAGTAAGATCTCAAGCTGAACACAACTGGACCAAATTAGTACTTTGATAAAAAATAACGAAGGATATCCAAGGTGCTGAAAATGCTAGGTGTTCATGATTTCATAAACAGGACCTTTACCTCCAAGTCCTGAGAGCTGTGTTAGGAGACAACTTGCTAATTACAAATTCCATCTTTCAGACAGATAATGTCTGGAATCAGGGCCTGCAGCACAGCTAATCTCCAAGCAGCCTCATCAGTACAGCTGGTCTGCTGCAGGCTACCTGACTGGCCAAGCTACATGGTTCGCTGGAGGGACCAGCAGCTCGCAGGCTGCTCAATGCTCATGCCGACTGTTTTTCCTGCTTCTGTGTTACTTTACTCCAGCTAACTCCTGCCTTTCACCCAGACTTGCCTCTTTCTTGTCTGCTACTCTGCTCATTCCAGTTCCTGACCTCCAATTTAAACACTGGCTCCAGCTTCTGACTACTGACTCTGGCTTGACCGCTGGCTCTGGTATCTAGCTTCTGACCTCCAGCTTGATCTTTGGCTCCAGCTTCCAACTACTGACACTAGCCCTTGGCTCATGACGCCAGCTCCAACCACTAAGTCTGACGCCTGTTCTGGCCACTATACTAGACCACCCTCACCACGATCAGCTGATAGATAAAACCAAAGTGCCACTTCCAGTGATTAAGTCTCCTAAGTAACTCTACTTCCCATTACTGCCACTAATGGTATTAGACCCTCCATTTTGGCCAAATTAAAACTTTAGCAATTATGTTCACACTTCATAAATTCCCCCTGTAGTTTCAATTAGATATAATATGCTTCACTGTCATAAATTGTTACCACATTTCACATGAGATAGTAAATAGCTCATATATCTAGTTTAATTTGTAAAATTATATCATGATCCTTCAAGATTTAAAGATTTGCAGAAATGTATGAGATTATTATGGTGTCTATTTGCTTTCAGAGAAGACCCAGTTTTAAAAGCACTATTAATGTGGACAAATGTCCAATATAGTCTTCATAATCTCAGTTCATCCTAAAAGTAACTAATGGCATCAAATATTAGGAAATGAAGATTCAGAAAGGAAAAAAAGCACCTTTGAGTTTTATTTGGATTTGATTCAATTCTCAAAGCAGTAATTTCCTCCAAAAACAATACAGCAGTTGTCAAATAATTCATAGATAACAGTCCCTCTTAGAATCCCTGATATGGTCCTGTTCTTTACACTATACTTCTATGGAATATGGCATATAGATGAATCAATACTCCTCTAGATTGGTTTCTTCTCCCACCACGTGTTTCAACTCTCTCACAGGGCACTCACACGAAGCATCTAATTATTGCAGAACAGTCTCAGATTGATCATTTTATAAAAGTTGGCTATTCTCTTCTTCCAAGATCCTATCACCACCCCGTTAGTTTGGTCTTCAAAACATCAGACTAAATAGAAACTCGTTGATGTCAACAGAAGAGGCTGTTCCTGGTTTATTTATTTTATTTTCATTCTGTTAGATTTTTAGAATATGCTCACAAAGCCTGAGGTGCTTCACCACATTTTTTAAGCATATACACACATTTTTCAGCTTCTTAGTAAGATTCCATGCTCTCTACGAGCTATAAAGAAAAGCAGACAGAACAAAGAAGTCAGTGGAACATTTAAAAATCTAGAGAAGATACCATCTACCACCACAGATCAAACATATATGTCCACATTGCTGGAAAAGAATTCGTTAATTTATTAAACCTTCCAGAAAACATGATCTTTTTTTTTCCCCTGTGAAGGGAATAAAAAATTCAAGATTGCAACATGGCAAATCAGAACTTAGACAGTCCTTGGATGTGAAACCGCCTCCTAAAGGACATCCATAGGATTGTACCTTCTTGGCTGCTTTTAGAGCATGTTGTAAAGTGCATGTTAAGTTTCATTGCCACCATTTTTAAGCACTCTTTTGTTTTTGCTTTTTATTTTAATATTTGTAAACACCTATTTCTTTTCTATTCTTTTGATTAATTGGGACTTGGTTCTCTTTGTTCGGTGGGGTGCTTTGCCTGATGGCTTTTGGGCTCATCGTTTATATAATCTTTTATATCATATATCATCAAATATATAATCTTCCATTTCAGTTCTGGAGTCAGATTTTAAGGCCAGAAGGGGCCATCATGATCATTTTAATCTAACTTCCTGCATAACATATGTCAAAGAACCTCATCCAATAATTTCTGCATCAAGCCCATAACTTGTTTAACCTTTAGAATAACCTTTAGAAAGAGATCCAGTCTTGATGTAAAAACGTCAAATAATGGAAAATCCACCACATTCTTTGCTAAATTATTCCAATGGGTAATTAACCTCACTGTTAAAAAATTCTGCCTAAAATTATCCACCTATTAGATCCCATGCTTTTTTTCTGCTACATTAAAGTACCATCTAGCATCAGAAATCTCTTCCCCATGTAGGTATTTACAGACTGAAAAAAAATTCACACCTTAATTTTGTCTTGGATAAATTAAATAGATGGAGTTTCTTAAATCTCTCACTATATGGCATGTTTTCCAGATTACAGATCATTTTTGTAGCTCTTCTCTGAACACCTTCCAAAATCCTGTCACCATTCTTTTTGAAGTGCAAACTCTGGACTTGTACACAGTATTTTCGTAATGGTGATGCTGTACACAGAGGCAATATCACCTCCCTCTGGGTAATCTCATCCACAAACAAATTTAACTACCCTCTCTATTCTGAGGACTCACAGATCCATCTCTCTATTCCAGACTCATGGAAGTCTAGCCATCAGCGCAAGCTCAACGTGGCTAAACAGAGCTCAGTCTTTCCCTCCATGCCGTTCCTGCCACCTCCTTTCTTGATCACTGTTGATACAACCATCCTGCCTGTCATTCAGCCTGGTGTCATCTTCAACTCGGACCTTCTCGAGGTTCTCACATCCAGGTATATTTAAATCTTGCTAATTCTTTCAGTACAACATCTGTAAGACCCAGCCTTTCCCATCATTCACACAGCTAAAACTTGTATCCAGGCTCTCACCATCTCACCTTTCAATTATAGCAACATCCTTTTCTCTGCCCTTGACAAATGCAATCTTGCTCCACTTAAATCCATTCAAAATCCTGCAAAGATAATTTTCCTAGCCCATCACTTTGACCGTATCAGCCCTCTCTTTGCAAACCCTCTACTGGCTTCCCCTTCTCTATCACATCAAATATAAGCAACTTGCCTTCACTTGCAAAGCCATTTATGGCCAATCCCCACCCTACCCACCATCTCTCATTTACTGTCAAGATATCAACTCCTACCTCACCACCCACTTAATAGTTTTTCAAACGAGCACCTTCACACTTCCTCCCATGCTGCCCCTCATTCTTGGGAGGAGTTTCCCATAAACCTCTGCAAAGATATTTCATTCTACTTCAAAACACTCCTTAAAACACTTCTTTTCCACAATGTCAAAAAAAAAAACTTGACAACGGTTAGACCGTGGTATGTGGAGGCCATTGCTAATCATGCTGACCAATATTCTCATTGTTTCCTTATATTCTTTACCTAGACTGTCTGTACCTATCTACTGTCTCATTTTATACTTAGATGATAAGCCCTTGAGGCAGAAATCATCTTTTTATTCTGTTTGTATAACACCTAACATAACAGAATCATAGAATATTAGGGTTGGAAGAAACCTCAGGAGATCCTCAAAGCAGGACCAACACCAACTAAATCATCCCAGCCAGGGCTTTGTCAAGCCGGGCCTTAAAAACCTCTAAGGATGGAAATTCCACCACCTCCCTAGGTAACCCATTCCAGTGCTTCCCCACCCTCTAGTCAAATAGTGTTTCCTAATATCCAACCTAGATCTCCCCCACTGCAACTTGAGACCATCGCTTCTTGTTCTGTCATCTGCCAGCACTGAGAACAGCCTAGCTCCATCCTCTTTAGAACCCCCCTTCAGGTAGCTGAAGGCTGCTATCAAATCCCCCCTCACTCTTCTCTTCTGCAGACTAAATAACCCCAGTTCCCTCAGCCTCTCCTCGTAAGTCACATGCCCCAGCCCCCTAATCACTTCCATTGCCTTCCGCTGAACTCTCTCCAATTTGTCCACATCCCTTCTGTAATGGGTGGACCAAAACTGGACAGGGTCCAGGGATATGACTAGGATTCCTACACAATACAGTAATTTAAATAATAATACATAAAAATAATAATACTTTATATTTCCCTGCTTATATATCCAAGGATTGCATACATTATCTTAGCTAGAGCATGAGCTGATGTTCAATTGGTTATCTACCATGGCCCTTAAATCCTTTTCAGAGTCACCAACTTCCAGGATACAATTTTCCATCTTATAAATGAGATCTACATTCTTTGTTCCTAGATGAATTATCTTGCATTTGGGTGTATTAAAATGCATGTTGTTCAAATAAGACACCTTACCAAGCAATTCATGTCAATCTGTATAACTGACTTGTTCCCATCATTTTTTAGTCACTCCACAATTTTTTTTGTCATCTACAAGTTTTACCAACAAGAAGTTCATATTTCCTTCAGGTCTTTGATGAAAATATTGACTAACACTGGGACAAGAACAGATGCCTACGGGACCCCACTAGATATATCTCCATTGGATGACAATTTCCCATCTACAATTGCTTCTTATGACCAGTTTTTAATATGTTTGATATGGGCTGCATTGATTTTGTATAGTGCTATTTTTTAATCATAAGTGTGCATAAGTAAAAATGCCTTACAGAAGTTTATTACGTCAACCGAGTTACCTTTATTAACCAAACTTCATTGCAACAAAAAAGATACGTTCTTTGATAAAACCTATTTTCCATAAAACCACGTTGACTGGCATCAATTATGCTGCCACTCTTTATGTCTTTACTGATTGCATCTCATATCAACCTTTCCATGATTTTCCTGCAGATCAATGACAGACTAATTGGCCTATAGTTACCTGAGTCACCCCTTTTAGACTTTTTGAATATTGGCACATTCGCTTTTTTACAGTCCTCTGGACCTTTCCCAGTGTTCCATGATCTGTTTAAAATCAACATTAATGATTCAGAGAACTCCTTGGCCAATTGTCTTACTACCCATGGTTGCCATTATTGCAGATTTAAAAATGTTTAATAGCTGCTGTTTAATATCCTTCCTCATTACTGATGGGATTGAAATTATTTCATCAACACTGTAAAATATAATACACCATCCTACCTCTTTCTGAATCAAAACAGAAATATTTATTGACTACTTATGCCTTTTCTGTATCATGATTGATAATTATACCATCCTTGTCTAATATCGGACCTATAACAGACAGGATTTTGTTTGATACACACACACAGTCCTTGTTGTCCTTAATTCTAAGGATCATAGATTTTTATCGACACCTTTAGCTTCCCTTACCGATTATTTTCTAACTGCTTGGTATGCATGGCTATCAGCTTCTCCAGTTTTTCTATTTTTCAAAATTTTTTATTTTGTATTGGTACCTTCCACCACACCTGTCAAGGTTCCTCCCCCACTCTGAACTCTAGGGTACAGATGTGGGGAGCTGCATGAAAAACCTCCTAAGCTTATCTTTACCAGCTTAGGTCAAAACTTCCCCAAGGTACAAAATATTCCACCTGTTGTCCTTGGACTGGCCGCTACCACCACCAAACTAATACTGGTTACTGGGGAAGAGCTGTTTGGACGTGTCCTTCCCCCCAAAATACTTCCCAAAACCTTGCACCCCACTTCTTGGACAAGGTTTGGTAAAAAGCCTCACCAATTTGCCTACGTGACTACAGACCCAGACCCTTGGATCTTAAGAACAATGAACAATCCTCCCAACGCTTGCACCCCCCCTTTCCTGGGAAATGTTGGATAAAAAGCCTCACCAATTTGCATAGGTGACCACAGACTCAAACCCTTGGATCTGAGAACAATGAAAAAGCATTCAGTTTCTTACAAGAAGACTTTTAATAAAAATAGAAGTAAATAGAAATGAAGAAATCCCCCCTGTAAAATCAGGATGGTAGATATCTTACAGGGTAATTAGATTCAAAAACATAGAGAACCCCTCTAGGCAAAACCTTAAGTTACAAAAAAGATACACAGACAGAAATAGTTATTCTATTCAGCACAATTCTTTTCTCAGCCATTTAAAGAAATCATAATCTAACACGTACCTAGCTAGATTACTTACTAAAAGTTCTAAGACTCCATTCCTGGTCTATCCCCGACAAAGATAGACTACAGACAGACACACAGACCCTTTGTTTCTCTCCCTCCTCCCAGCTTTTGAAAGTATCTTGTCTCCTCATTGGTCATTTTGGTCAGGTGCCAGCGAGGTTACCTTTAGCTTCTTAACCCTTTACAGGTGAGAGGAGCTTTCCCCTGGCCAGGAGGGATTTCAAAGGGGTTTACCCTTCCCTTTATATTTATGACAACACCTTTTCACCAGAATGTTTTTTTAACCAAAGAAGCCTTCTTTCATAACTCAAAGAGCATATTTTGTTGGGTATCTAATCTCTCTTGCGCATTTGAAGAGTAACATTCTATACATACAGTTGTAGGCCCATAAGACATTTCCAAGGCCTCCCTTGTGACACTGGACATTTTCCAATTCACCTTTGAATCTAAATTTGGGGCACAGCATTATGTGTTCAATGATCTGACTGCTCTCACAGAAGTCACACGAAGGGGAGTTCTTTGATTTTCCACTTTTGGATCAAGTAGCCACATTGTTCATGGTTTGTTCAGATGTGATTCAATGCAGTCCAAAGTCTGTGTGGCAGGTTGAAACCAGGAGGGTAGCTTCTTGGGTTAGTAATAATGTACTTGTTTCGAAGGGTAGATGAAGTCCAGACACTTTGCCATTCCCTGGCCAGATCCAGAGACATGAGGTGGTCACTTGTGGTACATAGTGGTTTTCATGATTTCAGGCATTGTTGGGAATGTAGCCAGGAGGGAAGTTCTGCGTAATCTTCAGAGTGTTTAAGTTCTCATGCTCTGGCTATATTTCAGCTGATAGCAAACGCTGAACATGCAGCTAATACAATGATCACTTGCACAAATGGAACCATCAGTTTTTAGTTCAGTGATCAATTAATCTTTATCCATCAGAATAAAGTCTAATGCAGAATTACCCCAAGTTGAGTGCAATGTTTTTGTATTAGAAAGTTATGTGTGATTTTTAGAAATTCTAAGGACGTTTCACCAGTGGCAGCATGAGACCTCTAGCATGTGTTTCCCATACTGAAATCCCACATAACATGTTTTTTCATCCTATACATTACAAATAGATGTTTAAGTAGCTGCTCATCCTCTTCCATTATGTCATGTGGACATTTATCTTTCTTGTGATTTATCAGTTAGCACATTGATCCATACACATTCTAGGTCCCATTCTTCTGAATTTTCAGTACCTGCTAAGGATATGTCTACACTTCAAGCAGGAAGTACACTTTCCAGTTTGAGAAGATGATTGCACTAGCACGCTACAAACAGTTTAGATCTAGAAAAAAGTCCTGAAATGAAATGGAATACTATTGAAAGTCTTCATTAAAAAAAGACAAATGTTTCCTTTGACGCACATTTTCTTGTATGAAAACTTCATTGCACCTTTCAATAATATATTAAAAAAACAATTCAAGATATATTTTGTAAAGTTGATCCCAGTTTTTCGGATCTACATGGATACTGATGGCTGGCTTGCTACCAATCTTTGCTATCATCTTGTGCAAGGAAAAATAAGATTTAGTCCTGTTTTATGTGCCAAAGTTCATCTCCCATCCTTTCTTGGGGTTTTTTGAGGGGGGAGGAGGAATGGGGCCACAGTGGCTCATAAGTGCCGAAGACATTTATCACCTCTCTCTTGTGGATATTTTTTACCTGTATAAATTTGCTTACTTTATGGAAGCCTCTTGATACATACCATGTAAATGTCGGCAATCATACTAGAATCTTGCATATTTCTATTTAAGGTTAACCTGCTTCAGTGCTGATGACAAACATCCACTCTCAATTCCACTGTCCTTAAGTTAATGTTGGTTTTCCTCTTGGTGAATGCTTAGTTGCATGAATGACAATTGTCTTTATAGAGGCTGAATAGGTAAAACCTCCCAAAAATAAGTTTCTATATTTTGAAAGCTTTGTGTCAAATAAATGTATTGTTTATAAGGATTTCAAAATGAACTGCTTTCTTCAACAAATATTACACTAAGTCAAAAGTATCTGAAAACCTACAGAAGAAAGACCAAATTCATTTATAAGGTTAAACGGTTGAACTTCTTTATAATCGCTTCTGTAATTCAAACTTTTGTACAGATCAATTTTATAAGTAGTTGAGGAACAACATTTACAAATTTGATCCTTTTATTTTAAATTTAAAATATTCTATAGAAAGCACAAGACTTATTCAATACCACACTAGACATCAAAAATGAAACTCTCCCTCCAGAAAGCAGCCATAAATATGTACCATATGGATTTCATAGCATATAAATCATGAAACAATAAACTCTTTAAAAGTATTTTAGAGGAGGCTCTCTAAAAAGACAAACTAGTACTAAAGCTCAAGAACTATACAATATGGAAAAAGAAAAGTAATAAGTGATTGAGGAGAAATTAGGAAGAGATATTAATAAAAGCCAAGAAAAAAATCAGGGGTAGGACAAACTAAATATATTTTAATGAGAAAAAGTGAGTTTCATTCTAAGGATTTCTCAGAAGACAGTTTATAAAGGATCTGAGTTTTTTCTAGATAGCCCTTTCAGTTTACCATTACTTCCTGCACTCCTTTCACCTAGCAAAATACTTTTATAAGTAAAACACTCCAGGCAGCAAGTATTTGTAGAGATTTGTACTTTGTAAACACAGACAATTAAAAAAACCATACAAATTAAACAGGCAAAATAAAAAACCAGATAACTGTAAAATTTCTGAAAGTATTTTGTCTTCTCAAATGTCAAAAAGAGCACAAGATTTATTTTTCTTTGGCACAGAAGAATGCCTGGACACTCGAAACTAACACTGTGCTTACGTTTCTATTTAGCCTCTAACTTTTTCTTTTTTTTTAAAGGCAAATCCTCTAATTATTGCTGGCAGCAATAATTTAGCAACAGCTAAGTCCATCTGAAATCGTTGATTCCCAATAACATGCCAAGTCTCAGTACACAGAAATTTCCCAACTGGACAATAGAAAACTAAGACTGTGAAGGAGCTATTCTAATCACTACACTGGCATTTTTTCTGCAGTTTCTGAAACTGAACTAATAATATACATTATTAACCTGACCATTTCTGAAGTTGGCATGCCCTCTTCTTCAATCAGAGAATCTGAATTCTAGTAGCAAAAACTCAATAGTGATCACTGAGTAATTCCCTTGAGAAATGAGTATGAAGGAAACGAGTATGAAATTCCTGATTCTGCATGAGATGTTACAGATATATTAGAATCATTTTGTTATTTGCTTGCTGTCAGTGTTTGGAGTCTAGTTAGAAATAAGAGTTACCTGAGGTCTTTACAGTTAAACTGCTGTGAACGTTAATAAACAAAATTGGATATATTGATGAGGTAATGGAGATCAAGGATGTTTACAGACTAGTTTTTAAAAAAGAGATAAGACACTGCCCACCCAGCACCTTGTTCAACATTTTTGCTTCATTAAAATCCAGTGAAGCAGTAAGCAGAATTCGTGAGGTTGGAAACGTCTGCTAGAGCGTGCAAACTTCACATAAACTGTTCAGAAACAGAAAAAATGGAGCTGTCAACATCTTGAGGATCAACGGCAGACCTATGACACTGATGGCACAGCCTCTCTTTTAGCTTCACGTTGTAAAATAAAACACTGCGGTCTGAAATGTGAAAGAAAAAGTAACTCATGCACAAGATTAAATTATTTACGGATAAAGGGCAAAGACCTGTCTCCCTCCACTGGTACGGAGTGTCTTAAGTACAGCAGAAAGGTTACATTTTCACTGCATGGGGTGAAAGTGGAAGAAGAAGGGCAACCTTCTTTACACCTTTTAATACTAAAGGAAAAAAATGTACCTCCGTAGCTCTGAGACAATATGAGGAAACCACTATCTTCTTTTTTACAGTCAAGGGGATGCTACTCAACACTGCCCACTAACCTCAAATGCAGCACTACAGAAATGAGTGCAATGGTATCTCAAATATGAAGGTCCCAGGCCATAGAAGGTTTTGATTTATAAAGCCAACACAATAAACTCCACCCAGAAGCCAAAAGACAGCAATTCGTGTACACGTCAATCATCATGGTCAAGGCTGAGTCTGATAGAAGCAAATGTCTGGGCTCCTGTGATGGAACTGGGCATTTTTGCCACCATTATTTGGCTTTCCATCATTTGCCATCATCGACTAGGACAGTGGTCACCAACCGGTCTATTGTAATTGACTGATCAATCCTGGAGCCTCAGCCAGTCGATCTTGATCTCTGGACTGCTAAAAGTCCAGCAGGACTCAAAGGCTGCCTGCCTGCCGTGGCCCCATGCCGCTCCATTGGCCAATGGGAGCTGCGGGGGCAGCACTTTCAGGCACCGGCAGTGCACGGCAACCCACTGTCTCCCCCACCCCAGAGGCTGCACACAGAGACATGCCAGCAGCCAGCCGCTTCCAGGAGCGGAGTGGGGCTACGGCAGGCAGCCTGCCTGAGCCCCGCTGACCGGGAACCGCCTGAGGTAAGCACCTCCTGGCTGGAGCCTGCACCTCACACCCCCTCCTGCACCCCAACCCAAAGCTCCCTCTCAGACCCTGCACCCTGTCCCACATCCCAAACCCCTACCCCAACCCAGAACCCCCCTGCACCCAAACTCCCACCCAGAGCCCACACCCTTCACCCCCTCCTGCATCCCAATCCCCTGCACCAGCCCAGAGCCCCCTCCTGCACCAAACTCCCTTCCAGAGTGTGCACGTCTCACCCTCTCCTGCACCTCGACACTCTGCATCAGCCTGAATCCCCCTCCTGCACCCATACTCCCTCTCAGAGCTTGTACCCCACACTCCTGCACCCCAACCCCCTGTCCCAGGCTCAGCCAATGCACACCCCACCATTGAGAATGTTACAGTGATTTGTGACAATCCCTGAAGGATTTAGGATCTATAAACCACAAATGACACTAATAAAAAGTAAAACTCATGAAATATCCAGTGGATTCTATGAGATTAGATGCAGTGTGACCACATGACACCTGCACCCAAACTCCCTCCCAGTGCAGGACACCTCACTACTGCACCAGGCTCAGCCCGGAGCCCCCTCCCACACTCCGAACCCCTTGGCCCCAGCCCAGAGCCTGCACCCCAAACCCCTGCCCCAGCCCCATGAAAGTGGGTGGGGGAGAGTGAGCGACAGAGGGAGGGGTGAATGGAGTAAGCAGGGTGGGGCCTCGGGGAAGGGGCGAGGTAGATAATGGGTTGACCTTAAGTTCAAAAAGTGATCATGTGCATAAAAAGGTTGGAGACCCCTGATCTAGGAGTCAAAAATATTCCAAGGCTATAAACAGACTCTCAGTTTTGTGTGCATCAGTTTGCAATTCCATCAATGATGCTTGAGTATTTTTTCTTCCTATCTGTTTTGTCACAGGTAAGAACAACTCTCTAGATTTAGTCAAAGTTCAGGCACTTTCTTAAAAGAAAGTGAACGGAACAAATTAAAATTGTATGTTAAAACTGATATGGGTATGGATGTGAAGTGTTACAATGAAATGCGAAAGAAATCACTTGCATATCCTGAAAGGTGCCATGTTGAAATATTTTTCATGTTGGTTAAATCTGTAGCCACACGTCTAATATCAAATGCTGTTGTGAAGAATTTGTTTAGTATTATAACTCAAAAAAGCATGACAAGATGTCTCTTGTAACACTTGGGGTGTCCACCAGCAATGATTCCCAACACAAGTTCCATAATTTTGACAGCACCAGACCATTGACAGTATAGTTTCCCCCCAAACCAGAGAAAATGGAGTAAGTATGATGCAAAACTGTTCTATCCTTTCCTTTTTTGAGTCCTGACAATAAAAAGAGCAGTAATAATCAATATTAGGATAGTAACTAATTTCCATGGTAAAAATGATTAAGTCTCTCAGAAAAATCAAAGTAACATAAAAACGGCCTTCTAAAAATCTAATCAGATGCTACCTGAATGTAATTAAATTTTTGTGGGTTCACTGAACTTGAAAGTACCTACAAGCAAAAAGTGCTATGACACCTGATGTATATGTGTAAAACTGTTTAAATGTTAGTTTCAAAAGAGCAATAAAAATGTAAGTGAGACACCTTTGCCTTAGATAAGTGAAATGGCTTAATCACTGTTGCTGTTTTATTTTAGGTATATTTATGCACATTGTCATAACAGTAATTTACATGTCTGCTTAAGTGGAGGGCTTGTACCCTTTATGCATGAAACTCAATTAATTATATTTGTGTAAAAGCTTGAAAAAACACAACACAAATTATTTTTTTAACTTGAGAATAGTTGTTAAATGATTTCAAATAAATTAAACTTGCTTCCTGCAATGAATACTGAAGATGATGGGCTCAATTCTTCCCTGGAACTCCCTGGATCTGCATGAGTTAGAGAAGCCTAGGGCCGTTAGAGGCTGCTTTAACTTAAACCAACAAAAGGATCAGCAGAGCAGACCATCACCTCAACCCTTTCCTACCCAACACATCTACTCAAAGAAGCTACTTTTAGTCACAATACAAAGGTAGCTGCTTTGAGTTTACTTCTACTTTTTGTGCAACTGTTTTTCCAGAAAACACCACCAGGTTCTCCACTCTGTGTTTGCCTTTTTGCACTGGAGACAATTTTTAAATCAAGACTGGATGTTTCTCTAAAAGATATGTTCTATGGCCTGTGTTATTCAAGAGGTCAGACCAGATGATCACAATGGTCCCCTCTGGTCTTCAAATCTATGAATATGAATTACGTAAAAACAAAAACAGCAGCAGTCAATTAAATGGATAACAAGCTATAGATGTACAAAACATGAACAGATAAACATGAGACTAAAAAGTTGTGATGACAGTTGTGTCCATAATTGGGCAGTAGTTGGATTACTCATATGAATAAGGAACGAGAATTTGGCACAACTCATTCAATCCAAAGTGCACTGAAGCATCTAGTATATAACTTTATTGATATTTAAACCAGTGAACATCTATCTGTAACTCAGGATATAAAAAGGGGAAGTAAACAACTAACTGTGAAAAAATGCTACTAATAAAGTGGGCTTCTTTATTTCTTAGTTTACTGATTCACACATGACCCCTAAAGACAAAGTTGCTACTGTCTGACAGCTATTAAGTGATATAAAAATAATAAAGCTGGTCGTCTGAATTCACAGTTCTCAGTGAACAAGTGTTCACATCACAAAAAAACACCACCACTCATCATGCCCTTATTGGCAGTCTCCCAAACTGAATGAAGGGTATGGAGAGCAAACTCCATTCTCACCCCTACAGGCAAGTCCCTCTAAATCAGGGTTGCCGAGCAATTGTGAGATAGTCTAGGGAAGCTTGTAATACCACTGACCTTTCTGCACCAGTTCTGTGGACAAACAGAAGACTTCGGTCTTCAAGGCTCTGAATCTAGCATTCTTCACCAGTACTACACCCATTTAAAAAAAATTAAAAAGAAAAAATGATTGAATGCTTACAGCTCATAATGTATAACATGAAAACTTAGGGGTACTATAGACTAGCTGAACTACGTGAAGAAAGGTAGAAGTAAGTAATATCCCCCCTTTTTCTGAAAACTATGCAGTTTCTGCAAAGAATACAAAAGAAATGAAAATCCCAGTTTCAACTAAACTTTTCAACTTTTATATTCTAGGCAGCTTAAAATGAGTAGACAAATTATATGGGCAAAAATGAAATGCCACAGTTAAAATCTGCCTTCTTTTGGTATCACAACCTATTTTCCAAACTTGTTTAAGAAGAAAAGATAATCTCTAATGTGAACCAGAAATCAATCAAACTGGGTTCAAAAAATTCGAACCCCCCCCCCTTGATTTGTCAACTACTTGGCTGCAAAATCTGACTTTAAAAGACTAATGTGCTACCTTATTATTACTTTTAAAAGGGTTTTCTTCTGGGATTGCACAGCAAAGGAATGAGCATTTAGCCTATCTTACACAGGAAGGAGGAAAGATTTTTATCCTTAAAAACAGGAGGTTCGCCCACATGATCACCTGGGACAAACTTGGCCAGTGCAAGCAGGCTAGAAGGTTATAGGAGCCTGGGAATGTTTATCATCAAGAAAGTAATTACAGCCCAGCAAGATCAGAAGGAATTACACAGGAAATGTGAACAGTAACCCTTTCATGCCAAAAAAAATCATGAAAAACTGAATTCTTCTGCTGCCAACCTATGACACTATACAAACCAACTGCAAAATGCACGAATGGAAAAAACATTATATATTACTAGACTATAAATTCATAATGATGTGATAAAAGTGTACTTCCAAGAACAGAACAGAATCTTTGATCTTTCTTGTTACCATATATACGTTGTACCATTAAGAGTCCAGAAGAAACATGACAACCTTTCAAACACCATCTTAGAAGGGACTGAGAGGTCAGTAGTATTTTTAGAAGTTTTTCATTTTATGCTGACCGAACAGTCTCTGCCCTAGAAGGTGGTTAAACATCTTGCTCTTATTCAATCAGGGACATTTTCCTTCCAAAATAAATAGTAATTTACCCAAACAAAAATGCTAACTCTCATTTATCTATTCTATAAAAATGTATCTCCCAAACTCCAAAACAAATCATGTAGCTCATAAGAATGGGTTCAAGCTGCCTTATGTATTGACTTCAAATGAGAAAAGCTTCAATTTCCTGGAATCACAAGGAAATCTGAATAGTCTAACTACGGCTGAATGAAGTCCTCCAGTGCCAATGTTTTGGGGGTAGAGGGTATTAGACCATAGATACTCTTCATTATGCCCTGAGAACAATCAGAGTGGTAGTGGGCAGAAACTCCATTCCTGTACTTTGTTGAAGGACTTGGCAACAGCCGCCCTACTAGCCAAGGAAGGTACTGCAGTTCTGGCCATTCAGCAGCAGCTGAGTGGAGGCGTGGCTGGGACAAGCAATATTGTATTCTTTATACAGACATTCATAACACTGTCTGAATACATATCTTATGACCATCAAGTTCAGAACATTACAAGCTTTCATAAAAGATCTTACCTGACATATTTTTATACAGAATAACATCATATACAACCAGTTATTTCAATTGCTTACTCTTTGTGGTTCATACCACCCTCTGTTCTCCCCTTGGGGTGTCAGGACCCTGACTGTCAGATCCCCTTTATGAATTTGATGCTGGATTTTCTGTACTTTCAGAGTTAGACGTACACAACTGAGAACAATTCTAATCAAGCAAGTTGCTACTAAGTGATTTTTTTAAAAGCTTTCTACTGCAGAAAAAAATGCATTTCTCTGTATCCACCAGCAGGTGACATTGTAAGAGATTAACAAAAAACCCTAAGGGATAAAACATGAGAGATACGAGAGTCAAGTATTAAAAGATTTTTTTATGGATTTGCTGTTAGAATTATCTATTGAGAGTCTCTTCTAGGTGTCATATTAAACAAAGACTGTGCCCCTTGAAATAAATAATTTTTTTAGAAGTACACTAATTAGCTTACAACCTTGATTCTCCCAATAACTGAAGCACACAGGGTTGTGTTTTTTCCCCCCAATAAAAAGGGCACCGAATCTAACACTGAAGGATAAGTAAGCACAGGAAAGAAAGGACTGCAGGGAAGTACAAAGTGTTGCCAAAATTCTCATTTGAAGTATACATTTATATTCAAAGAAAATTATTTTTTATTTCTTCAAATTGTTATTAATCGTTGTCTCTTTGAAATGAATATTCTTTTCTATTTGTCTACAATTACAGACCAGAAAAGCATCACCCTCGTGTCATGTATTTATAATGAATTCATCGTGGTAGCATCTAGGTGCCAGCATTGTAACATTTCTTGCCCTTTTCTATCCCTATCTTGCGGCCTACACTTTTCCCTCACTACCTGCATTTCCCATGTATTCCTCTGTCAAAACCTCCTTCCTCTGCTCTCTCCTCCTCCTCACCCCTCCCGTGTCTCTTGGAATTTTCCCACTTCCCAGCCTCATATCCAGTGACAGAAGAGATGACTTTGAAGTCTACCCGATTCCATGTTCAGTGGACCTGCCAAGTAAAACAAACTGAACAAAAAACATACCATAGAAGCACAAGATACAATGGTAGAATACAAAGGATAGGCATACAAGGTACAGGCAAGGTCCACCACCCCAGATAGCCAGAAAGATCACTGCTGACATTATGACCTGCATAAATAACTATGTAAGTCATTTTGGGAGAAAATGGAAAGTTGAAACAATTTACTGTTACATTTTCCACTACTTTACTGAAACACAGGCAGAAGAGAACCAATTATCTTGACCATAAATTTGTTTTTTGGATGGAGGGCTTGTATGTTTAAGCATCCATTTCCCCAAGGTTATAATCTAACCCCACTCTTAGGGCTTGTCTATATGGGAAAACTGACCAGAATAATACCTCATGAGGGGACACTATTCCAGAATAAAAGTAACTTTATTCCAGAATAATTCACACACTTCCAAAGTGGAGTAATCATTCTGGAATAAAATGACTTTTATTCTGGAACGGTGTCCACCTGAGGAGCTATTCCGAAGTAGCTTATTCTGCAACTGTTATTACAGTCAATTTTCCCATATAGATAAACCCTTACTCTGCAACAAGTTTTCACTAGTCAAGGACTAGATGTGACCTCATTCACAACACATGAACACTGTTCCTAGATCCATCAAAGCTATGTGTGTGCCCTTCTCTTCTCAGGCCTTTGTCTATATTAAGGATCTTTAGAAAAAAATTCCCTCTGATACTGCTAACACCAGTTTAGTTGTGCCAGTGGCTGCCCTACTGTGCATAAGGCTCCAACCTTTTCAATGGCTCAACGGGTTTAATTGACACGATTGAAAAAACACTGGAAGCTAGGAGCCACTAGGGTTGTTGTCAGTGCAAATAAATTAGTGGCACACTACTGGCAATTCTTCCTAAATTTCCCTAATGTAGACACAAACTCAGAGGTTGAGTACTCCCTCCTGTCCGTCATTCTCTACTCTGCTAGCTCAGGATCATAGACTCATAGGACAGATGAAACCAGGTCTCTCATCTGGTAGTGCAGAGCATTAACCATAAGATCCCTAAGGTAGTCAACAGTACTTTTTTAAAAAAAAATAATATTCACTGCTTATGGTAACTCCTTAGAAGCTTTGAAATGAAAGCTTCATTTACTATTTTATTCCCTCTACCATGACTCTCATATACTGATTTGTTATTGAAGGTTTGTTGATGAGTTTTGGAGTTCTGATATTGATTTTTTTAATATTTAGGAAAAGAACTGGGGAGGGTTTTGTTTTATATAAAGAAAGATAACTAGATGGTCTTTGAAAACAGAAAAGAAAGTAAAGGAAGGTCATATTTGGGGCCCGCATACCTTAAGATATCATTTTAAAAGAGGATTTAAATTATACCTCTTAACTTAAAAGCTGCTAAATTTCCACACATATATCATTATAGATCATTTCAGTGGCAAACAATTGTTTTTAAATGTATAAATCCATGAAGCAACCCTTTCTGGAATGGCAACTTTTCAGCATTCTGATCAGTACTGCAAGAGGGGAGTACCTTTAAGTTAAGTTGCCTTTAAGTTAAAAGCTTTTCCCCACAAAAGAATATTCAACAGCTCTGTAAAATATAACCACCACCAAAGACTGAATAAAAACAGATATCTTGACATGTAAACTGAAATGCCTCACCAGAGTAAGAGAAATTGCCAAAGAAAGCCTAAAAACTTTTTCCCCCTGAAATTCTCTCCAAGGATGTGCGTTTGGGCATCCAGCATCAAACAATACTGACCTTTTTAAAAAAAAGAAAAAGAAAAGAAACACCTATTAATCTTTACCATAATTATCTTTCTGACAGCTTTAACATCTTGGGGGGTGGTCTTTCTACTGTTTAATGTCAAATTATTATCTAATAATTGTATATTTAGAGTGAAAGATCTTTAACAGTGAGTGATAAATACAAGAATACACATTTTTTTAAATGTAATTCCCATTAGATGAAAAAGCTTTGTATTGTCTAAACTTATTACTCTTCATATAACAGAAATCAGAGATGGAAAGACCTTCTAGGTTATCTGGTCCATTCTATTTCATTACTCTGATACGACAGGACAGTTGCCAACAATAACATTCCCTAGCACTCTATACAGTCTAGTTTGAAATGCAATGAAATGCAATGACTGTCTACTCCACAGTCTAAGATTACGTTAGGAAGCTCTTCTTGTTACTTAGCTAAATTTTCTCTAGTTTGATTTCAACCCATTATTTCTAATTAAAGCCCCTTGTACAGTTCTACACACAGTTAAACAGTGTTTGAGGTTTTTTGATAATTTTATTTCTGTTTTCTGAAATGAAGAGTTTCCTGAAACAGGATAAAAATATGCAGTTAAGCAATTCCACAGTAAATAGTTTGTGTGATGTGAGTTTGCAGCAGACTTCTAGACTATGGCATTTTTCCACTTCTCAAAAGTTGGTCAATAAAATTTATCTCTCAGTGAGATTATTTCCAAACCTAGAAATACTAAAGACATACCCTTTCCTGGAGCAATATTGCATGCTCTCTCTCTCTCCCTCCACCCCATCAACCACTCAATGACGAATACTACATAATCAGAGGCAAACTCTCTACAGTTGACTGAATATTGCAAAGTGGGACAAACTGCCCATTTTCACTACTCTTGTGCAGAAAGATTACTTTTAGATAAGAATTTTACCATTCCTGTTTTCAGAGGACAAACCAGGATTTTCATCCTCTGCCCATACATCCCAGAGCACTGAAAACATACAACAAAGAATGTCTGTAGGTTAAATCAAAGCCACTGCCATGGTACAATGCCAGAAGACGGCAATAAAGATTTAGATTTACTAACAATTTCTTCTAATGATTGCAGTTTTTTTCAGTCTTCATTAGATACCCTTATATTAGACAACAGATTTACTTCTTCTCATACAATCAATAAGATTGCAAATGCCTCGGGGCAGGGAATGTATCCATGTGCTTAGTAAGTGTAAAGCACATGGTCAATGCCTAATAAAGAGGCACAAGAGCAACACATGAAGCACTCAGAATAAAACTGGTCTACGCAGCTTTTAAAAATGCCTACTTGGGGAAGATGAGATTGCGTAGCATTACATACCAATGAAAGGAGATTTAATGCTCTAAAATATCTTAGTCATAACTAGAACACGCTTTATTTTGACTTCATCCCAGACTTTAGCCTAGCTATAAAACAAGAAATATTTCCAGGATAATTTAACTGTATCAGAGATAATCTATTACATCTGAATGTCACCATTTCTTACGGTTGGATTCACGCATGCTCTGCATAAAATCTTTGTCTTCCAAATTCTGGAGGCCATACAAAGCTTTACCAGAAAGCTTCATTTTCCAGCACATTTGTGGCCTTGTAGGGACTTAGGTGGCAAAGACGACGATTTTTTAAAAATTGAATCCACTCCTTAATGAAGAATGTGCAATCTTCAACCCGCTAATCTCAGTCTAATACAGTTAGATATGCCATCTTTTCCAATGAAGTACCCCTATTTCCAAATTTAATAGATTTATAAGGTTCTTGTAAAAATTTGCTTCATACTCAAAATTGGAATCGTACTTCTTGAATTTGAAGCAAATCTCTTTCTTTCCTCCAAAAAAATCTGCTGAACTGTTTTAAGTTAGAAACATATTAACGTTTCGAGCCCTTTTGCATTTCTGTAACTCTAGCATGGCTTCATTTAAAAAAAAAAACACAAAGATTTTGTTCTGCATTAGTCCATAAAATGGAATTAAGCTTTTGGGTACCCAAAAAAAAAATTTTAACGAATTTTATTCATAAACAGTTCACTACACATGAACATCAATATTTTTGACCAATAACTGCCAAAGGATTTTTAAAAACATAAGATTTGATGCACGCGGGTGGAGCACCAAACAGCCTTGAAAACCATCATACTCAGTCATACATGTGAAACAATTCTTGGCATAATAAGCCGTTACAACCACAATAAATAATAATTCTAAACAAGCAAGCGCAGGCTATGTGGCAAATAAAATATATTTAAAACATATGCAATTACATATTACACAAAAGACTAATGCTGCTGACATAGCATGCTGCCTGAAGATGTGGCCTTACTCTTTGCTTGATTCTTATCCTAAACTTTACTCCATTCATATGCAAAACACTCAATGCTGAGCTCTTTTCCTTCTTCTCCCCTATTAACTTTGAACAAAAATAGAAGCAGATGATTATACACTCAAATGCTCCACAGCATGAAAGAATCACAGATACAAGAAAATACAAAAAATAAAAATGAGATGACTATTATAATACTTTGTTCCATTTCTTTGAATGGAATGAGCTTTAATGCTTCATTGAAGCATGGCTGACAACTTTCAGCTATATCTCGTATGCTACAAATCTTAACATTTATAAAAGTTTTACCCAGTGCTTATTTATAGGGATCAAGATCAGCCTTCGAATTATGTATGAGTATCTGTGCCTTCACGTTATTAAGTGGAAAATTAGGTAAATTTAGAATATTTTATAGTAACACAGCCAATTACAATTGACAACAGTTCAAACAGGGTCTCAGAAAAGTGATTTTTAGCATCTTAATACACAGATGAGTAGAAACTATCACTGTATTTGTACTACATTTTAGATTATTACACAGTGTCTATATAAATGGGACAACATTATTACAAGTTATTAATGAGATATATGCAAAGAAATAACATTTTTACAGTTATTATGTTACCACACAATGTTTTCCGAGAGGATAGACAAGGGAAATGATCACTTAGGAATGTGAGAATTTCAAAGTTTCCCCACAAGATCTCTGACTTTTAAATTGATTTAAAAAATCCCCAGCTTTCTGGCATTAACTTTTCCCCAGTCAACAAAGGAAAATGCAAGTGCTCTTCTCCCCTGAACAAACAATAGGCAATCTTGTTTTTCACAACCACACCAAGGAACTGTGACTAAAATAATTAACATAGTTGATTTGCTTTATGACCATCACTAGCTTTGCCAATAATTTGCCATTTACAATGTGATGATAAAGTAGATATTGAAGAGCATGCAGAAACCTTTATCTGCTACCTGCAGACCATAGGGAAAAATGTATAAATTGTTGGCTCAAGCCTGTCTGCTGTAGTGATAGATTGCCCTGGTGATTAATCCCAAACATAAAATCCATCTTGCCCCTGAAAGAGTTAAAATTACAGTTTAGTGACTGTTTTGCTGTTTCAAGTGATTTTACTAATGTTCTGTACAATCAGTGACAGACTGGGATATGCACATCAAATTATGCCCCCATTTTGTATATATGTTGAACTCACAACTAAACTTGCCTAAGATGTGGTTATTGAACAGCATTCCAAACTGATGCCCTGTGCAGGAAGATGCTTGACACCTGATTGAAGGACCAGGTTGGATAAAATTGAAGATATTTGTGCAAGAGACTGGCAAAGTCACCGCAGGCATTGGGACCTGGCCTCTAACTCCAGGAAACACCATCATGTCTCTCAGTAGGATCAGCCACTGAGCGCACCTGGGCAGTCTCACATTCCTGTTTTATAGCTTCTCCCCCACGGAAATACTCTCCAGCTCATGGAGAGACACTGATCTGCCCAGTAACTACCAGCCCTTGATTCTGGATGGTTGTGGGCACTTCAAGGAAATGGCCTTCCTCTGCCTCCTTACATGTGTACACAAAGATATAAACAAACAGAAATCTGTTGATTTCTCAAATGTTTCCCTCTGTCTCTAAACAAATAAAATTCTGCAGCGCAAAAGGCACGTAAGTCACATGAGCAGAAGTCTTGGATTGTTATTTGTTCTTTTGTTTTCCTGGGGGTAGGGTGGAGTTGTTATGTAACAAGAGAGAAGGAGCACGATGTTCAACTGGGAAGGAGCAACACTGGTCTCAAAGCAGGACACTGTGGGAAGAAAGGACATTTGTCTGAGTGCAGACTCTGGTGTTGATTTCAACATCTGGGAACTGGAGGAAAAAACTGCCATGCCCTCAGGTCGTAAAAAAGACCCTATTTGAGAATATTTTCAAAAAATTCCTGTACCTCTGGGTAATAAAGGAACACATGTCCAAGGTAAACCATACAGCACAGAGCTGCAAGGCCTGGTTGTCAAAATGAAACATCAGGACAAATCAGAAGACAATGAGGAGGATGTGGCCATGTCTGAACAATCTGGATCAACTGGGTAGTAAACTTATTTTCTGTAAAGAAATGCTTACCATGTCTTACTGTGCCAGTAAATGGTTATTTAGATTATTGTTTGCAGTGTTATTGTAACCATGCTGGTCCCAGGATATGAGACAAGGTGGGTGAGGTAGTATCTTTTATTGGACCAGCCTTTGTTGGTGAAAGAGACACGCTTTCAAGCTACCCAGAGCTCTTCTTCAGATACTCTTCAATATTTATAGAAAATACTCCCAGACTTGAAAAAGAGCTCTGTGTAGCTCAAAAGCATCTCTCTTTCACCAACAGAAGTGGTCCAATAAAAGATATTACCTCATCCATCTAGTCTCAAACTTAGATTATTGTCATACATTTGTGTTTTGGGTGGATTACTTATTAATTTCAAAATGTTTGTGTTAAAAATAACTGGTATGTTAGTTTGCTATGGGAGTATTTATGAATTTTACTTTTACTGTTACTGCTGGACTTCTGAATGATTTTTTATTGCTCAATATAATCAAACATCCTTGGTAAAAATTTCCTGTTCAAAAGAAAATTTTATTAGGTATTTATGAATTTTAACATTGAAAAATATGGGTTTTTTCAAGCTGTTTGGTATGTTGCTCGAGATAAGGGTTTAAGGATTATCTAAGTCTGTTTATGATTTATTATATTCCCTATAAAACTGGGTTTAGAACAAATTAAATCTTTTAAATAGTGGCACAAACAGCTGCAGCAGGAGGAATCTTTCCTTCACAATCTCATTTTTTAAATCAGTGCACTAAGATATACTCCAAATGAGAGTGACTTTTTATTTTTTTTACATACAACTTTGTTTCAGGGTCTGAGACATGAAGGGTTATGAACATCCATGATCTGCAATGTCCACAGCTTCAGAGTCATCTCCCGGTATCACCAGCAGTGCTGCAACTAAACATGTCTCAGACAGTAAAATACCTGTACCAAAAAAAAAAAAAAAAAAAAAAAAAGACTTTCTTCATCATCCAGTAAGGCCATGGATGAGTTCAAAATCAGGACCAGCAAATTCCAGCAAGACTCCACAGATGAAAAAATGGCTGAGTTCATTTATAAAACAAATTCTCCCTTTCACCTTGTTCAGAACAAGCTTTTCATTGACATGGTTGGATCATTATGACCAGGCTACACACTATCCTGGCAGAGCAGACATTGCTGGATAAACATATGAGAAGGAAATTGAACATGCAAAAAAACCTTGACAGGAAAGTCGTTAATCTGAGTCTTGATGGGTGGAGCCATCCAGTAATATATGCTTGTGACACAACAGAAAATGGGCTTGTCTATCTTACAAGAACAACTGATATAACAGGAAATGCCCATACAGCAGAATACCGAAAAGAAATAGCAGTAAAAGATATAAGAAACTGAACAAAAATTCACATACCAAGAGCATAGCTTTGTCACACAATACTGCAAATGTAACAAAGATGGGAAGAAATCTAGAAGATGATAATGAAGAGAACCTGAAACTTACAACATATGAATGCAGTGTTCATTCAATGTATCTTTTGACCAAAGACTTCAGGAATAAAGGAAAATGTTGTTGAAATTGTAAAAGTACTTCCATAACAACCATTTTGCTTCAGCTTCACTGAAAAGAACAGGAGGATCCAAACAAATTGTCCCCCAAGAAGTAAAATGGAATTCAGTGGTTGCCTGTTCTGAGCAATTTATCAAGAACTGGCCTATTCTGATGACCATTTTTGAAGAAAATTGTGTCAAAACACATGGAATTGTCACAGCCAAAGTCATCAACAACACTGGACTAAAGAGAAATTGAGAAGATCTGCTGAATATACTGAAACCTATTTCCGTAGCCTTGGACAAGCTGCTGTATTTCTGGTGCTGCTGAAATTTGGAAAGAACTTTAAGAGAAATTGAAGAAAGAAATATCCAGCTAACAAACAAAGTTCAACTGCAAGCAGTAAAGAAGCAGATGAATCAGGCACTTACTCCACCTCATTTTCTTGCCAATATGTTCAGTCCAAAGTGCCAGGCTAGATGCCTAACTGCTGAAGAAGATGCTGCTGCTATGACTTGGGCATCTAATAATCATGCCAGCCATAATAAACTTCCTGGTTGGAGGCAAACCATTCAAGCAGGATACGTTTGTTGATGATGATTTAAAGAAAGTCACACCACTGAAATGGTGGAAGTCACAAGCTAAGACCCTGGAACTACAGTTTGAGAGTCTGTTGAAGTACTAGCCCAGCTTTTTGACAGCTCTTGCCTCTTCTGAAGACAGAGAAAGAATATTTTTTTCATTAGGTCTGATTAATTCAAAGTTGAGAAATCAATTGGTAGTTAAAGCAAGGAAACATATTCTCTTCCAGTCTATGAATAAAAATGAGGCAGGAAGGGATGAGATCTACTAGTTTCAACAGTTTAAAGGACAGCCTAAGTAACTTAGGAGACTGTTGTCTCCTTTTCAAGAGAATTAGGTGAGTAAGAATTTAAGCTCCAATCACTTTCACTTAGGCATATTTGAAAATTTTCCCAGACTGATTTGAAATAATCAATTTAATTCACTGACTACAGTTAATCCCTGTTCCTTTAATGAATTTTTTTTTTAAGTACATCAGAAGCAGGAAGCCTTCTAAACAACCAGTGGGACCACTGGACAATCAAGATGATAAAGGAGCACTCAAAGACAAGACAAGACCACTGTGGAAAAAATAAATTAATACTTTGCATCGGTCTTTACGGCTGACGATATGAGGGAGATGCCCAAACTTGAACCATTCTTTTTAGGTGACAAATCAGAGGAATTGTCTCAGATTGAGGTGTCATTAGAGCAGGCTTAGAACAAATTGATAAATTAAACAGTAATAAGTCACCAGAACCAGATGGGATTCACCCAAGAGTTCTGAAGGAACTCAAATGTGAAACTGAAGTACTAACAACTGTGGTTTATAAACTAACATTTAAAATCAGCTTCTGACCAAATGATAGCTAATGTGACATCAATTTTTAAAAAGGGCTCCAGAGGTGATCCTGGAAATTACTGGCGGGTAAGCCTGACTTCAGTACCAGGCAAACTGGTTGAAACTATAATAAAGAACAAAACTATCAGACACATATATGAACATAATTTGTTGGGGAAGAGTCAACATGGTTTTTCTAAAAGGGAAATCATGCCTCCCCAATCTACTACAATTCTTTGAGGGGGTCAACAAACATGTGGACAAAGGGGATCCAGTGGATATAGTGTACTTAAGATTTTCAGAAAGCCTTTGACAAGGTCCCTCACCAAAGGCTCTTAAGCAAAGTAAGCTGTCATGGGAAAAGAGGGAAGGTCTTCTCATGGATCGGTAACTGGTTAAAAGATAGGAAATAAAGGGTAGGAATAAATGGTCAGTTTTCAGAATGGAGAGAGCTAAATAGGGGTGTGTCCCCCCCAGAGGTCTGTACTGGGACCACTACTATTCAATTTATTCATAAATGATCTGGAAAAAGGGGTAATCAGTGAGATGGCAAAATCCGCAGATGATGCAAAACTACTCAAGATAGTGAAGTCCAAAGCAGACTGTGAAGAGCTACAAAGGGATCTCACAAAACTGGGTGACTGGGCAACAAAATGGCAGATGAAATTCAGAGTTGATAAATGCAAAGTAATGCACATTGGCAAACATAATCCCAGCTATACATATAAAATGATGGGGTCTAAATTAATTGCTATCACTCAAGAAAGAGATCTTGGAGTCATTGTGGATAGTTCTCTGAAAACATCCACTCAATGTGCAGCAGTAGTCAAGAAAGCTAACAGAATGTTGGGAATCATGAAGAAAGGGATAGATAATAAGATAGAAAATATCATATTGCCTCTATATAAATCCATGGTATGCCCACATCTTGAATACTGCATGCAGATGTGGTCGCCCCATCTTATAAAATATATATTGGAACTCGAAAAAGTTCAGAAAAGGGCAAAAAAATTATTACGGGTATGGAACAGTTTCCACATGAAGAGAGGTTAATAAGATTGGGACTTTTCAGCTTGGAAAAGAGATGACAAAGGGAGGATATGATAGAGGTCTATAAAATGATGATTGGTGTGGAGAAAGGAAGCATTATTTACTCCTTCTCATAACACAAGAACTAGGGATCACCAAATGAAATAGGCAGCAGGTTTAAAACAAAAAAGGAAGTATTTCATCACACAACGTCCAGTCAACCTGTGGAAGTCTTTACCAGAGGATGTTGTGAAGGCCAAGACTATACCAGGCTTCAAAAAAGAACTAGATAAATTCATGGAGGATAGATCCATCAATGGCTATTACCAGGATGGGCAGGGATGGTGTCCCTACCCTCTGTTTGCCAGGAGCTGGGAATAGGTGACAGAGGGTGGATCACTTTATGATTACCTGTTCTGTTCACTCCCTCTGGGGCACCTGGCAATGGCCACTGTCGGAAGACAGGATACTGGGCTAGATGGACCTTTGGTCTGACCCAGTGTGGCCGTTCTTATGTTATCATTTAGTTGTAAATGTAAAACATTTTGATAAGAGAAGTTTATGTACCTAAAACATTTAAGGTTGTTTGGCCTAACAAAAAATATTTTATATACTGTTTTGTGTGTTTAATTAAATTCCAATTACCATCCTAATACAGCTTGACACAAATTATAAGCAAAAAGTTAAAGATGTACCAAATCTATTGTAAAGGCTCTATTTTGTTGTAAATCAACATGTTTTAATAGCAATATCAGCTAACGAGAATACACTTTTCTTTAGAAAAATAACTGAAGTACAAATGGAAAAGTTAATTAAAATAATTATATAAATGTAGGTTTCTACTTGGTGACTGAAATAATTATTTAAATCTGAATTTAAATCAATCCACCCTGTGAAGCCATCATGACTAATCTAGGGCCATTGGCCTTAATTATCTCTCAGTGACTGGCTCACTACCATGGAATAGTTTTTCTGCATGGAAGGTGGGTGCTTCTCACAGCACATGTCAGGGAGACAGTGTCTCTATTTAACAACAGGGTTCTGCTCTGGATGACAGGGAGGGGACAGATCACTGCCAGACAACAAGGGCTTACAAGAACAAGACAGCAGGAGAGACCAGCTCAGCTTGAAATACTAATAGACTTTGGACTCACAATAAGGGGGCAAGTTCAGACATGGGGAGGGTGCATCTCAGGACTTTTATTCTTTTCAAATATCTGTAACTCTGGAATGCCTTTAAGGAGTGAAGTCGCTGATTAAGAAATTCCTTTGCTAAGCCTGTATTCCTTGCTTTCCTGCAATGATGTCATCATAGGGGTTAAACTAGAAGTCAAGAGCGCTCAGAACTCAGAAAGAAGGGGGTCAGAGAGAGAGAGAGAGCGCCTGAAAATGAAGTTCATTACAGCATGGTTGGTAGACTACTCTGGAATGACCAGAATGGACTATGCTTTAACTTTCATTTCTCTATGGTAACCTAAGGACTTTTTATGCTGTGTTCCAGTTGACTACTAACCCATACTGTTTTTAAAATGCTGCTTGAGTGTCCCTGTAAATACCTGATGAGGTGCATTAATCCCTGAGGACCATACAAATGTCTACCAAGAGTCTATTTCAATTGGACTTGCTGAACGGCGCTCATGGTGTGAAGCAGGAGTGCTGAAGCCTCAGAGGTTCGATCTCAGCAGGCGGTAGCCTACCCTGAAGGAACAGTGAGACCACTTGGCAGTCTGGCACATGTCAGGGGTTCCTACAAGAGACTGTTCCAAGTGGGGGGCATAGCACCTATCCTGTGGATCCATAAGAGCATGTCAGTTAAAAAGACATTATTAGGAGAGGGAGTAGAATTTTTAAGGACTGATTAGAGTTAGAGCGGCTCTCTGCTGCAATTTGTTTTTAGTACTTTTGTCTACCACTTGGATCTTTATTCTAATTTCATTTGCTTTCAGTCTGTATTAGCATAGGATTTTGATGACGCCAAAAAAGCAGACTGGCAAGCAGTCAAATTTCATCATAAATATTCAGTTCATTAAGATACCCAGTGCCAACTTCTTCCATCCTTGATGGAAGCTTGGCTAGCTGATACACAAGCCAAAGATCTCAGAAAACAACAAAAGTCCTGAGATGAATCTTTAGGATGTCTTACCTCACCCTTTCTTGTGAGTTCAAGACCTGTTTGGGTTTCAAGCTCCTCCCAACTTGTTCCTGCAAGCCCTTTTTGTCTGGCAATGGTTGCCTCCTACACAGAACAGCAAGTCACTTTTAAGCAGAGTCTCGGTCTCTTTTTTCCCCCCCATATGCTTTATTGGTACACTCCAACCCACTCTTGTCACATCTGGCCCACCGTATAGAAAACAATCATTCCAAGGTTGCAGAGACAGAAATAAAGGTGATGGCCTGAGACTGAAGTCTTGATGGCTTCTCAGTGTTAGTCCGTCAATAAGATATTAAGCACCTTCCTCTTCATGGCATCTCTGTGTAATGCAGTTTAATGCACATGTCTTGTGCACGTTTGAACATGAGTTCATCACATAATACAAGATGGAGGTCATAATCTGATACCTATGTATTCCATGCTGACAGAGTGCCTTTATCTCAGGCTTTCAAGTCTCTACAGAAAATATTCAATTAATTGAGAAGAAAAATATGAGTGAAGTTAAGTGTGAGGAGCTCTTGAAAAATAAAGTAGTAATTGCTTCTCACAAGAAACATGAATGCTTAAATTGAAACAGAGAGAGAGGTGCAACCTTCGATGAAATGACAGACAAACACAAAATATCACTGAGTAAGTTAAAGAAAAATATCCTCAAGAGTTGTATGGATGTGATTGACCTGTAAATGGATTTCCGGGCGGGAACTACAAGTGAACACCTTAACCAGGAAGTGACTCCTGGAAGGTCCCCGTTTTCTTTGCTGGAAGCAGGAAATGGGAGGATCAAAGGCTTTCAAGGTCATTTTCTTCTCTGGCCATTAGGAACAATATTGTCAAAGGCAGTTTGTTGGGGTTTTTGGAAGGATATCATGTATATAATATAAAGATGTGCCCAATAGTTCTTCCCCTCCACTTTGCTGGACAGAATCAACCATTTTTGAATATTACAAAAGGCAGCTGAAGCATTTAGGTGCAGGGAAGAGTACTTCTTTCCAAAGGTAAGACCAATTTGTTTTCCTCTTTCAACTAAGCAGAAAAATGTGCTTAATACAGCAACTATAAAGTCCACTGAATACCCAGACATATTATTAATTGTAGGTACTTTTCCAGTAGACTGGTAGTGTGAGATTGCTCGATTAATCGTACATAGTGTCTTACACCCACAATGTTATCTGTGTGATTTTTATAGAATATAAGCCTTTGTATTTTCATAACAATATTTTTCTGCTTTATGTACTTTCACCATTTAAGGAATAATAAACATTTGAGAGAGATTGACACTCGGTTGAAAATGTATATAATTTAAGCCCCATTCCCTTAATTCTGAATACATGCTGTCTCCAGACCACCCACTTTGTTCTGATTGGGCTGAGAAACACAGAGAGATCACAAAGCTCAAGAATGATAGAAGTTTATCCCTTGTGGCATCCAGTTCTATTTCATGGAAATAGCAGGCTGATAAGACGTCTGAGCCAAAAAGCAGTCGTACAACAATACCAGTTCGTAAACTGGTGGGTTGACAGGTTAACCAACTGGAGCAGTCCAAAAAAGCCCAGTGCTCAAATTCAATTATACTTATACTACATACTTATACTACTCAGAGAGGTGATTAATAAATACATGATGCAAAAATGCTCCAAACAATACAACACACTAACAGACCTTTCCCGCCTTCTGCAGCTGGGAAATGAAAGGACACAGCTTTCCTTATTAGCTAGTCCTTTCCTGTCTACTAGGGAAAGACTCCCCACTAGAGCTTCCTTAACTCTGGATCTCTCTAGCCTACTGCCCTTGTCTAGGAGGTGAGTTAGTCACTACAAGCCACATGGTTGTTCCTATCATGTGAACTGTGACTACCACTTCCTGTTTTAAAGGGCCCAATAGCCAACCCAGGTGCACTGGGATACACACCGCAAAGCCCAAGGCCTTGTTAGAGAGTTACGTTATGAAACGGATATTATGCAGAGAAATCCCATAAATGAACATGCATTTTATCCAATATCCTGTCAAAATTGCAGGACACAAAATAATTACATATAGCAACTCAAGCAAATGGAGAGCAAAATGTATATTATGTATATACCGTGAGAGAGGAATGTGAACAAAGAAAGCAAGCCCTTTTTCAGTCTTTAACATTGTTCATTACTTGCCATATAAAGATTCAGAGGGATCCCTTGCTACCCTACTCAAAAGTATATAGATAGCATCAATGTATGTTGAACTAGAAGCTTTCGATGAAAAACTTCGGGGTTTAACAATGTATAAATATGTATTAAAAATAAAATAGTTAAAATTTTAGAACACAATATATTAAATAAATATTTGTGGAAATTTAATATTTTTTGTTGTTTTTTATGTCTGACTTTATATTGTGGAAGTAGACATATTCTGAGACAGACAATAGACTGCAGTATCACTTCTCTCCTTCTTCCCACACCTTGCTAGCCTCTCTCCTGTCAACACAAATATTCCAAAAGCACTCTTTCCCATACCTCTTATGTGTATCTCGTTTTTGAGGGATATCACACATTTTCATCCAAGTTATCTACATTGTGCACAAATTTTATATATTCCCCTCACTTTCAGTGGTGTAATGTATTTACCTCAAATGAAGTATCATGACATTGAGATATAGAAAGAGTTCTTTCGACTAAGGAAAGGAGCCCACAGGATTTTCACTTTGCTGAATGGGTAGTTTTTGTTTCCCTCATTTTGGATCTTTGTCACATACTGAGTCCCATTACTTGGGCTGCGGCAACTTGAGAGGTCTGATTCTTCCGCACTCAAACGTCACCGGGAGAACAAAGATTCTCTCCAAATGCTGAACTCAGATTCCACTGATCATTCCAGGGCCTGGTATATGCTACAAAATTACGTTGACATAAGTTACCTTGCAATATATCTACACCAAAATTTGCACGTCTACACCAAAATTTGTCTCTGGCTGACATAAACGCCTCCTTACAGCAATGCAATAAAACTACCTCCCCAAATGGTGTGGAATCATTGCCAACCTATTGACGTCAACACCGTGTCAGTGTAGACACTGCTTGACCTATGTTGACCCTATTAGTCCTCCAGCACCTTTCCCACATGCCCCACTCCCTGTGACAGTGACCTCTCTGGTCACAATTTTAAACTCCACTGCTCAGGGGTCATTGAGACTGAAAGCCTCCTTCCCTTTAAAACTAAGGATATAAATATTGTTTTAAAAGTTAACTATTTAAAGGATTAAAATTTGATCATTTAAACAGTTAACCGTTTAAATGAAGAGGGGTAGGGGTTGCTCTTGGGGCCAGTTGCCTGGCTGTGGGGCTGCGGTTGGCTGGTCGGCCAGCGGGGTGGGGCCAGGTCTGGGGTCCGGCCAGCATCCGTCATGGTGTGGCCAGAGTGGTGTGGCCGGGGTACGGCCGGAACTGCACAGCCAGGGCAGGGCTGCACAGCCAGGGCTGGGGTGGACGGCGCCACACTGTGCAGCCAGGGGTTAATGGTTAATGTCGGTTAACATTTTACATCCCTATTTAAAACTTCATGAGTAATTTTGAAAAGGCCTTTTCCTGATGGCCCACCTTGATGAGCACACATAACAGCTATCCCTTGTTGAGTCCAACTGCCCAAAGGACCATACTAGCTCCATGCACTAGACAAACTCCTGCCTAGAGTAGACAGGAATATTGGATCTCCTGGGCCTGTGGGGAGAAGAGGCTGTGCAAGCACATCTAGAGAGCAGCCACCAAAAAGTGGACATTTATAAGCAGACTGCATGTGGAATACAGGCAAAGGGGTACAACAGAGAGCAGCAGCAACGCCACATGAAAGCAAAGGAACTGTGCCTGGCACACCACAAGGCCAGGAAGTGCGATAACCCATCTGTTGCTGAGCCGCAGACTTGACACTTTTATAATGAGCTGCATGCCATACTTGACAGAGACCCCCATCATCATCCCACAGAACACCATGGATGCTTCAGAGGAACCTGAAACAAAGACCCCTACCATGAACAATGAAGAAGAGGAGGGAAAATTCAGCAGGGGGCCACGACCTAGGACCTGCTCGAGACTCAACCGCTGTTTAGCCAGTCTGCCAGCCAAGCATGGATGAGCCCAAAGAAGGGGGAAGAAATCTCTAGTAAATGTGTGCATGCATTTTTCCTTACGACTTTTAAATTTAAATATGGTGCCCAGCCCAACTCACAGTCACAGGTATCAACAAGTCACAGGTATCAACTTTTCACTGTTTTACTAGTACCATTCCCTCTTCTTGTATAACAAAGAGAGGCAGAGCTGCCATCTGCTTTTCATTCTCCTGTTGAGTTTGGCAAGGAGACGCCATGCAGTGCAGTTTACGTTCAAAGGTATGTCCCTTGTATCCTCCTGAGAGATCTCTATAAAACTGACATGGATGTACCCTAAAATCCTCTCCTGAAGGTTTCTAGGGATAGCTACCTTATTTCTTCCTCCTCGGTAGGCTACTTTCCCATGCCACTGTGATGACTTTTGGCGGGCACCATTACAGTGGAACAGGCTAGCGGCAGATGGGCCCAGACAGCTTTGGGATGTCAATAGCAGCTGTGCTCTTTGTGCCTTAGTTACCCTCAAGAGTGAGATATCACCTAAAACCATCACCACCTATGGAAAATGGTGCCAATATTCACTGGCACTGCCCTATAATCCTACCCATGGAATAGGGATCAAAATGTTATCGTTTCATGCAACTGAAATTCTTTCCTCACTGCTTCTTGCACTAGATGAGTCATACTCAGTGTGGCTAGGGCTGGAGTGTGGTGCTGTGCACAGAAGCTCCACAGCAGAAATGTCAATAAGCATGTCTTATTATCAACCAGGACACATTAAGGAAAACCACAACTTCACATACACTGACAGCGGCAGTTCTCACAGATATGTGTAGCCATGATGAAGTACATTTGTGCACTGAAATGGACAGAAATGTTTTCTGCCTTTCCAATTTCGAAGTCCCATTCTGTTAATTTTTCTTTTTTGCACATTGCATGGCAAAAGCGGTGCAGAAAAACAACTTTCTATTTGGGGAAAATATAATTATCTTCATTAGTTCACAACACTTATTGCAGAATACACAGCAGTACTCGAAGCACATACTACTTGTAAATATACAGCAAGCACCATAAAATTCAGACCTTCAGGAAAATACCCACTCATATTTTTAAATGTACAGAAAGCACTACACTATTCCTAGCAGCACCCAAAGCTCCAGGCCCAGAGAACAGTCTAGCACAGAACACTACTGTGGCTGACCATTAAAGTCCTCTTTCAAAGGCTCCCTCAACTGCATAGCTCCATGTTAAGCTCTTGTAATGTCCCTTATGTCTGGCTGCTCAAAATTAGCCACTCCACCTCCGCCCACCACCCTGGCGACAGATTATTCCCCAAGCATCAAGCACCTTCCCTGACCAGCCCACACTGATATCAGTAAAGCATCCCCAATGATGCACCAACGCTTGCATAACCATAGAAAAGTAGTCCTTTCTGTTGATACTCTATGGCTAGTGCCAAAACAGGAATGTGCGTGCCTTACCCCAGGAACCCAGTGCTACAAATCCTTGCATTATGTACAGCGCCAAAGCAAGTGTTATGTGACCAGGACATGGTTGTCATGCTTAGTGACTGAAGCAGAAGTCATGCCCAATGGTCAAAACAGGAGTCAGACCAAGAGATCAGAAAAGAAGCTGGTAGCCAGGAATCGGAGCCTAGTGTCAAAACCAAGTCAGAGACCAGAGCCAGGGATCAGATCCAGGGTCAGAAGCCAGGAGTCGGAGCCCAGAATCTGAGACAGAGGCCAGATGCTAGAGCCAATGGTCAGAGTCAGAAGCCAGGAATCAGAACCACAACAAGGCAAGGCAGTGGCATGGCTGTGGCCAAGACAAGTGCGGGGCTGGAACAAGGCAGAAAAAAGCAGGCACAGAAGCCATCACAGCCGCAGGCAAATGCTTTGAGCAGCCACCAAACTGTTGCTGCTGGCTTTAAGCCAATCATGCAGCCTCCTACAGGCCAGTTGCACACATTAGGTTACTTTGCTGCAGGCCCTGATTCCTAACAACAAGCAGCCAAGCATGCACACGAACGAGCTACATACAAACTTCGGCAGCAGTACGTTGATACAACTTTCGTTGACCAAAGGTGGTAGTGAAGACATGCCCACCATAACTTCACTCATGGATCCTGCTAAGTCAGACTTGGTTAACTTCCTTCCCCTGCAACTCTTAAATCTCCTTGAACCAAACATATCTTGCCAGCTGCCTTCCTACCTCATTTATGTCTGCTATTCCTTGTCAGGTAGCAAGTCAGCCACAAGAATACCTTGGTCTCCTCCACCTCCCTTTCACCTCTGAGGTTAGTGGTTGTAGGGGACTGCAACTTCAATGAGTGCCCCTGGCAATTATCACCCCTACATAGACACAAATGACTTAGATGGAGAAGGAGGTGCTGTTGAAGGTGCTGCCAGAAAATGAAGGATAAAGGATAGATTCCAAGACCAGAAGGAATCACTGTGATCATTTAGTCTGACCTCCTGTACAACACAGACCACAGAATTTCCCCAGCATAATTTGTAGAGCACATATTTTTTAAAACAACATCCAGTGTTGATTTAAAAACTGCCAGTATGTTTCAGCACATATATACTTCCAGGCAATAAGTTGTTACATTGTTAATTTTTTTCAAAAGCCAACATTGTTCTTGAAAAACAGATTGTTCTGAACTTTTTAAACAGTCCTCAATTATAAAATGAAATTGTAGATTTGTTGCAGAATAAAAATACTGTTAATGGACTAGACAATATACCAAATCAAGGTGAAGCTGCTATGCAATGAAATCATAAAAATATGTACCATAATACATGCTGAACAATTCAATTGAAGAATCATTGCATTTCTTGCAATTGCAGTATCCTGCTTTGTATAATGGTTTAAAATTAAATTAGTGACAACTCAAAATATTGCAGAAACTATTCTGTTTGTTTTTTTACATAATTCCACAGATCAGTAATTCAACTCTTTCAAGATGCTAGTGCAAAAAATGTTTCCCAGGAAAATTACAGGTGTTTCACATCATGAGACACAACCAGAAATGAAGAAACCACCACAGGGTGCAGACCTGAATCATGTATCAACCTACTTATTACTATTTTCCTTTACATTACTGTAGTGATTAAAAGTACACTGACAGTTGAATACAAAAGTTGTCATTTTCATAGATTAGCTAGCATCCCTCCAAAAAAGCATCTTGGTATAGTGTCCTCATTATAAGTGATTTCAGATGGTAACCAATGATCCAACGGTACTTTACAATTTAAGTGATGAAATAAAGTTCTCTCAAAGTGTTTAAAAGACAGGGTAAGCAAACATGAGATGATCGCCCCTTAATTAAATATTTGCATAGTTTTGTATCCTTGCTTAATAAGAACATAAGTTGATTGCACCACAGGTTAACTGTTCTACAGATAGTGTTATAGTGTAATTTGATTATACTTTTAATATTTATTAGCAAGATTTTCATCATGCTTCTTCACAATATGTGATAACATCCTCCTACAAGGTTTAACTATGCTAAAAGCATCCATGACATCAGTTGTTTTAAAAAAAAAATTTTTTTATAACGTTGACTCAGTTGAAGCCACTTATAGGAGAGGACTCAGAACATCCAAAATACTGCTGTGACACCTTCCACCTCCATATTCACCAGTTATATATGGTTATGATATATTTTATACAAAGTATACCTTGTGAGATATTGGAAAAGTCATCATCTGTTGAACATTACTGTTCTGTTTAAATGTATGTATAATCGCTGTATATGAAGTTATGAGATTTTAATATATGTTTGTTACTGAAACATGTTGAGAGTCTCGGAAAAGGCCACAGACCAGGTCCTTAAAAATAACAAAGGAACTGTAAACACAAGCCTTACATGTCAAGTCTCATGTATACAGAAAGTGAAAGCAAGAATTTGCCATTCATATGAAGGACTGAGTGCTGAGCACCTAGTCAGTGGGGGTTGCCTAACCTCATGACACAACAAAGATAATTCCAGCACCTGGAGGACAGTATAAAATAAGGGACAGTGACATCATCAGACCACATCTCCTCCCCCTATACTGAAGGTAACATGATCATCTGAAAGACAGAAACAACATTGAACTGGGGGAGTGGTCCTAAGTGGAAAAAAACTTTCCCGTCAGCACAGACTGCTGTAGGCTTTTGGGTAAGAGAAACCTTATTGTTTTAGATTTGACTTAGCTTGGTAAAGTTTACGAATTAGACGGTGATTCTTACCTTTTATTTCTTTTTGCAACCAATTCTGACCTTTTATCCTTATACCATTTATAATCATTTAAAATCTATCTTTCTTTCTTTCATTAATAAATGTATTTTGATGTTTTATGTAAACTTGTGCGGTTTTCACTGAAGGGCTTGGGGAATCTTTTCTCAGGTTAACAAAGGCTAGTGCATATTAATTTTCTTTGATAAAATGATGGACTTATGAGCTTGTATTGCTTAGCAAGAAACTGAACAGTACAAAACTTTACATTTCTGGGGTGCAAGGCTGAGACTAATGATATATGCAGGTGTCACCCTATATGTAATTCAAGAGTGGCTGGGCATAGCACCCTGATAGTTGTCTGGGTGTGACCTGCATGCTAGAGGCTGGGGTGAGTGGACAGAGTGGCAGCGCACACAGCAAAGCAGATCATAGTACAGACCAGACTGGAGAGTTAAGGGGGCACAACAGTCCAAACTGTACCCCGGGGCATGTCACAATTGCATTTACATAAACAGATGCACTTAAAGTTCCCATCATATCATATATTTACAATATGGTTAAACGTAAAGGTGTACATCTGGGAACAAGGAACGTAAGCCACACTTGCAGGATGGTGGACCCTATATTGGGAAGCAGTAACTCTAAAAACAATTTGGGGATCTTGGTGGATAATGAGCTGAACATGAGCTTCCAGTGTGACACTGTGGTCGAAAGAGCGAATGCAACCATGGGATGTATAATCAAGGAATCTTGAGTAGGTGTAGTTATTTTACCTCTGTTATCTGGTACTGGTACAACCACTGCTAGAATACTGTGTCCAGTTCTGGTGTCCACAATTCAAAAAGGGTGTTGATAAATTGGAGAGGGTTCAGAGAAGAGCCACGAGAATGATTTAAAGAATTAGAAAACATGCCTTATTGTGATAGATTGAACTCCTTGAGTCTCTTTAGCTTAACAAATAGAAGTTCAGGGTGATTTGATCAGTCTGTAAGTACCTACCTGGGGAACAAATATTTAATAATGGGCACTTCAATCTAACAGAGAAAGGTTTAACACAATCCCTTGGCTGGAAGCTGAATCTAGACAAATCCAGACTAGAACTAAAGCATACATTTTTAATGGTGACATTCATTAACCATTGGAATGATTTACCAGGGGTCATGGAGGATTTTGCATGACTGACAATTTGTAAGTCAAGATTGGATGTTTTTCTAGTAGATACTGATTTAGGTATTGTTCTAGAGTACTTCTATGGCCTGTGCTAGGACATCAGACTAGATTATCATAATGGTTCCTTCTGGCCTTAGAATCTGTGAGAGCAAACAAAACAGCAGAGGCTAAACTATCTTGCTTTTCAGAAAGACTTGACCAGACTACAATAGCAGAACTCCAAAGAACCAGATAGAATTCTCCAACACGATATATTAAAAAAGCACTAAAGACCTCATGTAATACTGACCACACAGAGAAGGAAGGCAGAGAGAAAAACATGAAATAATGACATTTGTATTTAATTTCAAAATGTAAAAGGAACCATTACAAAATAAAAATTATTTTTAAGTGTGATTTGTATCTTTTATTGTTGGGAAAGGTTTGCATTTCACTCAGCCTAGGTAATGAAAGTATACTAATATGTTTCATGCTGTGGTTCTCACGTATTAGCACAATACATTTGTGTTTGGTTTTCCATTATAGTGGAATATTTTAATTATGTCTCAGGAAAATGTTAAAAAAGAAAAAAAAAAGGAACAAAAAACACCCAAAACAAAACACATGATGGTCCCTTATTCAGCATTTTTAAAAAATCAGTAACGCAGCATTTAGTTCTGGCATGCAACAGCACAAGCCCAGCATGAGTGCAGGTAAGAATAAATACCAGTGCTAATCTTTTCACTGCTGCTGAACCATAAACATTTTTGAATGGACTTTTTGTGAAGGGGCACCACCTTACTCTGGTGGCAAGGGGACGAACAAACTCTTCTGGGCTCATCCAACACCAACCAGGCACACTTGTAAGGCCTGCTTTGCCTGAACGCAGGGATGGGAGCAGGGAGTTTAAAAAGGGAAAACCTGTCACAGGGAAAGGACTGCTAATCTCAGATGGAGATCAGCCAAGACGGAAACAGTCTCTAGCTTTACTGCCCCTGGAGCTGCATGGACCAGTTGCAAGAACGTCTCAAGAGTAGAGGCTGGAGGTAGCCCTTAATTAAAGGCAACAGACCCACTGAAACACCTCCTGAAAGACTGGCTAAGAGACAGACCACCTTTGCCTTTCTTTTCTGTCACTTGAATTACCCTCTCTCAGAAGAGAAAGAGAGAAGTGCCTTTCTTTTGTTTGTTTTGCTTAGAGAACCCCTCATATCCTATGAATTGAAGGAGGACATTATAAGAAACCTGAAGCAGGGTCTGGTGGGGATTTTGGGAGGATAGGGGCTACCCTAACTCCTGAATACAAGGACCTCACAGTGTGGACTGGAGGAAAGCTTTTCTTAATATTACCTACTATATCCAACAACACTAAAGAGCTAAATGCCAAAAAAAAAAAAAACCCACCACCACCCACCTGTATATTTCAATAAAAAATGAATGGGGCAAATATATGCACAGTGACTCTTTCAAAGTCATGATTCAAGGAAACTCTGTGATATGTTTTCTAAGTCTCTCTTCTTAAAAACTAAAAAAAAAAAGTCTATGAATCCTGCAGTCTTTCACAAGAAGGCCATATGTACGCTATGGGGACAGTAATGGCACTGATACCATGCCATAGCTCTGTTGGTATAACCCTGTAGTGTAGATACGACTTACAGTGACAGAATGGGTTTTTCCATCATTGTAGGAACATCAACTCCCTGAGCAACAGAAGCTAGGTCAGTGGAAGCATTGTTCTGTTGACATAGCCATGTCTACACCAGGGGTTAGGTGAACATAGCTACAGTGCTCAGAAGTGTGGATTTTTCATACCCCTTAACGCTGTAGCTACACTGTCCTAGATTTTAATTGTAGACCAGGCCTATGAATCAGACCAGGTCTAAGAATTAACAAGTTAAAATGTTTTATAAGGATATTGATTTTCTTACTTTGAGGTACTTACCTTTATTCATCCTGCTGTGTTACAGCCAATAAAACATTCCATCCATGTCAATTCTTATTTGTGAAAAAGCATTCCAGCAATTACCTTTAGTAAAATATACCATATTGAAATATTCTGGTCTACTGTTTATTCACAAAGGCACAAAATAATTCCTGGACATTGTACAAAGGTACTGTAACATGGATTTTAGAAAGTACTAAATACTGCTAAAGTAGAATCCCATTCCAATTTGTTTTCCTGAATGGTACTAAGAGATATAATTAATTTTGCTAGAAGGCTTAAAGTACATTACAAGTAGTTTTAGACTACAAATCACAGTAATAAGTACTTTGAATTAATATTTCTAAAAAGTTAATAAAATCTAAAGCATCACAAGCTTTATTACTCATTTTAAAATACATAATTTCTAACACTACAGCTTCAATGTTTCCAGCTAAAATCTTTTCAAATCAACATGACATTCACGCAAGTTAGTCACACATACACATGATCTGACGTTGCACCCACCTGCCAGCGAACACCACACAAAACTAAGAGTTTTGACCTACATGTTTAAAACATTAAAATATTTCCATAAATGACACATTACCTCTTTAACAGCACATAAAAATCCGTGAAACAGCTCAGGTTGCATATAAAGAATGTTCAAGTTTAATGTAGCATAATCATAATACCTGTATTTTAAAAAAAAAAAAAAAAAACACACACGTAACAGTCACATAACTGTATTTCTAAAACTCTACTTAAAACTGAAGTCAGAAGTATGCTGTATTTGCTTAAATTGGCCAGCATTAATGTTCTTAACAAAACTATAATAAATATAAAGGCTGCTCAAGACACCAACATTTTTCTTCATACAGGTTTGGAAAAAAATATTTTTACATATATCAAGTACCTCGAATTCTATTATTCTGACAAGCACTGAGAAGCGTTAACATCTGAATTGCAGCCATACAGCAATACCATTTTTTCCAACCTCATAAGTCATCCCCACCCAAGAAAAGTCTTAATAATTAAATATAATGCTATGCAAAAATATTACAAATGCACATTTTAGTACATGAGCATACATATTATCTTGCAAACTTAATTGTAACAGTTGTATAACGGTCATCATAACTTATTTCCTCTCAGTCATAACTTTCAGAAAAATTCTTTCCTGGCCAAAAATGTCCATGTTTGATGTCAGCCACAAGGCTTTTGGAATTTTTTTAAGTCAGAAGAAAATAAGTTACCACAGTAGGAAAAAAATACATTTCTGCTTTGAGTAGAAATACATTTTTGAGTAGAAAAATACATTTCTGCTATTTCATTCTGAATACAAATAAAGGGCTGAACTCTCAACTTCACACAGGACTAGCACTCAATGAGGTATAGCTGTCTTTGAGTTTGAAAAAGAAATACTGAGACAAGCTACTTCACCTACTGAATGGTCCAATTTAAAACCTATGATATTGCACACAAATACTGTATAACTCCATAGTGCCACATCTACTTCTATCTTTCAAATCCAATTTTTTTGTAAGAAAAATAAATACAAATTCCTGTTTTCATACCATATTGCAGCTACAAGTTTAAATAAAGCAATCAGAGAAAATTCAATATCAGCTTAAAGTTAGGTGACCAAAGTTACATAGTATTTAAAAGCTAGGTGGTTAATATAAATCTTGATGTATTGTATGGAAAACATTCAGTTAACATTAACAATGAGAGCAAGATAGTCGTTGGCAGAAAAGCAAAATGACATAAGGGATAAACGTCTTCCAAGAAAAGATTTTGTATAGAACTTTTCTTCAGGCCTGGTATTGGTGTAGTTTTTCCACCAAAGCAAAATATTAAGACAATAAAGCCAAATTGTTTGTTTTTCAAAAGTGTTTAATTCCAACTCCTCTCCCACTGAATACACTACTGCAATCACCCCAAAACTGCCTCTTCAACACTCCCTTTTTATTCTTCCATTTTCATCTTCAGACCTTCCTCCATGGCAACTATTATGCTTGGAATTCCTTCCCATTTATTTTTTAGTGAGGTAAAGACTATATACCTTCCTTTACGTGAATTCAAAAACTGGTGGGTCTCAAGCTTTGCAACATACATGAATGCTATGTCCCTTCTGATACCATGGCACCACTGAAAATCCTGATGCTTTAGAGCAGTGGTTCCTAAACTTTAACAGCCCGTGAACCCCTTTCACTAAATTGTGAAATCTCATGAACCCCCTCCTAAAAATGAATATTTCCAGGGATTTAAGTTTAAATTTCCTCTGCACTCCATGGGGCTCCTACTGCTGGACCCCACTGACCACCCCAGTCAACTGAGCTCAGGCTGCAGGTCCCACTGACTGCCGGGGCTCGGGCTGCCAGCCCCAACTGCCCGACCCCGCTCTCCCTGGGGCTCGAGCTCTCTACCCTGCAACCGGGTCCCACCTGCTGCCTCCAATGCCTGGGTTCCTCTGGCCGCCATTAGTGAAATTTTGCTGGCGAACCCCCTGTAACGTTCTACAAACCCCCAGGGGGTTGCGAACCCCAGTCTGGGAACCACTGTTTTAGAGGAAACCTTATAAAGCTGTAAAAGCCTCACATCCATCTGGTGGCTTACAAATAATATTTATACTTTATGGGAGAACTGTCAGTGTCTAGTAAAGTGGTCCCTAAACTTTTCATGTTGGCATGCCCCCCCCCCCCGGGAACCAGGGCCACGGCTGGAGGGGGGAGGCATGCAGACAGGAGTAAGGGGGCTGAGGCTGGGGCCACAGCCGCAATTGGGGGTGGGAACATGGCCACAGTTGGGAGCCGGTGCCATGACAGATCTGAGGTGGAGCACAGCCAGGTGGAACACCCTTCCCATCCCCAGGCCCTGCCAAACACCCCCTAATGTTTCTTTGCACCTACCTAGGGCACGCACCCAAGACTAGCGCACTGGTCTAGTAGATAATGCACAGATCTGGGTCTTGCCACAGACTAGCTTTGAAACCTCATATAGGACACATTCCCTCTCTGTGCCTCAGTTTCACCAAATATAATGCTTCCTTGCTTCTTATAGGAGACTTAATTCCATACCATTTGTAAAGCACTTTAAGATCCATGAATGAAAGCCACTGTACAAATCCCAATTACTATAACTTTTAAATACCGAATGCTAATAGTGCACCCTTTTTTGCATGTCTTGAGTATAAACTTATATCTGATGGCACTATAAGTATATTGGGGCGCAGCCTGTTCTTTTTACATTTGCACATTATACACAACTCAAAATCTGACTTATACCAAGGTTTTTGTATAGCTGTATTACAAGTTTGGCATCAGCACTTTGATGTGCATAGCAAGAATTCAGCAACTCTTAGCATTAGAAACTCAAATCTATGAAGGCCTATTCTACACCTAAAAGTTCAGCAGAGCGAGCTATATCATTCAGGACATGAAAAAGTCATATCCCCGGGGAAACGTGTTAAGCAGACGGAAGCCCCAGTGCAGACTGCACTACTGACAAATTGCTCTGCAGACCTATCACCTCTTGGAGAGACGGATTTACTACAGTGACCAGAAAAACCCCTTCTGTCACACCAGTATTTCCACTACAACTCTGCTGCAGCTGTAGCGTTACAAGTGTAGACATCCCAAACTCAAGCACGTTGTAGATGTGATGCATTTCAGTGTCATTGCGAGGCAGTGTCACCATGAACATAGGAAACACATGCATCGCCTGGAAACACTTCTAAAGTCACGCTGCTGTCTCCATGGGAGAACCCGGTTTATCCACCCAGTGTGCAACCACCCCACCCATTAAAGGAGAACATTTTGAGAAGTGGAGTACTAGTGACACCTTAGAGACTAACCAATTTATTTGACCATAAGCTTTCGTGAGCTACAGCTCACTTCATCGGATGCATTCAGTGGAAAATACAGCGATGGCATGTATCACATTGGTAGATGTGCAGTTGGCAACTGTGTCCATATATCTATTCAGGGGACACCATGATAGGGCCTAATCACATCATCCACACTATCAGAGGCTCGTTCACCTGCACATCCATCAATGTGATATATGCCATCATGTGCCAGCAATGCCCCTCTGCCATGTACATTGGTCAAACTGGACAGTCTCTACGTAAAAGAATAAATGGACACAAATCAGATGTCAAGAATTATAACATTCATAAACCACTTCACACTGGAGAACACTTAAATCTCTCTGGTCACTCGATTTCAGACCTAAAGGTCACAATATTACAACAAAAAGACTTCAAAAACAGACTCCAAGGAGAGACTGCTGAATTGGAATTAATTTGCAAACTGGATACAATTAACTTAGGCTTGAATAGAGACTGGGAGTGGATGGGTCATTACACAAAGTAAAACTATTTCCCCATGTTTATCCCCCCCCCGTTCCTGTTAACTGCTGGAAATGGCCCACCTTGATTATCACTACAAAAGGTCTTCTCTCCCCCCCCCGCTGGTTATAGCTCATCTTAAGGGATCACTCTCCTTACAGTGTGTATGATAACACCCATTTTTTCACGTTCTGTGTGTATTGAAATCTACCCCCTGTATTTTCCACAGCATGCATCTGATGAAGTGAGCTGTAGCTCACGAAAGCTCATGCTCAAATAAATTGGTTAGTCTCTAAGGCGCCACAAGTCCTCCTTTTCTTTTTGCGGATACAGACTAACACGGCTGCTCCTCTGAAACCTGTCGTTTTGAGACCTGCTTTCTCAGACTTAGAAGTCCGATGCCTTGGCACCGCCACCCCGGCCGAAGCTAGGCCTCAGGCGGCACCCGACCCGGGGTGGGGAATCGGGAAAGTACCGCCACGACCACCACGGGCGGCACGTGACTCAGGCAGGCCCCCTCTGCCGTCCGGCCGCGGGACGGAGCGGCCGGGGGGCGCAGGAGCTGCCGGAGACCGCTCAGCCCTGGCCCCGGCCGCGCGGACTCCCTCTCCGCAAGTTACAGCCACGCTTCAGAATTAAATAACCGGGCCACGCAGGGAGACGGCTGGCCCCGGGGCGAGGCGGGGCCGGGCCCTGCTCGGCCCGGGGTCTGCGTGTGGAGGGGCTGCTGCTCAGTGACGGGTCGCGCCAGGGAGCCCTCCCCACCTCCGCTTCCCCCGGCACCGCCCCCCGCAGCCGGGTTCAGGACCGGCGGGGCGGTGTCCGAGCGCGCACGGCCCGGAGCCGCCCCGCCAGCCCATGCGGGGGAGGAAGGCGGGAAGCGCGAGGCCTGCGGCGAGAGGCTGCCCGCACCAGGGAGAAGCCGCCACGTCCCACCCCCCAAGGCAGGGCCCGTAACGTCGGGGGGAAGGGAACTTACAGCTCGCCCTCTGCGTGCCTGCGTCACGCCGCCAGAGCTACGGTGCGCCATGACGTCACCCCGCCCCGCCCCGCGGCGGCCGCCTCCTGTCTTTCCCCCTCCTCCAGCGGCCAGCCGCTCCTCCGGCACCTTTGTGCGCAGGCGCGGCCTATCCTGTCTCGGCCGTCCCGGAGTCGCGGGAAGGCGGGGCGGGTGTCGCGGTGCTCTCGCTGAGGGAGGAGCGGCGGGAAAAGGGCTACTGGGAATGGGGCAACTACGCTCCCTTACCCCTGGACAAGCAGCCTGCTGCCACAGGGAGCCGATCCCGTTACATCCCCGTATCCGGGGCAGCCCCGGGTCCTAGCTGCACCCGCTGCCTGTCGCTCCCCCGCCCCAGTCACTGGGTTAAAATCCAGGGTGTGTCACTCGCCTGCCCTGTGTTGCCGCCCTGCACGCCCATGCTGGCCTGTGCCCGGCCTGATGCTGCACAGCCCCACTGGTCTGGGGCTGTGTCACCGGGGCTGTGTCAGCGGGGCTGCGCTGTGTGGTGTCACCAGCCCAGGGCTTTGTCACTGGGGCTGGGCAGGGCTGGGTGGTGGTACCAGCCCAGGGCTTTGTTGCTGGCCTGGGGCAGCAGGGTGTTACAGGTAACAAAAATCAAGGGCACTGGTGCCAAACATGTAACCCAGAGCTTACTGCGAGCGCTGCTCCTGGTGGGTTTCTTTAGGGTTCCTTTGAACTCACTATTGCTGTCATTGCATTTACAAAATTTGCCATCACCATTTCCTAACGAGACTGAAGCAAACCTTCCTGCAAGCTAGATTGCGATCATGTCTCTGGTCTTTGTGTGAGGACCTCCGACCGTGCCCCACAAGCGAAGGTAGCCACCAGCTTCCCTTGTTTTTAGTGAGCTTGAAGACAAGCTGCACTCAGCAAAGGTAGCTACTGGTCTGTTATGGTGGATGGGAGAAGGGAAGGTGAACAGCAGAAGAGAGGTCATAAAGGTGCAAGGGATAGGGAGAGACAAGAGCTAGTGGAGGTGAAGGCAAGGAACAGAAAGAATGAGGGAAGTGTAAGAAGGAGATAAATTGGAGTTTACACAGGAGGACCTAGGGAATGTGGGATTTAGGAGGAGGCTGAAGAGAGGAATATAAGAAGCTGGGGAAAAACTAAGGAAGTGCTGGGAAACGTAAGAGAGAGACAAGCAGAAGAACGCAGAGTGCGCTGAGGGAATCAGGGGAAGTGGAGAGTAAGAAGGAGATGGAAAAAGTGTAGGGGGGAGGGGAAAGGGGTAGGACAGTAAAGGGAAAGAAAAACGTGAGGATAGATAACTGGAAGCATGTGCATAAGACAAAGGCAGAAAGAGGGCAAGGACAAGGTAGAGCCCCTTCTGTACAACCAGTAGAGAGGTGCATAAGTTTTCATTAAGGCTGAATTTTTGCAAGTTCCCCTACAAGCTCAATAACTAAAAGGCAAATACATTTTTATTTATTTTGTACCTTTCCCAGACCTAAAGAAGAGTTACATATAACCTGAAAGCTTATCTCTCTCACCAACAGAAGTTGGTCCCATTAAAGATACTACCTTGCCTCTCTATTTTAATCTCAGAATTTTTAAACCAGTCTTATGATATTTTTGTGTCTGACTCATGCTTTTTGAAGGCTTAGGAGCTTGGCAGTACTGAGAAATACACTTATTTCCAACCATCAAAAGGAAGAGAAGGGTGGTATATTAGAATATTCCCTACTGGAAAAATATAAAATTGCGTGTTCAGCTTTCCACTGGCAGCGATGTGAACCAGAATTCATTATTTTGAGTGCTGATAAACAGGTACCTCTATGTTGGCAGAACAAACATGGGATGACCAAAACATCAGTACACTGGCATCAAGAAAGGCATTTTTACTCATCTCTGAAACCAAAGTTATGACGAGATATGGAGTCATATTTGTGTTGTCATATAGCCCTTTCATTAGTCTCTATTCTGCCTGAGTATTCTTTGCCATAACTGAAATTATTATTTTATGCTTCAAAATTCTTAACCTTAGCTATCTTAGTCAAGGTCACCTAGGATTAGTGTTTAATAAATGTATTTATTTTGCACCTTTCCCCCCCCAATAATTCGAAAATGCTTTGCAACTACAGAACCATTGAAATACAACTAATTTTGTAGTGAAGAGTGGCAATCAACTAACACACTACACTGCAGGGAGAGAAAATTTTGGAGAACAAGAGCAGAGCAAATCCTTACCTTTATGAATAATGTTAAGTAATCTTCAATATCCATGCCAAATAGATAGGACTTTGGATATTAAGATCTCATCAGAATGATCATAAGGTTCCAGAAAAATTCTACATTTTTTTAAAGTTCTTTTTATAAAAATATACAAATCCAGTTGGAGTTGTGTAATCAAGACCATTACTGCAATCAATACAGGTAAATTATCACCAGACTGAACAATCAATTAGTGTAAGACAGTTATTAGATGCTATCCAGAAAAAAAGATTATGTCATACAAGCTCAGTCCTGCATTTAACAGTTCTTTGTTTTTTTTTCTAAAAACTAAGATCATGATTGATTTATCTGCTCTTGCCTAAATTAAAGAGACAAGGGGCCTGATTGTCATAATGCAATGATGTAAACTTAAGTTGTAAAATATTATTCTGCAGCCACAGAAAAGGTTAATATAATATTTATAGGAAGTATTATTGGTTATCTTTTTGCACTGGTAAGAATAAATGCAGAAATTTGGAACAGTAAAATATTTAAATATGGATTAGTTGTCTTAAAGTGGAAGAAGGAATAATTATACAAAGTTGTAGATAGCAGTCATTAGATTTCTCTAAATTTCTGTGAAGCAGTATTTAACTGTGACTTCTCTCTCTCTCTTTTTTTTTTTTTTTTTTTTTGGTAAAGTTGTATTTTTTCTTCTAACACACTTTTTTTGGTGGTATGTGAGAAGTCCTTTACTGAGCATTTCTTGGTTCTCTGTGAGTTTGTGGTTCTGAGTTTGGAAGAGTTCAAGAAGTCATGAAAGTGAAGCAGTAACTTTAATTATACTTTAAAATGTTTTGTAAGTGAATTTGTCTTAAAAACAAAGTGGTAGAAGGGATGATTATAACTGGAATGGAAGATAGACAAATATTAGTAACCAATTAATGATTTATTGCTTCTTTTGATGAATCAATAATGAATGCCAGGGCACTTGATGCAAACATTACTTTCTATTGTTGCCTGTTCTACAAACCAAAGGGATCTTAATTATTTTAAAGACTTAACTGGTTACAATTTAGAATGCAGGGTTATCATAAAGTAAAATTACAGGGAGCACATCATTCAAGGGTCACTTGTAAATTAATAAAGGTAAATCCATGTCACACTGTGTGGACTTATTTAAAATGAAGTTTCAATTATGATTTTTGTGAATGTTTGAAAAAGCAATATATACTATTTACATGAAATTGAAAAAAATCAAAGATACTTCAGGGACTAAAATTCAGGACTCTTACAATACTAAAGCCCACTTTTTTGGGGGTAGAGGGGTTAGCAATGGAAGGACATTTGGAGAATTAAATCAATGCAATGAAGCCAGCACAGTAGTGCTTTCCTCATTACACCAATACCAGCAGCAATTTCAAATACCTGGTAACAAAGGAATGCTCTGATGTGTTGTGGAGTACCTTAGAAAAGACATTTTGGAGAAAGTAACTTGGAGAAGTATATGAGCCAGTAGTCAGAGAACAGGTGTACAAAGCAGGAATTCCCTAAATACGAATCCTGACAGGATTTCTGAGTGGATTCTACACTGATTACAGTGGAGACAAATGCATATCACATACCTGTCCTCCAGCGTGTCTGCCCCTACCCCACATGTAGCTCTCTATCCCCACCAAAGGGCCTCCAATAGGTACTTTGCAGAGGATGTGGCCAACTGGTTTTAGAAACCCAGAGAAGAAGGGGAATTTTAAAAACAGAACATGCCAGGTGGTTTTATTTTGAACATCAGTTCTTGGAACTGGGCATAAGGGGAAATGTGCACTCAGCCAGCTCTCCACCTGCATGCTATGTGTGCTCCTATCTGTGCCAACCCAATCTCCTCTTCAATAGCCTGTTCTATTTCTAACTCTCCCCTGCTTTCCCTATCCAGATCCTAACAAGGCTTAGAAAATTAATTTGCTCTGTGGGTGGCAGGATAGACAATGGGGGGGGTATAAATTGTGTTCAGAGAGTGCACATGTTGCAGGGTATTAAAAAGGGGATGCTTGACCACCTTAACCTGCATATCCTGGCTTAGTTGTGGAGGAGACAACTAAGTCTGGAGCACTGTAAATGCTTTTGAAAATACTGCTTGAGCCCTCTCCACTAAAACCATGCCCTAAATTCATCTCCTTGGAGCCCAGAATGCTCAGGGAACATGGGCAAAATAAAACACCAGCTTTGAAAAGCCCCAGGGTGCCCAACTCCCCCTGGATCCAATCACTTGGCCTAAATTACCACTTGTACGTGTGAAAGATTTAAGAAAATTAGATTTTGATCTCTTTACCTCACTTTCTCCATCTTTAAAATAGGGAAACTAATTCTTACCTACATATTATGAAGACAGATTAATAAATTGAAAAATGTAATGACTGCTAAGAATTATTAAATGTTGAAAATAGTGGGTCAGGAAAAGGGAGATGCCAACCAAAACAGTGAGGATGGGGAGGTCCAGATAGAAGAGAATGAGTGTAGAGAACCAAAGAACAGGATGGATGTAAAAAGACAGACAGAGCTAAAAAGAGAAAGAGAAATGCTGCCAATAAATTGTGAAGTTAAAATTTAAAAGCCATCTAATCTACACCCCAATTTCAATATCGCCTAGCACTTTCATGGATAGATCTCAAAGCACTTTAAAAAGGGTAAGTATCCCTATTCCCAGTTTACAATTTAAAAGATTTTACTCCTCACCATCCCAAAATGAAACTGCATACTCATCACCAGATTCATACCCAAGAAAAAGATAATTGGGGAGCTCTGAAAGATAATCATCTTTGTACATTTGTAACAGTAGTATAGCTCATACTGATGGCAAGGTTAATGGTGATAAGAAAGGAACTGCAAACATTTTAAATATGACTTTTACTATCGTGGGTTTGGAATTAGATTTCTCTCAACCACTGGTGACTTCTATTATAAAAAGTAATGATAATACTCCTTGGGCTTTTGCAGTATAAGTCTACATTTAGATGTAGGTACATAAAGTTAATGAATTCCTTGTCAAATACAATGTTAGTAAGAAAGTGGTATTAGTTACAATAGCCTGCAGACATTTGAAAGTTTCTAAAGATCCTAAGGCATATTTTTGCTCTTTCCATTTTGTGCTGTAAGTTTACATATCTGAAACCTGTCTGAATTATTCCGGTTCTAATTTATATATCACATCTTCTAATAAGTCCATTTCAGTTTTATGCATACTAGTTTAAATAGAACCTCTCATTATATGGAAATTTGTTTGGTCTGATTTTTTTTAATTCAATAACTAGAGCGAAATTAAAAGTGACAAAAATATTCTTGTAATGCTATAGGCAACATTCATGTTATGGGAGCCTGGCTTATTAATATTAAAAAAACACCTTTATTAATCTGAATTTAAGGTTGAGAGTACATATCAGTAACTAAAAACTTCACAAGAATGTTGTAGTTATCAAATTAGCAAGCCATAGAAAACAAGGGAATACACAGTTAAGATTGCATTTAAATGTTTGGGTTTCTTTTAAAAAGTATAGAAATGCATAGTTAAGACACACAAGTAACCTTATCCTTTCCCTCTGTTCCTATCTTCAACCCCTGCAATCACTGATTTCCCTTATTCATTCCTTAGATTCTAACCACTCTTTCACCCAAGGTTCTCTCAGTCCAAATCCTTTACTAGCTCCTGGAGGACTCCTAGAATCCTTCAAGATCATTCTAAATAGTAACAATGAGATATGACGCTTCCCAGGACAGTGAAATTGGTTTGTCTAACTTGATCCCTTTCTATTTTCTCAGATGCTAGTCCATAGGATTAAAATTCTTGGTAGGTCTTCCTTGGACAATGCCCCATGATTTAGAACTGTCCCTTTCCAAATTATATATAAAGATCTCTGAGAGCTGCATCTGTGTGTGAAGTCTGAGTTCTGAAAACCTACCACTACCATCAAGAACATAGGGGCTAAAATGGAACAACGGGAATAAAATTAACACAGGCAATTTTTGATTAAGCTATCTATAATTGGAAATGCTAACTGATACAGAATCCTAGTTAATAAGTCAGCTATCACACCTACAGGATCTGCATTGGCTGCTTGTTTGTCTCCAAAGACAGCTTAGGGTACTGGTTTTGACCTATAAAGAGGCTGGTTCAGCCACTGCTCTCTGGCAGATATAGAGAAACTGGTTAGAAAAGATGATTCATAGAGTCAGAGGTCAGAAAAGATCATTTTGATCATCTAGTCTAACCACCTGTTTAACATAGGCCACAGAACTTCCCCAAAATAATTTCTATGGCATATATTTCAGGAAAACATCCAATCTTGATTTACAAATGGTCAGTGATAGAGAATCCACCACAACCCTTGGTAAACTGTTCAAATGATTAATTAGTCTCACTATTATTTCCAGTCTGGATTTTTCTAGCTTCAACTTCCAGCCCTTGGATCGTGTTATAGCTGTGTCTGATAAAGTGAAGAGCCAGTTATTAAATATTTGTTCCCCATGTAGATACAGAGACTGTAATCAAGTCACCCTTTAACGTTCTCTTTAACTTAATAGATTGACTTCTTTGAATCTATCACTAAGGCATGTTTTCTAATCCTTTAATCATTCTTGTGATGCTTTGCTAAACCTCTCCAATTTATCAATTGTGAGCAGTAGAACTGGATACAGTATTCCATCAGCAGTTGTAATGACAAATAGAGAAGTAAAATAACCTCTCTGCACCTATAAGATTCCCCTGTTTATTCATCCCAGGATAACATAAGCTCTTTTGGCTACAGCATCACAATGTTCAGATGATTATCTACCATGACCCCCAAATCTTTTTTACAGTCACTGCTTCTGAAGAAGTGACATGTGGCATAATACCTTTGATCTGTTGAGCATGCCCCCTTCAGTGCCAACTAGTGCTCCAAAAGTTTGTGGCTGCATAGCTAGGCACATGGATGTTGTGATGGCCAAAAGTGTAAGTGTAAGTTCATGGAGGATTGGTCTGTTAATGACTATTAGCCAAGTTGGTCAGGGACACAACCCCATACTCTGGGTGTCCCTAAACCTCTGACAGCTAGAAGCTGGGGCTGGATAACACGGGGATGGATCACTCGATAAATTGCCCTGTTCTGTTCACTCCCTCTGGAGCATCTGACACTGGCCACTCTTGGAAGATAGGATACTGGGCTAGACAGATCATTGGTTCAACCCAATGTGGCCATTCTTATGGACTCCTATGGTGTATCTCTTTGTAGGCAATATCACAAAAGAAAACTAATGTGATATTAATGTTGTGAGATCCAGCTTTGCATAAGGAAATTCTAAAAGTTAAAGTTGCTCCAGCAGTATTACCAGCTACATTCAACATGTATATTATATTATATACATAAAACTAAGTTAAAATAATGTTTAGTTTGTAAAGTTAAGCACTTGGAAATTAGGAAAGGTTAACTTTATGGTTGCTTGTGCAATCTTAATTTCCCGCCCTGGTTTTTCCGTATGTACACTAAATGAGACAGGATTCCTGGGGAAAAACAGTATGATCATGTAATTAAAGACTATCATAATGCATACACAAAGGAGGTTGAATTAAGGTTGCACAGGCAGAAGAATTTTTAATTCTGTCTTTAGAATATTTAAAAAGGGGGTTGGATTACTAAGTAGTAATGAAGAGCTTGTAAAAATTGCTATTGCTAAAACACAGGTAAGGAAACATTTGGAAAATGTGAAGCATTACAAGTCAGCCAGTCCAGCTGCTGTACGTTCTAGGGCATACAGGGAATTTGTTAAAAACTTCCTGTAATGCTGACCATGAATCTTGGAGAGAATAGGGGGGAGAGCTACCAGAGGGCTGGAAAATGCAAAGGTGGAACCAGTTTCCAAAGGAAAAAAATATCCTTTGCAATTACAATCCAATAAATATTTTGGGGGGCATTAAATAACCAAAAAGGTGTTGGATATCAAATATGAGCATAGATAACACTATATTTCAGACATCCCTTAAAAGGTGAAGATTTTTACTTTAAAACATTTGAATAATTTCATCAAGCAGTCAAGTCTACAGTTAAAACAAACATCATTTATGAAAAACATGCTACGACTAATGGAGAAGACAAATTAAAGAGAGACACTGAGCCAAGTGTTGCATTCACAGCATACAAAGAGAAGTTAGATAAAAAAAATCCCCATAAATTACTCTTTCAGTATGCAACACATTACTTTATCGCTTAAAATCCAGAACCATAGCACAGAAGAACCAAAAAAACAGGGAGAAAATATGCTGCTCCCTAAGGCAGAGAGGCACAACTCAACTCACCTTGCTGTAACCTGGCTCTTAGCAAAATGACTGATCACACTCTTCCTTACAGAGGCCCCTAGCCTGCAAGCAGGGCCAGTAAACCCCTCACAAATTAAAGTGACAGCCTGCAGTACACCACACCAAGTGCTGGTGAAGGCAATCTATATTTATAGCTTCTCCTAGTATGTGAAGGTCCCGGGAAAAGATGATCATTGATCCCAGTACCAGCTCCTCTCCTATAAAAGTGTTGCAAGTAATAGTATATTATATATATTCACTACAAAGTTAGTAACTAAAATAAGCTCAATATTACTGGTTAGGTCTGATTGGGTCATATAGCTGTGCTGTGATACTGAAGTCTCTCTACTGCTTTAGTATTACAAGATGTTTAAGACCTGATACTTGGCTACTGTAACTTCAGTGGGGGACTGGGCCAGAACACAGCTAGCATATTGTCAGGGGGAGTAGCGCCTAGTCTCAGGGAAGAGACTGAGGCCTCAATTCTGCAATGTGAGTTGTAGGGGCAGACTTCCGCAACTGTGCAGAGCCTCAGTGAAGTCAATGGGGCTCCATTTGGACACAAGGACCTGCCTATGTGTAACACATTGCAAGATTGGGGCCAAATAGCAGAACATGTGTCTAAGTACCTCATTAGCATGATGAGAATCATGCTTAAACCATGTCCCTTCACACTCTCCCATTATTTGCCTGCACTCTTTTACCTTGTCTACTTATAAGGAAATAGGTATACTAGAGGTTTGAGACTTACCACCAGAGCACAGATTTCTAGAGCTACCACAGCACTGCACATTTCCTGTGCCCTCATGTAGCCGTTGCTTGCACTTCTTGCAGAGTGCAACAACCCCATTGTACTCCGCACAAAGACTACCAGGATCATGGCCTTAATATGACCAATTTCTTAGATTATTTTAAATTTTTGTCAAAATCTGTGACTTAACTTCGTGATCATGAAAGTAAAGGACTGAAAAAGCACTGGGGCTGAGCAAGCATACTGCAGTATGCTTCCATGCAAGTTTCCTTACAGAGTTCTCGTAGGAAGAAATGGTGACAGTTTTTAAAGAGCAGTACCATAACACTAATAGCATAGTCTTTGTAGTGATGCAAGTCAAGATAATGATAGGGGTAATGAAATCATGTCCTCCGGGTCATATTCTGTGAGTTTTAAGATATTATTCCCACCTATATACAGAACTGCGCAGCTCCAGGTTCTAATATTTAGGACAGGGGCATTGTCTTTAAAACATCACTGTAGCAGGCAGGATACAAAATAGACCAATAGTTTGATTTTCTGTGGTGAATTCTTTGTTTCTTCTCATCTTGACTTGCAACACCCAATGGGCTGCTGAGACCCATGCCTAGGGTGCCTATGCACCAAGGGCAAGTCATGCCTGACTAATCTAATTGCCTTCTATGATGAGATAACTGGCTCTGTGGATGAGGGGAAAGAAGTGGATGTGTTATTCCTTCACTTTAGCAAAGCTTTTGACACGGTCTCCCACAGTATTCTTGCCAGAAAGTTAAAGTAGTAGCGGCTGGATGAATGGACTATAAGGTGGACAGAAAGCTGGCTAGATCATCGGGCTCAACAGGTAGTGATCAATGGCTCCATGTCTAGTTGGCAGCCGGTATCAAGGCGTGCCCTAAGGGTCGGTCCTGAGGTCGGTTTTGTTCAATCTCTTAATTAATGATCTGGAGGATGGCGTGGATTGCACCCTCAGCAAGTTTGCAGATGACACTAAACTGGGAGGAGTGGTAGATACGCTGGAGGGTAGGGATAGGATACAGAGGGCCCTAGACAAATTAGAGGATTGGGCCAAAAGAAATCTGATGAGGTTCAACAAGGACAAGTGCAGAGTCCTGCACTTAGGACGGAAGAATCCCATGCACTGCTACAGACTAGGGACCGAATGGCTAGGCAGCAGTTCTGCAGTAAAGGACCTGGGGTTACAGTAGACAAGAAGCTGGATATGAGTCAACAGTGTGCCCTTGTTCCTGTATAAGTTTGGGCTGTATAAGTAGGGGCATTGCCAGCAGATCGAGGGACGTGATCGTTCCCCTCTACTCAACATTGGTGAGGCCTCATCTGGAGTACTGTGTCCAGTTTTGGGCCCCACACTACAAGAAGGATGTGGAAAAATTGGAAAGAGTCCAGCGGAGGGCAACAAAAATGGTTAGAGGACTGGAACACATGACTTATGAGGAGAGGCTGAGGGAACTGGGATTGTTTAGTCTGCAGAAGAGAAGAATGAGGGGGGATTTGATAGCTGCTTTCAACTACCTGAAAGGGGGTTCCAAAGAGGATGGATCTAGACTGTTCTCAGTGGTAGCAGATGACAGAACGAGGAGTAATGGTCTCAAGTTGCAGTGGGGGAGGTTTAGGTTGGATATTAGGAAAAACTTTTTCACTAGGAGGGTGGTGAAGCACTGGAATGCATTACCTAGGGAGCTGGAGGAATCTCCTTCCTTAGAAGTTTTTAAGGTCAGGCTTGACAAAGCCCTGGCTGGGATGATTTACTTGGGGATTGGTCCTGCTTTGAGCAGGGGGTTGGATTAGATGACCTTCTGAGGTCCCTTCCAACCCTGATATTCTATGATTTTAAACTACAATAAGACATTTAAAACTATTAATTCCTGGTTGTTATTTTTTCTTCTCTTTCAAACTAAAATTTTAATAATTTTTTTTTATGGTACCAAGTGATCATGAAAACCACATTCTCCTTCTCCAGTTAGGAGTTAAGGCTAGGAAGTCTTGGAGGTAAAAGTTGTAGGGATTCTCAGCCAGGAGGGTCACAACCACTCTGCCTTTCTCAGACTGCTAAATAGGAGGAAGTACTCTAATTAGATCCTGTCGATAGGAGGGGCATCCTGGTATGAAAAAAGGTTGTGAATCATTGACCTATTGGTAACCTCTTTGGAAAGTACTTTGGCTTATCTCCAGCATATATGTAAACTGTGTTTGTGTTTGCCATTACTGGTAATCTGTAATTTCTACTTTCCTGGTTTTCACTGCATGAGAACACTATAAATAAGTCTAAAGATCTTCAGTTGCCTTCACTGTTTAGACAGCTCCCACTGAAGTTAGGTCACTGAACTAGAGAACAGACTTCCCAACTGGCTCTCAAACCCACATTGTGGCAGTAGTGCCACACTGTCATTCTGGGCCACATGAGATATCACCTCTTCTCCCACAGCGGTCAGGCGTATTACCAAAAGGTTCATCTCAGAGTCACTAACTCCACATTTAATTAGTGATATTTTAATCACATCAGTGTCATAGCAGGATAGTTTCATATTTCATACCCACGGGTGAATGTATGGTTTGGAGATAGAAACATGAAATCAAAGTTCCTCTTAAGTGTTTTCGTGTCGGGGGGAGGGAGAGAAATCACTTGGAATAAAAGCATGAAAAAGATGTTCAGATTTTGTTTGTTCCCAGATTGGATATAAAATTAAAGGAGCAAACTCTGGTCACAATGAAGTATCATATGCTGAAACCTCATCACATTGCCACATCACCAACTAAATTGAGTAAAGGTCTGGGTGCAGTAAAATGACAGACCCTTTGGCAAAAAAATCGGTCTTCAAATTTCGTGGGAAGTATATTTGTTATCTGATTCAAGACAAGAGTCTGCAGAGTTGAGCCTTGCAAGCTCTACAGCCAAAACCATGGAAATCCAATTTAAAATTTGAATAGTAAGTATATTTGTTGCAAATGGGTACATACGTAAGAGTTCTTGATGCACATCTCCTGCTAATTTACCCTTAATCTGGGAGGTGGGGGAACCACCATTTTTATACTGAATATTTTATCTGAAGTCTGCTGTATCTCAGTCGTTCTGAAAACACTTTATTTTTCCTCAGACATTGTTAAGAGGAAATTAAATAGAATTTTAACCTTAATCTTTCTTATGAATACGTTCTGAGGGCCTGATTCTCATTGATACTCTGTCAGTGTGAAGGGCCTTAAAATGGGTGCAAATTACAATTAGAATCAGATCCTGCATCTTTTACGCTTTTGTGATAGGTAAGGTTTCTCAGTCTGACGTCCACAGATTCAGCTCCAGGGAACAGAGAGCACCTGGCACTGGCCCAAAAACACATTTAAGCAAGAGTATGTCTTCAGGAATCAGAATATTATGTTTAAAAAAAAAAAACACATTCAGAATTTACAATTTATTTTTACACTTGTTCTTTTCAGGATTAGTAACGTGCATAAAATCATTTTGCATTATAATTTTAAAACAATGAAATAGGAAAAGATATTCCATAAATTAAATACATGCCTTGCATAATGACAGGTTTCAGAGTAGCAGCCGTGTTAGTCTCTATCCGCAAAAAGAAAAAGGAGTACTTGTGGCACCTTAGAGACTAACAAATTTATTTGACCATAAGCTTTCTTGAGCAAGCTGTAGCTCATGAAAGCTTATGCTCAAATAAATTTGTTAGTCTCTAAGATGCCACAAGTACTCCTTTTTCTTTTTATAGATTAAATAGTTTATTAACAAAGTTATATTATTATACTGTTCATTCATATGCACACTGAACAAACAGTAGACTACTTGGTCCATGCAAGGAAAATAATCTGAAATTGTATTTTAAATACATGGGGCCAGCTATGCCAATTTACACAGTTCCATCATTGGTAAAATGGGGATTGTGCTTACCTCAGAGGGTTGTTGTGAAGCTAATGGATTGTTAGTACAGTACATTGTCATCCTCAGATGGAAGTTGCTCCGTAAATACAAAGTATTATTTTATCTTTATAGTCATAACCAATATTCTGTCCTTGACAAAAAAAGAGAATAGGAGGAAAAAGAGGAGGCCAAGGTAGGTCACCAACCCAGCTATTAGATAGGAGTTGTTGAGCACTGAAAGGAAGGAAGACTAGTAATCTTGATTGGTGACTAGTAAACTTTGGCCAAGAAACAAAAAAAGTTTTGTTATAGGGTAAAGTATGTCACAAAAAGGATGCTGGATACCCTAAAGAATTCCTACCATTTACAGTAAAGCTCATTGGAGACTTATCTGTATCTACATATTTGTCCAATGGCATGAAGTAGACTTGGTTCAGATGACTCAATGCATCTGATAGGTTGATTAGACATTGTAGAAATGCATGGCCATCCCTCCCGGTCAATCTCCAAGGGAGGCCACACCTTCTCAGCATCATTCACTTAGAATGATAACCTGTAAAAAAGGTGGCGGGGGTGAGGGTAGTCTCTAAAGCCGAGGCTCTCTGGGCTAGGACGAGCGTTAATCTGTCATCAGGGCTCAAGCTCACAAGTTGGGTGATTGCACCCAAACAGTATAAAGGACTCCAGCCCTCAAGTAGAGCAGAGTAGTAGATAATCCAGGAGCCCAGGCCCTTCGGCAGGGCAGGGCACTAAACAGTCTAAGGCTCCAGCCCTCAGGCAGGGCAGAGCAGAGTAGTAAATGTCTAGGTCTACCATCCTAGCTTCTGGTCTAAGGTGGGGAGGCTTCCACCCCAGGGGTCAGGTAGACCCAGGCCCACCCTACTCCATCAGGTCCCAGCTGGTAGAAAAAAAAATGTGTTGGTATTGTTTAAATGTGTTTAATTAGTTGTTTTAATAGTGTATATAAAATAAAGGTTATGAAAATCACTGGCTCTAATGAAATCCAATATGGAGTATATCATCTGTGACCCTTGGACTCCATCTTTGTAAGCAAATTTGTTTATAATTTAGACACTGGAGTCCCCTGGCTCAAACCTGGACAGAACCAGTTTTTCCCCACCCAAAACCAACCCCCAACACTCTATTCCATCAGAACTTTTCCTGCCTTAAAGATTATATAAGATCTTGCTCAGCGCCTGCACGGGGCTGTCCATTCCAGAGGCAGTGCATGCACGGTTGGGTCTTCCCAACGTTCCAGAGCTAGCGAGAAGATCATCATCTATCCCAAAGCGAGACAGAGGAAGGAGAGGCCTGTCATCATCATCATTCCCGCCACAAGTGAAACCATCTTACCTGTATGGGAATCCTGCAGCTTACCTGGTGTCCATCATCCCAGAGGGTCTCCCTGCCTGCGACAAAGTCCACCAGTTGTCAGGACTCCCCAGTGGTCCTCCTCAAAGGCTCCCAATCAGCCAGAGAGTTGAATAGTCGTGGGCCTTGCATCTGTGCATAGCATCCACTGCGCCTAAATATAGTAGGAGAGGTTTCTGTATTGGGGTTTCATTTATTATTTTTCTGAACACCAAGGGAGGTTTGTGGGTCTGAGCTTCAAGCGCCTAAAGCCAGTCACTGTTTCATTGTATTGGTTAGGTTTGTGTTTCTTCTTCTCCCCCTTCCCCCCCGCCAACCCAATTTCTCCCAGTTTTCTGTACCTTTACCCTGAATACACTTACCTTTGTTTGCACCACATACCTTGTCTTCTCTTTATTTTATTTGTTACACAAGGAGGGAGGGACACTCTTATTGTAAGCTAAATCCACTAGTGACAGATACAGGGGGGAGTCGAGGCTGCACCTTCTGAGAAAAGGAGCTTTCCTTTTATCTCCTCTTTACCATTTCTAAAGTTTTCCTTTCTGAAGTGTTGCCTTATTCCCCTTGAGGTAACACAGCCCAGAGCCCTAACATTGGCAGAGTGTTCTACTACTGGGTCAGCAGGGAATCCAGCCACAACACACCGACCTGGATTCAGGCAGCAAAGCAATCAGCCTAGTGTTAGCTGTCCCTGGGCTACTTCATACCCTCCCCTCAGCATGCACCTGGGTCCAGAGGTCATCCTCCATCTCCTCAGGATGCACAGCCAATGGCAATCCCAGGAGCTCCTCAGCATCAAGCATGTCTGGCAGCTCTGGTGAGTCCTCAGGACAGCAGACATCTTCTGCAGGCTCCTACACCAGCAGTGAGTTAGAAGCATCTGTCTCTCTCAGCAGCTCCAGCCCCACTGAGCTGCAGGACCCACCTTCTGTACTTCCTTTTCCTATCCCACCCCTCTGTTTCTGGTGGGGCGGCTGTGGACTTCCTGGTTCCACCCACCAAGGTGTGTGTGGCTTTCCCTCCCTCTCAATCTCCTAGGGAAGCCGTGTTCCCCCACTACAATGTATTTCAGCTGCTTTTGGATTTTAGGTATTTGAATTGTTGATGTTTAAGGTGATGTGTATTTGAAATAAGAGTCAATACATTATTCAGTAAAGTACTGCTGTAATGATTGCAACGTATGCCCTTTTACATAGAGCGTTCCTTTTGTTGCTTTTCTTATTACACCCCTCTCTTCTAAATCTTCAGCATGTAAATTACATTAACTTCAACTCCATTAGACTAAGGGCTTGTCTACATATATAGCACTGCAGCGGCGCAGCTGCACTGATGCAGCTGCACCATTGCAGCGCATTTGATGAAGATGCTCTGTACCGAGGGGATATTTATTCAAACCCTTGAGTGACATAAATTATGCCAACATAAGCTGTAGTGTAGACATAGCCTGAGACTCAAAGAGCCTGTGAAGGTATAAGGGATACCATTCCTCTGGGGTTAGAGGCCTGCAGCTAGCTCATTAGCCCCCCTCCAGCCCTCACTTAACCTGGGAAAACAGCTAGAACTTAATTAGCTGATCCTCAAAAAAAAAAAAGACAGCAGGAAGTGTGGGAGTAGCAACACCCTCCAGAAAACTGAGGGGCCAGTGGCTTTGTGCTACAGGGACTGCTGCTGGAGCAACTGCAGAGAGGAATGGCTCCAGAAACCAAATGGACAGAAGTGTAGAGTTCTTTTATTACTGAGGCTCTGAAGTAAGAGCCAGGAAATTTTGGTGACAGGTTTCAGAGTGGTAGCCGTGTTAGTCTGTATCAGCAAAAACAATGATGAGTCCTTGTGGCACCATAGAGACTAACAAATTTATTTGGGCATAAGCTTTCATGGGCTAGAACCCACTTCATCAGATGCATGGAGTGAAAAATACAGGAGCAGGTATAAAGAAAAGATGAAAAATGAAAAGATGGGAGTTGCCTTACTAAGTTTGAGGTCAGTCTAACGAGACAATTCAATTAACAGTAGGATACCAAGGGAGGAAAAATAATTTTTGTAGTGGTAATGAGAGTGGCCCATTTCAAACAGTTAACAAGAAGGTGTGAGTAACAGTAGGGGGAAATTAGGTTTAGGTTTTGTAATGACCCAACCACTCCCAGTCTTTATTCAGTCCTAATTTGATGGTGTCCAGTTTGTAAATTAATTACAGTTCTACAGTTTCACATTGGAGTCTGTTTTTTGAAGTTTTTTTGTTGAAGAATTGCAACTTTTAGGTCTGTTATTGAGTGACCAGGGAGATTGAAATGTTCTCCTACTGGTTTTTGAATGTTATAATTCCTGATGTCAGATTTGTGTCCATTTATTCTTTTGCATAGAGACTGTCCAGTTTGGCCAATGTACATGGCAGAGGGGCATTGCTGGCACATGATGGCATATATCACATTGGTAGATGTGCAGGTGAACGAGCTTCTGATGGTGTGACTGATGTGGTTAGGTCCTATGATGGTGTCCCCAGAATAGATATGTGAACAGAGTTGTCACTGGGGTTTGTTGCCGGGTTTGGTTCCTGGGTTGGTGTTTTTGTTGTGTGGTGTGTAGTTGCTGGTAAGTATTTGCTTTAGGTTGAGGGGCTGTCTGTAAGCAAGGACTGGCCTATGTCCCAATGTCTGTGAGAGTGAGGGATTGTCCTTCAGGATAGGTTGTAGATCCTTGATGATGCACTGGAGAGGTTTTAGTTGGGGGCTGAAGGTGATGGCTAGTGGCATTCTGTTACTTTCTTTATTGGTCCTGTCTTGTAGTAGGTGACTTCTAGGTACCCTTTTAGCTCTGTCAATCTGTTTTTTCACTTCACCAGGTGGGTATTGTAGTTTTAAGAATGCTTGATAGAGATATTGTAGGTGTTTGTCTCTGTCTGAGGGATCAGAGCAAATGTGGTTGTATCGTAGAGCTTGGCTGTAGACAATGGATCGTGTGGTGTGGTCTGGATGAAAGCTGGAGGCATGTAGGTAAGTATAGTGATCAGTAGGTTTCCGGAATAGGGTGTATGTATGTGACCATCGCTTATTAGCACTGTAGTGTCCAGGAAGTGGATCTCTTATGTGGACTGGTCCAGGCTGAGGTTGATGGTGGGGTGGAAGTTGTTGAAATGCTTTGGTGATCTTCCAGAAAAGACCATCCTAGCCACTATGGATGTAGATGCTCTCTACACAAACATTCCACACAAAGATGGACTACAAGCCATCAGGAATAGCATCCCTGATACTATCACGGCAAACCTGGTAGCTGAACTTTGTGACTTTGTCCTCACCCACAACTATTTCAGATTTGGGGACAATGTATACCTTCAAATCAGCGGGACTACTATGGGTACCCGCATGTATGCCAACATTTTTATGGCTGACTTAGAGCAACGCTTCCTCAGCTCTCATCCCCTAACGTCCCTACTCGTGCTACACTGATGACACCTGGACCCATGGGAAGGAGGCCCTTGAGGAATTCCACCATCATGGGCCCCCACACCAGGAACAGGGGCCCCAAAATCCACTGGTCTGTGCTTCATCAGAGAGGTAAGCTAAAGTGCAGGAAAATGGGAAGTGTGAGAGCAGTCAGTTAGCCTCAGAGAGGGCATCAGACAATTTCTTCTAGAGAACAAACAAACATTTTAAAACAACATTTGGAATGCTTTTGACTGTTCAGCACTAGATCTACTGGTTTCCTTATACACCAACTGTACATAACTACAAAACGATAAGGCAGTGCAGAATCTGACCAAAGACCTTGTCATTCCCCCTTCTCTAACAAACAGTGTAAGTAAATTAAAAAAGTGCTTGTGGAGCTATGAATGGAAAGAGATATGGAAGAACTACATATTAATTATGTAATCAGAAAAACGAACAGCAGTCTGATAGTTGGTAGAAAATTATATGTATCTACAGAAGATTGATGTCGACACTCAGATCTAACTGATAACCTTATTAAAAAGTTACTTTTGTGGTTTGTCCCTCTTAAAAATGGTTGTGGTATGTGGTAAATAGTACAGTTGTTGCTATTATATCATTCTGTGTTCGTCAGTGGTAAGAAAAGAAAATCCCACATCCCACAAGTTAGTACTGATTCACAAGCAAGGAAACTTATGCAAGGATTTTATTTTAAATTAACGTTTCCCTGTGTTGTTCTTTTGAACTGAAATATTTTTCCTTCTCTTGATGCTCCTCCTCTTTTGGAATAGGCCCCTGGTAGCCTCAGTGGAGAATGGGCAGGTGTGCTTACAGCACAAAACCTGTTGTTAGAAGGAACACTGTTGCTGTTCACTGAAAGTTGGTGAGCCTGATTCTGATCACCCTTAAACCAGTTTTACACAAGTCTTGGCCCTATTGAAGCCACTGACAAAACTCTGATTAACTCAGTTGGGCCAGGGTTTCTCTCATTGATTTCAAAGGAGTTACCTTTGTACACAGACCACTTTGACCATCCAAGAGCTCACTTGTCGTGAAGGCAGCCGTTGTGGGCCCACTTAGCCCTACCCAGATTTCTCTGTGACATCAATGTGATGTGAAGAATAGGCTTCAGCTGACGTCAGAAACCAGTCTCTTACAACTGATGCTACATGCATGTACCCAACTTTGATTTGCCACACTATTCATATGTCCTTTTGAACCAGTTCTGAACAGGCCAGGGTCAATGTGCAGCCAGCCTTCACATGTTGGGCCAACTAGAGGATCCCATTTGCAGCTGTAGACAAAGACAGACAATGTCGCACATCACTGTGTTGGCTACCCTCTGACCAAATTTGATGGTGGTCTGAGGGCTCTGTACTTTGCTGATGAGGCTGCTGCAAATTGGCTTGGAAAGCTCCACATCCATTTAGAAGACTCCTGATTTACACTGGCATAACTGAGATCAGAATGTGGCCCTATGTCTCTATTAAAGCAGAAAATTAGAAACTGAAGATTCTTATTTACAGCTGAGTAAGGATGTGGGGACAAAGAATAGATCTATAGTGGCCAAAGGGAGGCTATTGTTAACAGCTATAACAGCTATTCTGCCTGTGCAGGATCTGGAGCAGTCTTTCTTGTTGCTACTTTAGAATTGGCCACATATTTACCCCATGCCTACTTCCAGAAGTCATGAAGGGGAAGGAATGTGGCACTGGCTCGCTCTCCCCTAAGCGAGATGCCATGCCCACCTGGGATGCCACTAGATATGCTAGCTGCCCCACCCTGGGTCTTGAAGTGCTAGCAGCAGAGGTTTGCTTGGGGCTTGCATGCGTATGCAAGAGGGATGAAGAAAAGTTCTTTTTACCCTCTTTCCCTAGCACCCTTACAAGCCATAACAAATGTTAGGTGCCAGATAATGACCATGCCCAAACACATCACAGCATATGTACTCTGAACAAATACAATGCTTTGACTTCACCATTATATAGAAAATTCTTCCATAACCACCACTGCTAGTTTTACCTAGTTACCCTTGATATTTTTTTACCTTAGCTAATGCTAACTAATATTCCCAGTGTAGTAAGTACTTCCTTATACTGAGTATAACTAGAGAAAACTTTATCTAGTTATCTAAGGCAAGTCTTGAAAATTTTCAAGTCTGACCACAGTACATAGCTGTAGTTGCAAGAGTCAACTAAGAAAGTGCCAGATTCTGTAATCCTAAATTTCCTACCAGGAGTCTCCACATGCTCATCCCATATCCCTCCCTCCATGCTGGTCTCCTGCTGTTCTCACTCTTCTTTCTGAGTGTTTCCAAGGCTTGTCTGCACAGCAAGTTCGCGTGCAGCACTCTAGGATGTGACTTCATGGCACACTAGCTACTCCACAGTAACTCCCCATGTGGAAATTTACTGCACACTAAATGCCTCACATTTAATAGGGCCCAAAAAACAACATGGCAATTAAATCTGCTTTGGGCAATTTTAATGCGCAGTAAGGGTGTCTACATGGGGAGTTAGGGTGGAGTAGCTAGTATACTGTAAATTCGCACCCTAGATTTCAGTGTACTAACTTCCTATGTAGATGAGCCCTTAGTTTTTTTTAAAAAAAAAAGTTCCCTAACCTAGCATTTTCCTCATCAAGCTGTTCACCTACCTTCGGAGTGGCTCTTGTAGTAACTTTGTTTCACCACGTATGTCACTGAGGAAAAAGGTTTTATTATAATAAAAATATAATAATTGACGTGTGCAATACAGAACCAGAATGTCTTGACATCTGCAACTTTGGCTTTCATAAGTTCCAAGACACACATGCCCTCTTCACATAGGAGGAAATATTATATTTGATTACATGCTGCAGTTGAGCAGGACAATCCACCTAAATTAATGTTCCCATTCCAGTGACAGTTTTTTCTCTTTGCAGCTTTGTTTGGCTCCATGAACCATATGCACAGAAGCACAAGACTTATAATCATCAATTACAGCTAAACTTCAATGTTTGGATCCTGTTAGGAAGCCAAAGCTAGTTTTAAAGTACTTTAAGTTTTAGTACAATCATGCAAACATTTCCAAGTCTAAAACATAACATTGTTCATAAAATCATTACTGTCATCTCCATGCTTCAGAAACATTAGTGAATTCTCAAAGCCTCATATTAATAGGACCCAAAAAGCAACATGGCAATTAAATTTGTGCCACTTTCCCCTTTATTGGAAGATGCTACAGCACATTTATTGAAAAAGAGATGCCACGATGTGCTGAATTGTTTTTATTGGTCCGTTCATAAAAATCAGCTTATTTATCAAATTAACACAGTGTAATATAATAAAAATATGCCAGTTTCATTTCCAGTTAAAGACCTGAAATCCCTGCAAAGTGTATCAATATCAAGTAATAGTGATGTTTTACATATATCTTTTGTGTGACATTCAGAACCAAACTCAGAGAGGATGTTAAGCTAGTGTCTACTGGCCCCCTCAGTGTGTAAATTAGACTCCAATTCCCTTATACTCAGACCCTCTTTTCAATATGTAGCTTACATCCCTTTACACATACCTGCAGGGCTGCTGGAACAATTTACATTGAACCAAACTGTAAATCCTGTATATGATGGAAACCACTTCAAGCCAGAGGGTGCGGCAGCACCCCTAGTTTCCGCACCTATGCATACCTGTGAATTTGGCCTGGGAAAGGATTGGCGCCTATCTTATAGTGCCCTCCTTCTACCAGACCAGGTTTTGCTCTTGCTGAGCCAGCTCACTCTGTGGGGTAATTCTGTCTGAAGCTCTCTCACAGAATCCAGAGATGCAGTTTCCAGCAGGTTAGTTGTTATTTTAAGCCTTCTTAACAAAACAAATCAAAACCTCACAGACTCTTCCCTCAAAGTCTGTGCTGACTGAGTAGTCCCTTCCCCCAAGTCTGTCCCTCACACGAGTAAGTTCAGCAACCCAACATTTCCTGGCTTTTACCTCAGAGCCGCAGTAATAAAAGGACGCCACACTTCTGTCCATTTGGTTTCTGGAATAATTCCTCTCCGCAGTTGCTCTAGCAGCAATCCATTGGGTGCACAGCCATTAGCCTCTCAGCTTTCTGGAGGGTATTGCAGTCTTCCCCCTTAATTTCCTGCTGCCTTCTTTTATGAGGGTCAGCCAGTTAAGTTCCAGCTCTTTTTCCCAGGTGCAGTGGGCAGGGCTACTCTGGCAGCTGCAGGCCTCTGACCTCAGAGGAATGGCATCCTTTACACCTTCACATATCACCCTAACTTGAGTGAGCCTGTCAGGGCATTCACTGCAGGGTCCCATCTTCTTTGGTTCTTGAAAGAAAGTTTGCATTCCAATGGTCCTTCCTGGGCTAATGTTCTATTTGAAAAATCCAAAAGGCTGTAAGGCTAAGTACCACGTGGGCACAAGTAATCACGTGGGCATTTGAGACCTTCATGGGGGTCGGGGGGGGGGAAGAGGGAGTTTCCCATCAGGAGTAAGGGGAATTTTTCAATAACCCTTAGTTAGATCTAATGTTGTGATAAAGCAGGCTTGACAGAAACAATCCAGAAGATCATTGACTTGGGGCATTCGATATGCATCAAATTCAGAAATGTCATTTATCTGATAGACATCGATACAAAATCAGACAGTCCCATCTGGCTTTGGTACCAAAACCAATGGACTACATCGGGGGCTACTGAACTCCTAGATTACTCCCAATCTTAATGTTTCCTGTACTTCCTGAACTAACACAGGTTTTGATATCACTTCTGGGTGGGCTTGGCCCCTGGCCCTGTGAGGATGTGGTGAGTCACCAAGGAGGTTTGTCCTGGCAGTGGAGAGAACACCCTCCTTGTAAATTCTCAGCTGCTGTTTATTCGACTTCTTTGCCTATTAGACTGCCCCTCCTCAAGTGGCATCTTTTCTAACCCAACTTTGGCTGGCTCAGGGAGCTGAGGCCCCAGATCCTCTTCTCTCTCTTCTGGGTGGATGAAGAGGCTTTCCTGTACCTTCCAGGGTTTTAAGCAGATTTACGTGATAAACCTGCTCTTATATTCACTGATCCGGGCACTGAATTTCATAATCTACTGGCCCCACTTGATGGAGCCCTGCCTTTTGGCCAGTTGCTTGCTCTCCAAGCTGGGAAGGAGTAGGAGCAGTTGGAATTCCCTGCCTGTAGCCCCTTTATTATATTGTTGCATCTGGATCTGTTGGGCCTGAGTGAGGTTATTTCAGGAAAAGTGGCCAAGTGTTCTAACATTTCCCTCATTTGAATGACATATTGAAAGACATTGGTAGAGTGGGTGAGGTGAGCTTCCCAAAATTCCCTAACCAAATCTAACATGCCTCAAAGCTGTCTCCTGTAAAGAAGTACGAAAGGGGAGAAGTCCACAGAGGCCTGAGGGACATCCTGCACTATAAACAAAGATATGAGAGCAGCTGGTCCCAGTCTTTGGCCTCTGTTACCACAAACTTTTTAAACATACTTTTGAGGGTCTTACGGAACTGCTCCACCAGACCATCCATCTGGGGACGGTAGACTGAGGTCTGGAGTGGTTGTACTTTCAGCAGTGCCTACTTTGTTGGAGCATCCGGGACATGAAATTTGTGATGACTGTTGATGGAAGGCCAACCCCACAAAACACTTGGAGTAGCTCTCACACTAGGGTGGAGGCAAAGGTCTTTTGTAAGGAAATTGCTTCTGGATATTGGGTGGCATAGTTGACAAGTACCAAAATAAACTTGTGACCTCAGGTGCTCTTCTACAGAAGGCCAATATGTCAATCCCTACCTGCTCAAAGGGAAACTGGTGAGATGCGTGTTCAGAGATGACCACCACCTTGAAAGGGGCAAGTTAGTTGAAAGGATGCCTACCTAATCAGGCCCCATTCAAAATCTGGCCAGAGGAGGAAGCAGAGGAGGTGATAGTGGTACCCACATTATAACTTTCAGCTGTGGTAAGACACGTGGGAGACCCTTCTTCAAATTCTTTCTCCCCCTTCTCATGGGAAAGGGGATTGAACCTGGGTCTCCACATCCCAGTGACTGCCCTAACAACTGGGCTAAAAGTTACAAGGTGGGCACCCTCACTGTTTTGTGCAGGTGAGGCAGGCATCTCACTCCTTCTTGCAAAGAAGAACTGAGATGCCTAAGCCACCTGTCTCCAGGAGAGTGGTTCCTGGTTATGAACCACAAGCAGAGATAGGCACCCCTCTCCTTAGCATCTCCCATTGGTTAGTGTAGGCTGCTCTCTGCCTGGCATGCTGGCTTTTGTAGATCACATACTTAGGTGCTTCTCTCTCCCCATGCATTGTACAGGGAGCCTAGTGCCTAAAAGTGAGGTGCTGCAACACTGAGCATTGTAATGCTGAGTCCCCTTGTGGATCCCGGCCTCAGTCCTTATAGTTTGACCTTAAAAACGTACATGAGTGCCACCTGGATTCTCCAGAGCCTGAAGAGAATGGCAACCTCTTAATTCCCTTCTAAACCCTTCATAATCTCCTCAGGAAAGATACAGTCCAAAGATCCTTATAACCAGTAGCAAATTCTAGTCCCTGAACTAACAGCTGATTGTCTCCTGGGTTTCTAGCAAGATTGAGAATCTGATGCCTGCATTCCAAGTGCTACAGATATTACACCAGTCACATCTCTTGGTCCTGCATCAACCAACCATTGAGCCCAGAGGGAGGCCTCCAACTCCCATGTGTGTAACTTTTCCCTCCTGATCTCCAGTTGGCACAGGTCTCAGATGGTGAATGTGAGGACTGATTCCCTCAGTGGAAGCTTTTTGTGTATCTTCAGAAACAGCTACTGAGCACATCTCATCTACCACACCCCTCACCTAGATATCTCTAGGCCAGCAGTGGGCAACCCATAGCCCACATATGGCCTAGCAGGGTAATCTGATTGCAAGCTGGGAGACATTTTGCCGATGTTGACCATCCGCAGGCATGGCCCCCCACAGCTCTCACTGGCCACTGTGGGCTGCAGGTTGCCCACCACTGCTCTAGGCCCTTTCAACTAAGCTGCCCTGCTTTCTGCACAGGTGCGCAGAGGATTCAGCTAAAATTTCTCTTTTTGGGCTTAAATAAAGAAAACACTGCATCTTAAGTACATGGATTACACAATCACTAGGGGTTGGGTTTTTTGTTTTTTTTAAATACACAGTATATATCACACACACAGGTTTATCCCTTCAAAATCTAACTGTGGCGCCTATTTATTCAGTAAACCCATATGCATGCATACAATACAGTCAGCTTCTAATAAGAGAATTTATCTCATCCAGCCATGTTAAACAGCACCATGTTAAGCAGCTCTGTAGCATGGCCAAGAGTGTAGTTGTTCTAATATGGCTTTTCTGTTTGAAATATGGTCCAGATATAGATTATAAATATTTCCATAACTTGATTCTATAGCTGTGTTGTCCCATCCATGCTAGTAACAAAAACAGAGAGACCTATAATTAAACCAGACACCCATGCACTGATATAGTTAGTTACTGAGCTGTAGTGTGGCCAGGCCTAAAAGTGGCCTCTTTGGGGACTGAATGTGCTCTAGCGTCTGATCTTCTTTCATGCATCTTGTGCACAGGCCCAGGTCCTCCTCAACATTTGATCTCTGGAAAACAGATGTTAGGAAGCATGTTCTTATCTGGTGACTTTATCTTATCTCATGTTATTCATCTGCTACATTTTGGGTTTTAACTACAAAACCATCTTCCCTGTCCCAGCTGAATACTCTACATGGAACCTAAAATTATATTTCCAGCAGCTGTATGTAAAATATGTATTTAAATCATTAAAAACCCACCCTCTTTAGAGAAGCAGAGATCTAACAGCAATGCATATCCTTCCCCCACCCCCAGGCTCTGTTAGAGGTGCTACTACAGAAAAACAATCCATTAGACCCAGGACTCACAGAATCATTTTCTACCACCATCTTCCTTCCTTGTTCTCAGTAGCAGAAACCACTACAAAACATTACTACAATGATCAAAAAAAAATCTGCCTACATCATCCAATATCTACAGCAACCAACTGTTCCTTATTTTCCGATTAGTCGCCTAATTAGCTCCAAATGTTCCTTATTTTCTCCCTTATAGTCCTTACTCTGAAACCTGATGCTGGCAATGAACGCTGTCCTCTTGTGACCTTTTCTCTTCCTGTCTCTGCTGCTGACTAACTGTGCAAACTCGAAAGCTTGTCTCTCTCACCAACAGAAGTTGGTCTAATAAAAGATATTACCTCACTCACCTTGTCTCTCTAACTTTAAATTGTGAGTTATTGTAAAATGGTGACAGTTGCACACTTTATCACTCTCCTCACACACCTTGAGATCTGTTTGCCACATTGCTGAAGGCTGAGCCAGGCAGAAATCTGCTCTCCTGTCTTCCCAAATCACACGATAGTGGAGAGGTAGGACAGAACACATTTCTCACTGCTTGATAATAGCAGTGTTGCCACCCTGTTGGGTAACTAGCAATATAAAATGAAAAGGAGTACTAATGGCACCTTAGAAACTAACCAATTTCTTTGAGCACAAGCTTTCGTGAGCTACAGCTCACTTCATCGGATGCATTTTTGCGAATACAGACTAACACGGCTGCTACTCTGAAATCTAGCAATATAAACTATCAGTACTACAATAAGTCATCACATCATATCACAAAAACAAACAACCCAAGTTTCTCAAAAGTGGCCAAAAGTTGTTTTGGGTGCTTTATCTTTCCGAGGGCCTGCCTTGAAAAAAAAAATCAGACCCATAATATCAATGAAATAGTTTCAGCAAATCTTGTGGAGGTCCATTAGAACTAGAAAGGAATCAGAAATGTAGGTACAGTAGAAAAAAAACAGAACAACCAATGTTATATTAAAATGGATTTTAAAAAATAAAGAACCAGCTCCTCATGACAAAAATCAGTATAATTGCACTGAAGTTAACAGAGCAAGGCTGATTTACACCTGCTGAGAATCTGTCGTGAAAACTTGAATTTGTTAAAAAAGCCTGGGCTAAATGAAATAATTATGGGCATATAGACTGATGGACCCAATCACCAGCTTGGGACAAACAAACAATCAATCAGCCACACTAAGTTCAGTTTGTAGCCTTTTCCTGGGGGCTCTGGTTATTCATTATCACAAAAAATGGAAAGGGAAACTAGAATAATAACCAAAGAAAAAGCATCAGTCCTATTCTCAACTGAGATTGTTGGGGTCCTCTAGCCTCCAATAGAGGAATGGACAGGACCTTCACCAGCTTGTCTTCCCCCTTACAGCCTACTGCTGTGGCCAGGAGGGTACACCCCCAACCTTTTCCTGGTTCTAGCCAGCTACATGCTGTTGGGCCCTCATTTATATCCCCAACCTGGGACTCATCAGTCCCAGTCACTAAATGCTATCCAGCTAGGTCAGATGATTCCCAGCACCTGCCTTCTGGGCTCCTCTCCAGAACAGGAACAGCTGCTCCACTGCTCCCCTGGCCTTTAAAGGGGCAGGCCGCCCTGTTATAGGGCTTAACACTCCTCTCAGAGCAGTAAATCATGAGTAACCCGATACAGTTACTAGAGCTACACTGATGTAAAACAGGTATGAGAGAAGAATCAAGTCTTATGTCAATACAAATTTAATATTTGATGCCAAACAGACATGTTAAGTTTCTTATCAAATAACTTGACTAAGATGGTCATGGGCCATTTTCAGTACTGACACCTTCATACTATGAAAAAGACAGCATCAGTGTCTTGAGCAATATTTACATGAGCGTATAAGTAACAAGTAATCTTATAATGTAGATAATAATAGAGAATCAACATGTACCATTACTATGTATATTTTATCCTAATACAGACAAAATTCAATCTGTTTTCTCTCTTAAATATAATTATGTATCATGTAAATGTGCTACTAGCATTTCTAAGTACCAGAAGATTAAAAAACTGTGGAAAAAATAAACTTTTTACCATGCATGGTTTATGTGATGTCTCCATCTAACAAGAATACATGCGGAATATAAACAGTTAATGGAATGAATGCCTTTTTTTGAGGGGTCACTTCTTAATTGTTAGAATTCAGTTGACGTATCACCGTGACATGTTTAGAGCGAATCAAACTGTACTGTCGAGACTACACTTGTACAAAGTGGATAAGAGCCCTATTCTGCCTTCAGATAAGCTCTCATCTGAGGTTTACATGGTTAAATTTGCTCTCTAGTGTAAATAATCAAGGGCACATAAACTCTACCACCACGAAAAACTAAGCACAAGTCAAAATCTGCAGACATGGACTCCAAAAAAAATTACAAGAAAGATGAGGAACTGGGCCCAATAATCAGGTTCTTCCAGTTCTCCTCTTCTACCTTGCAATTTACTGTAGTAAAAATTTCAAGGATGAATTAAATTTACTATTGCTTTAATTTATATTCAAGTCATATGCTCCTATCTCTTGTCTTTCTTTCCATGAATCATTCCTCTCCTCTGCATACAGTACCTTAAAGGACCACCCATGCCACCTTAAAAATTTAGATGTACTCTCTTTTAATCTACTTTCTCCTTTTAATTGCCAATATTTTTTTAAAGTACCAGTGAAATATTCTCTCTGGGATATGTATACTGCACGTGCAAAGAGATAGACTCAATGATCTAGTAGGTCTTTTCCATCACCATCTACTACAGTTAAGGCTTTATTACTTTCAGACTCACATGCATTTCACCGAATATGTGGAATTGATTGTTTGCTATGAAAGCTGTAAAATCACTGTAGAAAATGTGAAATTCAAACTTTCTGCCTAACTTTGCTTACTGCACATGTGTAAGGAAAAGCTAGGAGTGTGATTTTGCTGAGGATATGAAGAGACTTTAGGAGGCAGATGGGCTTAGGGCTGGGTCTTTGGTTGCAGCCAGATAGCCTGCTCTTGGCCTCTCAGTCTGAGGCTGCAGACCAGACCACTGAGAGCAGCTGGCAGAGAAGGGAAAACAAAGTGCAGGATCCCAGAAGAAAAGGGATCCAGTTCTCCCAAAGAAAACAATGCTATTTTTCTAAGCTGAAGTCGCCTAGTCTGAAGGAAAAGGCTCCTTGTTTCAGGAGCCCAAGTAGCACTAAAACATTCAGAAGGGGAGGGAAAAAACCTCAAGAACATAAGAGAAAAAGGATCCTCCCTCCACCGATCAAGTATCACAACCAACAATGATCATGGAAATTCTGATTCTTCCTTCAGGTATGTGCTGACATTTCTGGGGCCTTGGAAAGCATTGTTTGGTTGATACAGGCCATTACAAAATGTGTGCTTGTGTAATTTAAATATTCACCCACAAAAACTAGTATATTTTTCCATGAAAACTACAGAGGTCCCTGCTGCTGATGTGCCTCCTCATCCTGCCCACACCCATGCACATTTGGCCAGCAGGTCGGCTTTTTCATGGATCCATTTGTCCACTCCCAAGACCCTTTCAGCTCAGGGACATAGAGAACCCCAAGGGGCTGTACTCCATGGCAGGCAGGAAACACGAACCTATTGTACAGTGTCCTGTCCTCTCTTCCTTTCCCTATTCCAATTTAATTAGGCCTATTTTTCCACCAAAGAGAGGCCCTATTCAAGATCCATAGCTTCTTTTGCATGAGGGTTGAAGCTACACCTGGGTATTATCCCCTAAACAATATCAAATGAGGAAAGTATTGAGGAAAGTGCTGTCAGTGTTCACTGATTACACTGGACTGACTGGACACATTTTTGGAGATCTACACGCTCTCCTTAAGAAAGCACATTTAGGGCCCCAACTTAAAGATAGGGTTGCCAACTGTCTAATCGCACAAACCCAAACACTCTTGCCCCACCCCGTGCCATGACCCTTCCCTGAGGCCATGCCTCTGCCCCGCCCCTTCTCTGAGACCCCTCCCCTGCTCATTCCATCCCCCCTCCCTCCATCACTTGCTCTCCCCCACCCTCACTCACTTTCACTGGGCTAGGGTAGGGGGTTGTGGTGCAGGAGGGGTGGGAGCTCTGGGAGAGAGTGTGTGTGTGGGAGAGGGCTCTGGGCTGGGGCCTGGGGCCGGGCCTGGGGCAGGGGGTTGGTGCAGGAGGGGGGAAGAATGTGGGCTCTGGGAGGGAGTTTGGGTGCAGGAGGGGGCTCAGGGCTGGGGCAGGGGTGCAGAAGGGAGTGAGGGGTGTGGGCTCTGGCTAGGTGGTGTTTGGGCAGCTCTTGGAAGTGACCAGCATGTCCGGCTCCTAGGTTCAGGGGCAGCCAGGCAGCTCTGCATGCAGCTCCTGCCTGCAGGCACTGCCCCTGCAGCTCCCATTTTCCCTGGTTCCCGGCCAATGGGAGCTGTGGAGTTGGTGCTTGGGGCAGAGGCAGCATGCAGAGACCCCTAAGCTGCCCCTACACCTAGGAGCCGGTCATGCCTGTCATTTACAGGAGCCACACAGAGCCAGGGCAGGTAGGGAGCCTGCCTTAGCCCTGCTGTGCTACTGACTGGACTTTTAGCAGCCTATTAAAATCTCCTGGATTGCTTTCAATAGCCACCAGGAGATCGAGGCTGATTCCGGAAGACTCCCGGCCAATCTGGGAGGTTTGGCAACCCTACTTCAAGAAAGCACTTTAACATGTGCTTAAGTCCCATTGAAGTTCATGGGAATCTGGGCATTAATCAGTACAGTCAGCAGAACATGGAGGAAAAAACACATCCAAAAAACCCAGAGAAATCTGCAAGTAAAGAGAACTTACATTTGCGTAAGAACTCCAAAGGGCAGAATGAGCACTTAGGGTTTGGCTAATATAACTGCACTGGAATATGATTATGAACATGCCATTCTTTATAAAGACAAAATGAGCAAACCAACACTTGTTCCATTTGGGAATTTATTGTGCAGGTGCAAAAACCTCCCATACTCCTGCAAGTTTACCCATTTTGTCCAACAATAACATATTTATTCCAGCAGAGAAATCCCCATTCCGCTTTTCTCTGAATGTTCAACCTTAATGTTAATTTAATGATTCAAGTTACAATCTTGTCCTTACGAATATTACATGCTGGGGCTGGGAAACAACTACTTGCCCACGAGAATCGTTATTACCAGAAAAAAATGATAATGTTTACTGGGCATGCAGTGCTAATGAATGGCAATGATGAGACTGAGGCACAGCTCAGTGCTAACGGGAATCCTGCAGAGAGTCTCCTATTTTCTGAACCACTGCAAAAATCTGAAGAAATTTGACATTTAATATTGTAAGCAATGTAGACATTTTAAACTCTATTCTATAAAATGTCACGCAGGAGCATTCAATCAATATGCTGCTTTGTTTTGTTTCCTCCCCCCACCCAGCACTTTATCCAGGTCAAGCTTCAAATATGAAGAATGGGAATGTAAAATTAAAATTTACATTAAATTATACCTGAGCTGAGAAGAAGGGTGTGTGTGGAAGGGAGTATGACAGAGTCCCCCTTCTTCCCACCAACGATTCTAATTATATTGTCCTAACTAAGTGATGTGCAAAAGATAAAACAGTACAAATGTTGAAAAGTAAAATAGACTTAACATCCTTGCAATTTTAAAATGTAATGCATTATTAGCAATACCACAGGTTGACATTTGTTATATACCTAAATAATGTTACCCTAATAGGGTCTTTTTCCTCCTTGGAGAAAGCAAGCTATGAAGTGAGTTTAAGGGATAATGACTAATAATGTCCCCTAACATCCATTCTGTTCCATCAATAAATCCTGTTTCTCCCCTCTCTTTATCTCCTTCCATTCCTGTCTTTATGCTTCCATTGGTGTTCTTTAATCTAGTGCACTAGGCCCCCATCCTCTCTTTAAAATCCATCATCAAGATCCAACAGTTCTGCAAAACCCATAAGCCTCTAACCTTTCAAATGATCACATTAAGGAGGCAACGGGAGGGGTGGGAAATCTGTGAGTGAATCTTCCTCTGAATACCCCATGCATTTTACATTGTTTGTCTATTTAGAATGCTGTTTTCTGTTTGGTGCAGCACTGAGCAGACTGTTGATGCCTAGCACATAATAAAAAAGCAATAGGAAATGTATATGTACCAAAACTTGGCATTGGATAAAATCGTATCCCCAGTAAGTCCAGTTCCATGGCATGGGGCTCCTGGTTCATGGAGAGTTGCCAGTCCATCGGGGACCTGTTCAAATGCTAGTGTGGTTTGAGTCCAATACCTCATGGTGCAGAGTATGAGCTCTATAGCATTGGTAACCTGAGCCCTCTAGAGAATCAAACTTGATCCCCTTTTGCCATGCACTTGGACCGGAAACATCACAGGATCCCCCCTTTTCCATCCACTATTCTCAAAATTTCAGATTGTCCTAAGTGATGCTAGCTGGCCATGGGTACTGAAGGGCCAGTATGGCAGCCAGAGTGCAACACTCTTTTTTCCTGTCAGCCACACCCACACATCACCTACAGCAGGGCAAGGGAAAAGGGAGGCACAGGAGCTACCTATGCAGGCTGTACACAATTGGGAATCCCCAGGGAGCAGGTTAAACCACTTTTCAGCTGCTTTGTGCTGCCAGAGCAGTGCAGATCACCAAGCGCAGGGGCCAATGACGTTGCCAAATGAAAGGTTCACTGGCACAAGAGGGTTAACAGCAAAACTTCATTAAGAACAAGATTAGACTCAAGAAAGAGAGAACACAAGGTAAAAAATGTGTACGCTTCTTCCTCTTCGCCATTCCAAATGAATTTGGAATGGCGGCAAATCAGAAAACGCCAATAAATAGATTCAAACCAGTATTAGCAGCTTCCCCCCAACTCAGCAAACGCATCTGTTGTAAACTGGTATAGCTTCATCAAAGTCAATAGAGTTATAGCGATTTACACCAGCTTAGAATTAGCCCATAATGTTATAAAACGTGAGTTTTAATTACAATAAAACATTGCAGTTAGATTTGGCTGACAACATTTTTCATTTACACTGTAACAGCCAAGTTCAGAGGCACTGTATAAGGGTGTGCATGTTACCCCTCAGTAAGTAGATGTAAAGGAAATCCAACTACCCTGGTTCTCTGCTCCTTGCAACATGTTCAGTCATTTACACCTGTGCAAAGTAGGTGTAGGATGCTGCCATATCAGTGGTAACATTTTATACTCGCTTTGTGCAGGTTTAATTGACTGCACAAGGTGCAAGTTAGTGGAGAATTAGGCCCAATATACCAAATTCTACTCTGATGTACACTGATTAAAATGACACCAGAATAACTATATGAAAATCAGTTATTCCAGATAGATGTACATTGGTGTAACAAAGAAGAATCTGCAGTATTGCCAACTAAATGTTCAAAAATAATGAGTCGGACCTCAAATCATGAAACCTTGTTAAAAATCATCATATTTTTTAAATATAATTTTGGTTTCTTTTTATTTGCGTTCTGGTTTTTGGATTTACATTTTTAATCCTCTCTGCAACTGCAAAGGCTAGAAATTGAGGGGGAAATCCTGGCCCCTTTGAAGTGAATAGTTGGGATTTCACCCTTGCGTCTTTTTTATTTTCCCTTTTCAGTGAAATAGGAGTCAAAAAAAAATCACATCACTGTAGGAGCTGGGGCTTTAAAAAAAAATCAGATATTAAGACACTCATGTTAAAATCATGAGAGTAGGCAACATTCAATTTGACAACAGAATCTATCTTGGTGTAACCTACATGTTGTAGGAGCTTGGAGGGTGTATGTTACACCAGTTTCGACACCCTCTTGATTTTGGTCATAAGGGCCCAATCCTGTTCCCAATGAAGTTAATGGTAAAATTCCCATTGTCTTCAAGATTGGTTCCTAGCGTTTTGTTCTTTCAGAATTACAGCAATTCTGAATATTTTAAAAAGTTTCCCCAGTGTTAGGATATTTTCATATTTTTAGTAATTATCTAGAGCCTTTGGACATTTAATTTTAGAAGGATTATCAAATTGCCTTCATCCAGCAGTAAATTCCTGATCCCCTATTCCTTACCCCAAACACCCATTGACTTGGGGTTTTATGTGGTCCAGGATTGGGCTGCATCTGATTCTCTGGGCTAATTAAGATCTCCCATGTTTGCCGTTTTGTTCATCAAACATGCTCCCAAACATGCTTAGAGATAAGACCACCAGATCTATTGTTGACATTGTCAGTGTTTTAATTTTCCTTAAAGTTATTCAAAGAGTTTGTATGATAATGTTTCACAGCTGGTAAAGGATACAACAATAAGCAACGTGTGTTAGTTCACCAGATGTATGTTATTACTTTATTCTCATTTCACAGGAAATGAGCAATCATTTAGTACTGACAGGTACATACTGAAACTTGCTAGCTTTCGTTTAAACCTTAAAAATAATGTCCTACAGAAGTTTAGCATTAACTTTAAAGGAGACTGGATATCTTGTGAAAGAATTTTTTTTTTGGGTGGGGGGGAGGGGGAGGGGAGAGGGAAGGGGCTGATGAGACATCACTGCCAGCAAAGCTGAAAATTGGGGGGGGGTGGGGAAGGAATTCAAAACACTTTCTGCTCACAGAGATACCTAACCTTCTCCAATTCACAAGGAACCTTTAAGTTAGGTATGTCTGACAATAATTAGGGTATAATATAAATGACTTTCTTAATGGACTGGTGGACTTAAACACAAAAGTGATGGTGCGGGAAGCCAATGCCTGACTGAATCAGAGCTCTAAAGTTTGTAAGCTCCCTGAAATAAAGAGGGTTACAAATATATAAGGGAGTGATTTGCTGATTTAGAACAAGGTGAAAATGTTTTTCAACTCTTTACTGAAAGATACCTCCTTTTCTAAAGCAGTTTGAAATCTACTGTAGAAGAGCTAAGTAGTATTATTGTTATTACTGTGGTTCTCTGCTGACTAATTTTGGTCTCTGAAATGTAGATTTTTCAAAGGCTGTCTCTGAACAGGTACAGAATAGGTAGGAGTTGAAGAAGGAAAAATCCTAGACAACATTTTTTCAGCAGTGACTAGTGATTTTGGGCATCTTCCTTGAGACACCTTAAAGGGGCCTGACTTTCAGATGGTGGGTGGGTATTCAGCACTTTCATTTCCACCAAATTCAGTATTTCCAAACAAGATGACTCGCATTAGCAATAATTTAAATGGTGTCTAAACCCAACATTTAGCTAATCATAGTATAATCTTAGAACTACCATCCTAACGCCTCTGTGAGCAAGTGACAGAAGGGGGGTAGGTTCAGAAATCTTGGTTCCCACAGCTACTGAAATGCTGAATCGGAGTGACTGATGAACAGCACATAACTAGTTATTCTTATTTATTTCTCCTTCTCAGAGCTCCTGGGGTGACCTAGTTTATTCTGCCCCCCTTTCAGCACGAACACCACAGTCAATCTGCAAAGCAGTGTTTTATCAGCTCATACCCTCAGCCAAACAGTGAAGTAGCTACTTTCCACCTACAGTCTGGCAAGAAAGATCAGGGCTGACCTAATAAATACATAAATAAAACAGGTTTTCCCCCAACAGTACTACTGCTCTGATGCTTTCTCACTCTTGAGGCAGGCCCAATAGGCTTTTTCCCCAAACTTTCTTAGGGCTCTCCTATCAGACTTCAGAAACTCTCTCTTACGAAGTCATCCATAACCACAGCCTTGACTCCAAGCTAACCCCTCTGTGTAAGTCTATGTTGGAATAAAAGCCTCATGGCATGGCCACAGCTGACCCGGGTCAGTTGACTCAGGCTCACGCTGCAGGGCTAAAAATGCTGTGTAGATGTTTGGGCTGAAGCCCAGCCTCCTGGACCCTCACGGACTCCCAGAGCTCAGGCTCTGGCCCAAGCCCAAACATCTACACAGCCATTTTACAGCCCCGAAGCCTGAGCCCACCACAGGTGATTTATTGCTGTGTAGACATACCATCTGTGATAGACAGGAGTAGGACCCCACCCTCTTTTCAAGTAACAAACCTCTTGGAAACCTTCTTTTAGCCAAACACCTCATGGTTCATTTCAATGTATTCTCCCTACTGTCTAGACAGACTCGTGCAGTTCTGTATTTACAATATCATGCAATTCTTAGCAAAGAGGAAGAAGACAGAAGGCATCTTCCTTGTGAAAGCGCTTTCCTGATTCTGGAAAAAAATCTGCTAATCTCTCATTTTCTGATCCTGAGCACTTCCTTCCCGTGCATTTTCTATCTCTTTGGTAATAGACTGAGTAGCCTTTGGGGCTCTCCTCAGCCCAGCCCATTCCACCAATTAGGCACAGTTCTTCCTAATCAGGGCTGCTTCCTTAACAGAGCAACTACTTGTTACTGTAAGCAAAGCCCTGTATCAGTAGCTGTTTCCTAGTGTTCTATCACATCCTCTGTGAGGAAGGGTGCTGGATGTATGTAATCCCCTACCCAAATGGTATAGCAATTAGTTAAATGCATTTCTTGTTGTTAGGACTAGCTTCTACTTTATACTCTTTGAAGGACAGGAGATGAGGCCACAACACTCCTTGAATACATTCTAGGTGGATCCAAACTTGAAAGATATAATTAAGAAAGTCAGTTTTGCCTTTCACCCTCTATCTTTATATGTGTCCTTATATATGTTCTTAAAATTATTTCACTAGACTCTATAAAACCTACTCTCCTTCCTCCCCCTTTTTTTTTATTTTGTGCTAGGAGGGATATAAGTTGGCAAGTATGCTTAAACCATATATGCTCTCGCTTTCTTTTCAGCGGGAATTTAGTAGCTAGTCAAAGGAGTCATTGATTTTGACCAAACTAAAGTCTTGCAGGTAACTGTAAGACTGAACTACCTGCAGGGGATTTTTAGTGCCCTTAGAGGAAAACAGTTAACTTCAACTCATCTCTAGTCTGAACTGCGGCTTTTTTTGAAGTTTTTCTTGGGGTGAATAGGAATATTACAAGCTTTTTATTATAGTTGGCATCCTTTAGTGCATTAGCATTTATATTTTCCCAGTAGAAATCCCCAAATTGGAAATAGAGGTGTCAGCTAGCACCACTTTAGTTAAGGTTGTGTCAACATTTCCTATAAACATGTTTTTTCTAGGGTTTATAACTAGACTGTAAAAATGTGCTCAGAAGTGTAACTTGGCATAGAAGAGCTCAGCCTGGGAGTGAATTTTTCACAATTAAAAATAAAAGGTCAGTTCAGCTGTTTCCAACCAGTATCTAGATAATAAAATGGAAATAAGTTAATTTGAAGATACATTTTCCTGTTGCATAATTCAAAGCAAGCTTTTATTTAAATTCTTCAAGGGATTATTCTACTAACATGGTCTAATTGCACTTGGTAATTGCTGAAAAAGTGAAAATGACTGAGCTACTTCATTTTGGTAAATGATGACTACGTCTGCAAATCCTAGTTTACATTAATCTTTTTCCATGCATAGGAAAATAATTGTAGATAGGACTGGTTGTGCTATTTAATATTAAGGTTGCCCAACACTTCCTGTTACAAGACTCTTTTTCAGTTGCTTATAATATTGTCAACATTTAACTCTCCAGGCTGAAATTTTAAATGCCAGGTGTTTGCCTTACTGCAGTTTTCTGGACAATTTCAGCCAAAATGGTTTAGTGGTTTCCAAAAACCAGGTTAGGAAAAATGTTGCTTTGCCCATGTTAAAATTCTGGTAACGTTTAGTTGCAAAGGTCTAATCCTTGTCCTTGCCCCTCCATGCTTTTGAGCAGGGCCCTGAAATTTGGCGGGGGTGTGGCCTTTGTGTCAGAGATGGGCCTTTTGCCAACCTAATGAAAATCTGGCCAAGTTATAAGCCTTTGAAAAATGTCAATTCGCACATCTTTTGATCTTGCTTCTGTCCTAACTCACCCCTTGCTGTGCTGAGCAGACTATGCATGTGCCATCACCACAGAATGGCTGAGTATGCTCCTTCCTATTACAGTGTCTATGTGTGACAGAATGGGACTGTGCATGCACCATTCCCCACAAAGCAACTGAGAATGCTCTAGCCCAGTGATGCAGGGTTGAAGTCAGAATTCCCCTGGAATGGCTGCTCCCAGCTGCTCTGGGCCAGGCATGCTCAGGACACTAGAACTGAAAGCAGGGAGCCTCTCTCTCCCAGGCTCTCAATGAGCCTCTGCTGGCACCCAGGCAATGTGGAGGAGGAAGCTGTCTGATTCAAATGCAGAGGGGAAAAGTCTAACCATGGGGAGAGCGAGACTGGATGAAAAGCCTGGGAAGGGAGACTAGGAGAAGGAACTGGGAGGGGGGGAAATGGGGACTAGCTAGGGAAGGAGACAGGAGTGAGAAGTGGAGTTTAGGACTAGGCAAGCAAGGAGAATGGTCCTGGGACAAGTAACAAAGGATGGGACAGAATGGGGTCATGCTTGGGGGAAATGAGCAGAAGAATTTGTACCCACTAGAGCACATTCCTCTCTAGAGTCTGGAATGGAACCCAGGATTTTGAGTCTCAACATTCCCATTTGTCAGCAAATATCTGTGAAACCCACTGGCAAAATGTGTGTCTCGCTTCTCTGTAGTGCTGGCCCACACAGTGGGTAAAAACCTACTACTGAAATTTGTTACTCCATTAGCTCAAGCAGCAGAAGGCTGGGTGGGAGATCTAAAGGCTTCACCCCTGCTTATAAGCCATGTATGTGGCAATATGATGCTACATGATAGCATTTCTACTTTCAGGTTTTTGTTTTTGTTTTTTAAATCTAGGAAATCTTACACACACACACACACACCCTGCCCTCACATCACTATGTTAAAAGAACATGAAGCTTGCAAAACCAAGCACTCGGAAATTAAGGAATGCCAGAATTAGGGTTGTCTGTGGATCCTTAATTTAGCCCCCTTGTGCATATGCATTTTGATAGTCTATTTTTTTTTCATAGCCTCAGCTCCTTGCCCTAGTCTCCCCCTTCCCTTGCCCCCCCCAGTTTCTTTGCCCAGGCAGGCCCAGTTCTCTCTCCCGCCCTGCCGCCCTAACCCCTCAGTTCCTTCTCTGATCTCAGTGTTACTCCCTCCATCAACTGGCTTCCAGTCCCATGACCAACCCATCCCAGTTTCTCTCCCCAACCCTAGTCCCAGTTCCACAAGACTTTGTCCCAATCTACTCCTTTCCCCTGGTCTGGTTTTTAATAATCCTTCATTAAGGCTAAAAAGGGACCACTGAGAGAGGCTAATCTGCCCTCCTGCATAACATAAGTGTAAGCAGTGTCAGGATGAGCTCCACCCTGACATCTGGTGGTGAGGTGTGGCAAGTTGTGGAAAAGAACTTCAGGGGCCGATGTCATTTGCATAGGCACACCCACCACGCCTAGAATGAGACCATAGCTGCTCAAATGGTCACTTTGGCTGCTGTGGGATCCCCAGCGTCTCTGTTATTGGGGCAGGAAGAATAAATTGTTATTACCCTGATTATGGGAACTGTGCTTGGAACTGTACGTGGCCTTTTGTTATGATGGAGGGATTCACCATCAACTAAGTAGCACTCGCTAGGCAAGGGTCATGGGTTCCAAAACTGTGTGAATAGAGAGAGGCTGGGGACAAGTATTGATACTTGGTGGCATGGGCCCCTTGGTGAGGGCCTTACATGCTAATTGCACTTCATCCTCTCTCCACTGTGGAATATCAGAGCTAATTTTGATTTCATTAGAAGTCTAGTTATAGGCTGCTGAGCTCACTTTGGGCTGACAGTGCACCAGCACTGGGGCTCCCCTACTACAAGCTGAATTCACCTAAGAGCTGAAATCACTGAGTGTTGTGTTAAGTAGTGGGGGAGCCTGAAGATATATGGTGAAGCAGTTCGACGTGGAGCAGTGTGTGGATGGCAGGAGCTGCTTGTGGGTCGTGGAGCTGAGCGAAGGAGTTCGTGGGGCGACTGGCGGAGCGCAGCTGAGCGAAGGAGTTCGTGGGGCGGCTGGCGGAGCGGAGCGCAGCGCAGCGCAGCGGAGCGAAGGAGTTCGTGGGACGGCTGGCGGAGCGGAGTGCAGCTGAGCGAAGGAGTTTGTGGGGCGGCTGGCGGAGCGGAGCGCCGCTATGGAGCAATGGGGCGGTCAGCTTCAGATCATGTAAGGTGCCTCTTACCCCCGTCCCATTTCCACCCAGGTTGGGAGGTAAAGCTCCGCAGATAAACTTTCGAACTCTGGGGCTGCCCTGACCAGGGACAGAGACTTTTGGGGCATTGGACTTTTGGGACTTTGGGTGATTTGGGGTTGCTGGACTCAAGAACCAAAGGGAAAAGGGCATGCCCCAATTTGCCTGGGGTGGGTTTTTTTTGCTCATGGGTTGTGTTATGAATCCTGTTGGTGGTGTTTCCCCAACATAATGCCACATTGTTTCTCTCTGTTATTAAAAGGCTTTTGCTACACTCAGACTATGTGCTTGCGAGAGGGGAAGTATTGCCTCTTGGAGGCGCCCAGCGGGGGTGGTATATATTTGTCCCAGGTCACTGGGTGGGGGCTCGAGCCGGTTTGCATTGTGTTATTGGAATGGATCCCCTAGATATTGAACCCGGCCCTTGTTGCTGCCAACTCTGACGGGCAGAAGGGTTACATTTTTGGGGGCTCGTCCGGGATAGCCTGGGTCAGTACCCCTCGCAAGCACCTGTTGAGTGATCCACTACATTGGGAAACAATTGATATTTTTTTTTGTTTTGTTTGTGCTTATATTTTGAGGAAATTACTGTTTGTATAATGGCTAATATGTCAGGTTTGTTGGGCCCTGGCTCAGCAGCTTCTAGCTCAGGGGCTGCAGCCTCGGCTGATGATTGGACAAAAGCTCTGGGGCAAATATTGGAAAAGGTTGTGCTGCCCCATGCTGAGTCAGACTCTTGTCGTAAGTTAAGATTATTTGCTGGGGAGGAGGAGTTTGAACCCTGGTTAGAGCATACCACTGAAATGCTGCAAGAGTGGGCCGTACCAGATGCAGAAAAGCGAAGATGCCTTATAGAGAGCCTTGGCGGCCCAGCATTAGATGTGATTCGCACCCTGAAGCTCATTGACCCTGGGGTCAGTGTGAAGGACTGCCTAGAGGCCCTTGAACACAACTTTGGGAGCGTAGAGGGCCCTGAAGACAGCTACTGTAAGTTCCTTAATTCCCGACAACAAAAGGGCGAGAAGGCTTCAGCCTACATACAGAGACTGGAGAGACTGCTTCAGAGAGCTGTCATGAGGGGAGCAGTGACTGCTGAGCAGATGGATCAGACCAGACTGGCTCAAATTTTAAGAGGAACTCAGTATCAGAACCCGATTCTACTTCATCTCCAGCTAAGAGAACGACGGGAACATCCCCCAAGTTACTCCCAGCTGATAAAAGAGGTCCGAGAGGAGGAAGAAAGGCAGGCTGCCAGTGAGTTTTGGGAAGCCCAAACATCGGAGCCAGGCAGCACAACACCACTGCAAACGGCCAGTGTACTGATGGTGAGCACCAGAGAGGAACTTGCCCAACAAATGCAGGTCCTGACGGAACGGATAGCTGAGCTGCAAAGTACCGTTGACCGAGTTAAGACTTCCAGGAATAAGAAGCCTCAAACTGTGGCGATTGAGAAGCCCGCACTTAGAGCCACCATCCCCCCCAGGCGAAGGGGAAAAGGTCAATTCTTCTGCTACCGATGTGGTCAGGATGGACACAGTGCTGCCAAGTGCCGTAATGAAGAAAACCCCTCCTTAGTGTATGGAAAGCTGAGGATCAGTTGGGAGAGATCCGGTAGCTGCCAGAGGGTCTGGGGACAGGGACCCCCCAGGTCTGCAGGATTTGAAGATTCCCCCAGAAAAGACTGTCCAGCTGGGATCCCTGCAGGACTGATAGGGCCTCGAGCAGAGGTCACGGTGAGGGTTGAAGGGGTGGAGTGTAAAGCAGTGCTTGACACTGGATCTCAAGTGACTATTATATTTCAGTCATTCTACCAACAGATGCTTAGGCACCTGCCTATACAGCCACTGACTGGCCTTGGCCTGTGTGGCCTCAGCATGGATGAATACCCCTATCAAGGGTATGTCATAGTGCACCTGGAATTCCCAGAGGAGGTTGCTGGGGTAAGAGAAGAGGTAGACACAGCTGCCTTAATATGCCCTGACCCTAAAGGGACTTCTGATGTGTCTGTGCTGATAGGGACCAACTCCAGTCTCTTCAAGGTACTCGCGGATTACTGCAGAAGGCGGGCTGGGGACCAATACCTGAATACCCTGATGATCCATACGCTTTGTGCTGAAGCCTATAGGAAAATTGAGAGCGCTAAAAGGGACACATCTGAGCTACCGCTTGGGGCACTGAAGTACGCGGGCACAACCCCCTTAGTAGTGCCTGCAAGGACGGAGCAAGAAGTGCTTGTCATGAGTACCTGTCTGAAAGGCAGTAAAGGGACGTTAGCAATGATAGAGCAGCCGATGGGAGGAGAGCTCCCTGAAGGAGTGTTGGTCCCCAGTGGAGTCATAACCCTACCTGCTGAAGCCCAGGAAAGGGTGACTATACTGATTGCTAATGAAACGAGTCGTGATGTTGTTGTGAAGCAAGGACAAAAGATAGCAGACCTCTTTGAGCCTGAGTCGATTGTAAAACCCCAGTGTGAAACTCAAGTTCCGACAATAGACCCAGCAAAGTTTGACTTTGGAGATTCACCAGTGTCCGAGGACTGGAAAGATCGCCTGAGGAAGAAACTTTGTGAAAGATCCAAGGTGTTCTCACTGCATGAGTGGGATGTGGGATGTGCAAAAGGAGTAGAGCACAATATCAGACTACATGACTCTCGACCTTTCAGGGAGAGATCTAGGAAGATTGCTCTCTCTGAGTTGGAAGATGTGCGACATCATCTTCAGGAGCTGGCTGCGAATGGCATCATTACAGAGTCCCGTAGCCCATACGCCTCACCCATTGTGGTAGTCCGCAAAAAGAATGGAAAAATCCGGATGTGTATTGACTACCGCACCCTAAACAGCCGTACTGTGGTCGACCAGTACACTATGCCTCGAGTGCAAGATGCCTTAGACTGTTTGCTGGGAAGCCAGTGGTTCTCTGTGTTGGATCTTCGAAGTGGATACTACCAGATCCCTCTGGGAGAAGAAGATAAGGAGAAGACAGCCTTCATCTGCCCATTAGGGTTTTATCAGTTCGAACGCATGCCCCAAGGGATTTCTGGAGCACCTGCCACCTTTCAACGTCTCATGGAGAAAGTTGTGGGAGACATGAATTTACTGCAAGTGTTAGTTTATTTGGATGACCTGATTGTGTTTGGAAGAACCTTAGAGGAGCATGAAGAAAGACTTCTTAAAGTGCTTGATAGGTTGGAGGATTATGGTCTGAAGCTTTCAATTGACAAATGCCAGTTCTGCAGAACCTCAGTGAAGTATGTGGGTCACATTGTGTCCCAAGAAGGTGTGAGTACTGATCCTGATAAAATAGAAGCACTCACTACATGGCCACGTCCAAGTAACTACAGAGAACTCAAGACCTTTCTTGGATTTAGTGGCTACTACCGCAGATTTGTGAAAAACTATGCTACGATTGTAAAGCCTCTGAATGATCTTACCAGGGGACATCAGTCCAGCAAGAACAAATCTAAGTCCAAGAATAAGGGGAGGTCCCCAAAGCCTCCTGTGCAGAGACACAATGGCCCCTTTGCACCATTTGGGCCACGGTGGGATGAGAGATGTGAAAGAGCTTTTCGAGAAATCATTACTTGCCTAACTCATGCTCCAGTCCTAGTTTTTGCTGACCCAAGCAAACCATTTATCCTGCATACTGATGCCAGTTTGGAGGGTCTGGGAGCAGTCCTGTACCAGGAAGTGGAAGGCAAATGTAAACCTGTAGCCTTTGCCAGCCGAGGATTGTCTGATAGTGAAACTCGCTATCCCACCCACAAGCTGGAATTTTTGGCCTTGAAATGGGCCATCACTGAGAAATTTCGAGACTACTTGTATGGTGCTCAGTTCCAGGTGTGGACAGACAACAATCCACTGACTTATGTGTTAACAAGTGCTAAGCTGGATGCTACAGGGCAGAGATGGGTGGCCGCCTTGGCTAGCTATGAGTTCAGCATTCAGTACCGATCAGGGAGAAGCAATGTAGATGCAGATGCATTATCCAGGCGTCCGCAGGCTCCAGAAGTTGCTGTGATACCCACAGATGGAGTGAGAGCTATTTGCAGTGTGAGTCACCGAGAGCCAGAGGCCCGTGAGGGCTTTCAGGGATGTGTTGCAGAAGCTTTGGGCCTGCCCCCTGAATGCATGCCTTCTGCTTCAGTGAACTATATTGCATTAGACCAATCTCCTTTGCCCATGCTCAATGCGGCTGACTGGCAAGAAGCCCAGCGGCAAGATATTGACATTCGTGATACACTACTTGCCAAAAGGGAGGGGCGAAGCCCAGCTGCGGTTGTCCCACCTAACCCGGAGGGTAAACTACTATTGAGAGAATGGACCAAACTAAAACTGATTCAGGGAGTGCTACACCGAATGACCACTGACCCTTTACAAAAACAACGAGCACAACTAGTACTGCCAAAAAAGTACAGAGCCCTGGCCATGAGGGCCCTGCATGATGACTTTGGGCATTTAGGGATGGAGAGGACCCTGGAACTTATTCGTAGTAGGTTCTATTGGCCCCGAATGGCTGAAGATGTTCGCAGGAAATGTGAGACTTGCGCTCGATGTGTTCAAAGGAAAACTCTGCCCACGAGGGCTGCATGTCTCAAGAACATCACCAGCAACAAACCTTTGGAGTTGGTATGCATTGATTTCTTGTCTGTAGAGGTAGACAAGAGGAATGTTGGAAACATTCTAGTAGTGACTGACCATTTTACACGGTATGCACAAGCATATCCCACACGTGATCAGAGGGCCACCACCGTTGCTCGAGTATTGTGGGACAAATATTTCTCAGTCTATGGATTCCCGGCTCGGATACACTCTGATCAGGGGCGGGATTTTGAGAGTCACCTTCTGAAGGAGGTGCTGAAGATAGCAGGAATTAAAAAGTCTAGGACAACGCCTTATCACCCCCAAGGTGATCCTCAGCCAGAGAGGTTCAATCGAACCCTATTAGATATGTTGGGAACTTTGCGACCAGAGCAGAAGGCAACCTGGAGCCAGCATGTCGCATTTCTGGTGCATGCCTACAATGCCACAAAGAACGATGCTACGGGAGTCACCCCATATCTCTTGATGTTTGGGCGAGAACCAAGATTACCCATAGACTTGTGCTTTGGTGTATCAGAGGATGGAGATAGCTATGAAACTCATCAGCAATATGTATCCCGACTAAGAGAAAAGCTGCAGGATGCTTATCGCTTAGCTACCGCTGCGGCTCGGAAGAACGCAGACCGCAACAAACATCGATATGATGCTAGAGTGCGTTCGCAGGAGCTCCAGCCGGGGGACAGAGTCCTGCTGCGAAATTTGGGTATTGCTGGCAAACACAAGATAGCTGACAGATGGAAGGCAATACCTTACCTGGTGATGGAAAAGCTGGGAGATCTGCCGGTCTACAAGATCAAACCTGAAGACGGTCCAGGGCAAATAAAGACGGTGCATAGAAACCTTTTGCTCCCTGTGGGGGAATTGGTAAGCACCCCTTATGAGATGGGCCACGGCAGGGCCGCCGGGCAGAACAGAGGTGCTAGACCAAAGCCGCCATCCAACACAGACAGTGGGCCCCCTGCAGCTAACTTACCCCTATTCTGCACATCTGAGAGTGAGTCTGAGGAGGAAGACACAACCCTGGTGTATCCTGGGATGGAGACAAGATTTCAGTCTCGATCAGCTGAACCAAACGAGAGTTTTCCCTCTTCCGCCCTAAACCCAATGGCGGAACTATTTAGGCCCCTTTCTGATACCCCGGTGCTGCTGATGAGACCCCCCTGTGATGACACACACAGGTTACTGGACAATGGGGACAGACAGGTAGAGGATGTCCTGGGCACCTTGGACCCTCCAGCGTTAGAACTAGGAGTGCAGGGGCCTACGCCAGTAGCCGAGGGACCCTCCAGGGAAGCCTCTCCATCCGTCACTCAAGAGGATGTTCCCCCTACCTCGGCAACAGAGATTCTCAATAGACGAGACAGGGTGATAAGACCAGTGAAACGGTTAACTTATGATGCACCTGGGGTGACTAGTGAGGAGCCAATACATTTAGCACACAGGCTTGTGGAAGCTAAAGTGGGCTTCCTGAGGCCCTTTGGAGGAAACCAATGAGTTGGTATAAAGGGAGTGTGATTTGTCGGGACGACAAAGTCTCGGCTGGGGGGAGGATGTAAGCAGTGTCAGGATGAGCTCCACCCTGACATCTGGTGGTGAGGTGTGGCAAGTTGTGGAAAAGAACTTCAGGGGCCGATGTCATTTGCATAGGCACACCCACCACGCCTAGAATGAGACCATAGCTGCTCAAATGGTCACTTTGGCTGCTGTGGGATCCCCAGCGTCTCTGTTATTGGGGCAGGAAGAATAAATTGTTATTACCCTGATTATGGGAACTGTGCTTGGAACTGTACGTGGCCTTTTGTTATGATGGAGGGATTCACCATCAACTAAGTAGCACTCGCTAGGCAAGGGTCATGGGTTCCAAAACTGTGTGAATAGAGAGAGGCTGGGGACAAGTATTGATACTTGGTGGCATGGGCCCCTTGGTGAGGGCCTTACATGCTAATTGCACTTCATCCTCTCTCCACTGTGGAATATCAGAGCTAATTTTGATTTCATTAGAAGTCTAGTTATAGGCTGCTGAGCTCACTTTGGGCTGACAGTGCACCAGCACTGGGGCTCCCCTACTACAAGCTGAATTCACCTAAGAGCTGAAATCACTGAGTGTTGTGTTAAGTAGTGGGGGAGCCTGAAGATATATGGTGAAGCAGTTCGACGTGGAGCAGTGTGTGGATGGCAGGAGCTGCTTGTGGGTCGTGGAGCTGAGCGAAGGAGTTCGTGGGGCGACTGGCGGAGCGCAGCTGAGCGAAGGAGTTCGTGGGGCGGCTGGCGGAGCGGAGCGCAGCGCAGCGCAGCGGAGCGAAGGAGTTCGTGGGACGGCTGGCGGAGCGGAGTGCAGCTGAGCGAAGGAGTTTGTGGGGCGGCTGGCGGAGCGGAGCGCCGCTATGGAGCAATGGGGCGGTCAGCTTCAGATCATGTAAGGTGCCTCTTACCCCCGTCCCATTTCCACCCAGGTTGGGAGGTAAAGCTCCGCAGATAAACTTTCGAACTCTGGGGCTGCCCTGACCAGGGACAGAGACTTTTGGGGCATTGGACTTTTGGGACTTTGGGTGATTTGGGGTTGCTGGACTCAAGAACCAAAGGGAAAAGGGCATGCCCCAATTTGCCTGGGGTGGGTTTTTTTTGCTCATGGGTTGTGTTATGAATCCTGTTGGTGGTGTTTCCCCAACATAATGCCACATTGTTTCTCTCTGTTATTAAAAGGCTTTTGCTACACTCAGACTATGTGCTTGCGAGAGGGGAAGTATTGCCTCTTGGAGGCGCCCAGCGGGGGTGGTATATATTTGTCCCAGGTCACTGGGTGGGGGCTCGAGCCGGTTTGCATTGTGTTATTGGAATGGATCCCCTAGATATTGAACCCGGCCCTTGTTGCTGCCAACTCTGACGGGCAGAAGGGTTACATAAGCTATAGGACTTTCATGTATTTTTTCCTCCTCTGCATTCAAGTCAGATGGTTTCCTCCTCCATGCTTCTTGGGCACCAGCAGGGGTGTCATTGGGAACCCAGGAGAGACAGGCTCCCTGTTCCCTGTTCCAGTACCTGTTCCCACTTCGGTCCAGAGCAAGCTTTACAGGGGAAGTTCAGCTTCACCCCATAGCTGTGGGTGGGGCAAGCTCAGTTGCTCAGCTCAGCACTAGTAGCTGTGAGAGACTCAACTTGCTTGACTGAACAACTGTACTAGTATTCTTTTAATGTAGTTTGTGTATTTCATGCTTGCCTGTATCACACAAATAGTCTCACTGAAATCAGTGTGAGTGCTCAGTGCACAATCAGTGGCTGTTTATTTAAATTTCCAGAAGTGTGCTCTTATCCTTCCATGTGCATGTACATTAGGAAGTATTCCAGACAAACCAGTAACAAATCACGAACTCTCCTCACCCACTGAAGTGGAATGAACAAATACCTCACATTTACCTTCCCTAGCCCATCCCTTTTCTCAGAAGCATGAGACCATAGGCTTTGCAGGGTGACAAGCAAGTCAGTCTTGGCCTGTTAGTCAATGAAGCAAGTTCCTGGGCCAAGGGCCTTTTGCCAAAAAACACTCTACCAGCAGCCCTCCAGATGAAAGCTGGAGCACTGTGAGCTCAAATGTCTCAGTTACTGAGATTCACAAATGCTCCATCATGTCCATCTACTTCTCTGGGGAATTTTTCTTTCTAAAAAAAGAAAGGAAGCCTGACTCAGCGGCCTAGTCATCATGCATTTTACTGCCATGTGAGGAGCTGAGCCCGAGTTCATTCCTGAAATGTTGACTGCTCACACCAGTAGTTAATTTGGAGCATTATGGAGATAGTGCTTTAGTCACTAAGCTCCAGATGAACTGGGTAGAGAGTAAAGTTCCAAAATGGAATGGAGTCAAAGAAGGAAGACAGAAAATTATGAAGTAGGATAAATCACAGCATGCATTATTCAATGTTGTAATACAGTTTATGGCCTTGGGAAGTGGCTCTCCAAAGCTGCAATAAGATTGGGAGCTCCCTGTTTTTGATATTTTTACTTTCTTGTTTGACTGCTCCCTATGATACTTATGGACCACAAGGGGTCCACCAGCAGCCAGCCATTTAGATTTTTTTCCTGTCAGCCATCCTGGATAGCACTTCTAATTTCACTTTCTGCATGCAGAAGATAAGTTAAGACTGAACTTCCATTATTCCTAAATAACACAGTGATCCGAGAAGTTTGCTGTGTATGGTATCAGGTTGGTAAGATACCTTGGTCCAGTGTGGTAGCTTAAGGCTACTGTGACAGCCTCAAGTTTAAGTCTCCTTGCTGTGGACCCCTCTGGCTTGGAATAGCCCTCTGAGCTTTGGAGAAGTTCAAAGCTGGATGGAAACTTTGAGGCATGATCCTGTATCTAGAACAAACAGGCTAAACCTAAGATCCAAACCCCTCTAAACTTTGGAGAAGTTAGGTTATGAACTTCATGCATCTCTCCACTCCTTACTATAGTTCAGCAGTTCACAAACTGTGGTCCAGGGCTCACTCGTTAGCAGTCCACAGATGGCTAGTTGGTCATATGGTGTAGGGACTCCAACTCCTATCCAGCTGCCATATCATCTTAAAGAAGCTAAAATTACATTGAGTACTTCCCTAATGTCACTTTTCCATGTAAGCAATTGCTGTAGTTGACATAGGGGTATTATTCAATCACCAACTAATGCAAGTGAAGGTGGTCCATTCAGCTATGATGGGAGGGGAGATGATCACTGCAATTTCAATGAGTGGGTAGGTGTCAATGAGATGTTTTCCTATTAAGATTGTGATTTTCCCCACTAGGAAAAAGTTTAAGGGACCCTAGTTCAGTTGGTTTGCCACAATCTTTTCATGAGAGGATATCAGAACAACCATGGGGGAAAGACTTGAGAAAAATCCTGTACAGTGTTCAGCTGTTGTTTGGAAATACTCTGTCCCAATTCAAACACTGCCCAGCTATTTAAGTAATTTTAATAATCACTCAATATATAAAAGTAACACCTGATGGCACTGCTTTGATCAAGAGTCTCAACATTTCCACTATGAATTTTGTTTATTAGAGGTTTGGAAGTTGGCTGTAAGAAATTCCCTATGTCCTGAAACTTAGGAGCAAAGGCTGTGCCAGCCACCAGTTAAAAGATCCAGGAGTGTGAAAGCACACACTGAATTTACTGGGAGTAAATACTATTTTTGCTTAAAAGCTGGCAGATTTTTTTTTTGAAACCCAAAGTTCTACACTTTAACACAGATCAGGCCTTTCCTGCATTTTGAAGGAAAAATCAAACATCTGAGTTTAAGACAGGTGCTTGAAATGGCTGAAAAACTTTCCATGTTTTTTATCTGTTTGTTGTGTGGCTTTTGAGGTTGCAAAACTCTGTTTTCTGCAAAAGGTTGAGGGTGCCAAAATGCTCACAGGTTAGTCTGTGATCTCTACTTCCAGCTTGACATGTCAATGTTTTTGCAATGTCATGCAATTTGAAATTTCACCTGTAAATATCATAGGAGAAATCTTTGGTCAGTTTGGCTTGGAGAGTTGGAATGGCAGGATAAATCAACACGCCGTCACATACACAATAACAATAGATACACAAACCAGGCAGGTGGTGATGGAAGTAGACAGGGACACATGCATGCTGGTTCCACCTCCAAAATACAGTATGGGTAGCTGTTGCACATCTCTTACGCCAAGGTCCAACCAAGGTGGCAGTGCAAAGTGTCCGCAGCCATGAAGCAGGGGGCGGGGGGAGATAGCTACCAGATTTATGCTGAATAGGAGCATAGCATGAGTGCGCAGATAAAAGCAGTTTTGCATTACTCTGGGGTTGTTTGTCTTGGCATGGCTGGGTGCCAGACAACTAGGAATACTGGCTCCCCTATGGGAGATACAAGCCCATCCTGCTTTTGCTCAGCCAGAAGCAGATGTCCTGCAGTGGGCAATGCAGATGACTGAAGTACCAGGCGAGGAGCCAATTAAATCAATTCTGTCCTGTGTTTCATCAACAGCCATGGACTTGTCCTCTTGCCCTAATAGTTCTGCCATTGCAAGCATCTTTTCTCCTGCAGTCTATGGGTATGTAGCAGGTTCCTAAGGAGGACACTGTCAGCTCAGTATCCTAGTTACATACCCTCAGACAGACTTCTTGGAACAAGCTTTCCCTGTCTATTTAGTTCAAGGGCTATGGGAGCCAATGGGTCCAAAGTCTTATTTAGTTCCCTGTCACAGTGTACTCTACTCACCACTGGGTGTTGCCCCCCCCCTTTAGCAATTCTCTGGAAATTAGCTGTCTGAGTCAGCACCCCCTTTCTTCTTTCTCTGCATTGCAGCTCTTCCTGCATGCAGCCCAAATCTTCCCCATTTGCAGCTTAAGTGGCTGAGCGGGCCCTTCTGACCTAATTCCACTCTTTCGGAGCCAGTCTGGGGAGTACACCCATCACATCACCTCACCCTCTAGTCCACAGCAGGATGATTGTCTCTTTGTACGAAGGTGACCTAGTCACAATAAGAGACAGCACAGTTTTGAATAAACGCCCACACACATTTTAAGCAATACTTAAATAATACTCTGGGGGTTCCACCAGCAGAGATGCTGATATAGAGTCCCCAGCAGTGGAAAGTCCAGCTGAAGGGTGGTCACAATGGTGCAAGATGTCTACAACACCTACTCTGCCCGAGGGTTCAGAATTAGCTAGTGCAGCTCAAAGTGGCCAGGGAAGAGATGCTAGGGGCCTTGGCCACATTTGCTGATTCGTTGCATCCTGTGAACAACCTCTGCAAGGGGACCCCCTGATGGGGATCAAAGCTGCCTTCTCTTGAGGGAACTGAAGCTGGTAGCAGTGGGAAAGCCACCAACCCTCACCTGAGTACGAAGGCCATTGCTTGTGCGGCTACCCCTGCTTTCACCCGAGAACCATTAGGAAGGAGTCAAGCTCTCTAAGTATCTTTTCCCTTACCAGACAGTTTTAGTTATTCGCAAGCAATATGTTTGAGACAAGCCTTAGTCAGCAGAATTGGATGGACACTCACAGCTGAGTTCTCTAGACTCACAATACAGAGTAATGCTTTGTGATGTGGTGGATAAACCCCACGCTAGGGAGACGGGTACAAGAATGGCTCTGGCCCCAGGAAGCTCTGCACCTGCAGACCTGTTGGGCATGCTCCAGTTGGAGGAGGGACTTAAAAGGAGGCATTGCAGCACTTCCAGGTGGCTAGCAACAGACTTGTGCTCACTGCTACAGAAGGACTACCCCAGGAAGGTACATCACCAGGAAGGGGACTGCAGTGTGAAACAGGGACTCCCTCACTTCCAGAGGCCCCTGGGCTGAGCTGCAAAGGTTGCCTAGAAGTTTCAGGACTTTGGGGAGAGTGTTAGCCAGATTGCAGGTGTAGATGCCATCCCTATAGTACCCAAGAGGACCCCTGGATGGAACCTGCTGGAGTGCACAGCCCAGGTTCCTCTACTCTTCCCTATTTCTATCATCACAGGCTCTAACCACTAGGTAGGACTGCTCCCAGCAGCTAACTGCTAGGAAGGAGATCCACCTGTTGACATCTAGAGGAGAACATGGGCATGAAGGACCAGCCATGCTGAAGGACACACAGGAGACTCAGAGGAGTGGAGAAAAGAAAAAAAACAAAACAAGGGGGGTAGTGTATTCCCGCTCAGTCTCTCCTGTTGGACCTATTCCGTTTTGTACACGTAGTTAAATATTCAGTGGACCAGAGACTGATTGCCTTTCTAACCCTTTGGTTAGAGAACTCAGCTAGGATGTTGGAGAATCAGGTTCAGGCAAACTGAGGATTTGAACCCTGGTCTCTTACATTCTAGGTGAGTGCCTGAACTGCTGGGCTATTGGCTATAATGGAGAAGAAGAGCTGTGCTTTTTCCATAGGAAAGGACCTACACACATCAGCCAGACCAGCTACTTAACTTCAGGAGAAGGTTAATGGCTGAGAATCCTGAGGAGAGGGAGGCGTCTATCTGACCTTTCAGTCAGGCACCTCATTCCTATGAGTCAGGACCTTAAGCACCAAAGTATTTTTGAGAATCTGGGTCCTGAGCCCCATTCCAGTGCATTCCTCTCCATTTAACTCCAGGCTAGTTTAGGTGTTCCTCACTCAACTTGCTGACTTTAAGGATCCCTTTCTTAGGCAACTTTTCTTCCCATGCATGCATGACGAGCCTAACGTGGGACTGAGAATTACTGAGTGGGGATGCCTAGGAATTAGGTGTTGCAATGCTCTGCATAGCAACAGTCAAGTCTTTCTGTAGATCTAGATCCCAATGCCTAAAACTCAATTGTCTCTTTATGCATGCCTTACTTCAGCCAGACTAGTCAGATTTTTGCACATTGTTTTAGAAATTTTGTACTGTATTCTAAAAGTTAGGAGGACTAGGTTACAGACAAAGGGTGAAATCCTAGACCCCTTGAAATCAATGGGAGTTTTGACATTGAAGTCATGGCCTTACACTTTTAGGTCACCAGTTCCTATTTGGCCAGGGATAACAGCGATCAGAAATTATCATCTGCTTGTTGTTTGGTGATCCATATAAAATGAGTTTGTACCACAATATGTTTTCTGGTGGATGTGTTTCTATATCACACAATACTGCACCTGGCATCCTCCTTAGCAGTCTCAGAAAAGGCCAGAGACTGAGCCAGCAAGATAATTTAGCATATGCCTCACTTTAAGCATATTAGTGCTCCCATTGACTTTAATGGGACTGCTTGCACATGCTACAATACCTTGCTGAATCAGGGCCTGAGTCATTCCTTCATTTCAGGATTGAAGCACAGTGTGGGACAGTTCATGCTGCCAGTCCCTGTGTTGTATCTGTTCTTTGGAAAAACTAGAAGATTTCAATCAGTTTGACATGTTCCACCACCACTACTAAGAGCGTAATCAGAGGATTCTTATTACTGTGTCTACATTGCCAATTTTCTGTATTTATTTTTAACTTTGTAGGAAAAGCAAGCTCTAGTCTAATAAAAATGAGTTACATTTTTATATACCTGTAAATAGTCTTCAGCATGTGCATAGACTACAGATGAGCACCCATGTGATCTTTGTTACTGTTCTCCTTATCCCAAACTCCCTTATTAAATGGTACTTACTGCATCACCTCTATAATTAGACTGTAAGATGCTTGGGGTATAGACCTTGGCCCTGATTCAGAAAAGTACTTGAACATGTCCTTTACTTTAAGCATGTCTGTAATCACATTCCTATTCAGCAAAATGCTTGCCTTCAATGGGACTTATGCATGTACTTAAGTGCATGCTGAATAAGGGCTGACATCATGGTTCTTTATTGGCTCTAACATGCTGAGCACATTATCATTATTATTATAACTCTGTTAAAGTTAGATCTGTTACTTCAGTGGCTGAATAGCTTTAAAATTTGTTTTAACTCAGTCTAGTTGCTGTGTACAAATTAAAGTTACCTAGGATAATTCAAATAAACTGCAATAAGCGGACAGTCCACTAATTTTTATTCTATAGCTAGAAGTAGACCAGATGTCACAGCAGCCAAACCTGTCAAGAACTGAATAAGCTGGAGGCCCAGCTGCTTTGCTTCATGTGAGGATTTCACCAATCTGAGTCCCATCCTGCCTTAGCTGTTCATTGCCTGGACCTGCAGGAGCTAAAAGTATCACAGAAGCAGCACTGTCGAACTCAGGCAAGTGAGATTCTTTTATTGCTTTTGTAGTAACCTTTTCTGGCTAGCTTTAAAGCGGTGCATTCCAGTGGAAGCTGTTCCCTTTTTCTGTGTGAGAAAGGGTCCAACTCTATTACCCCTTTGTCTACCTCCTACGTCAGAACACCGTTTATAGAGATTAACTCCCCAGGCCGTCCCCTCCCATTCACTGTTAAGTGTTCAGTGCCTTCCCCCAGGGATGTGAATCGCCCACTCCCAAAATATGAGATTCTAAAAGCACCATCATGTACTTTTACCCCTCCTCTGCCAATTCAGAATTTTAATAGGTGAAAACTGCCTAGGCTTTCTAGTGAAATCAGACCCTGTCTTCTAAATGAAGGTGACCAGATGTCTCAGTTTAGTTACAGTCTGGTGTTTTGAGGGGAATCATCAGGACACTGAACTACCCCAGACTGCCAATCTCATCTGTACAGATGGCTGACTTTGAAATCCTGCCCCACTCCATTGCATCTGAGATGCAGATCAGCAAAATGTGCTGCAATCAGCAAGAGACAAAACCTCTAAGTCATACTCCTAACCAAAAAAAAAAAAAAAAAGTCCCTCAGAGGGCCCCTCTGATAACAATGGGAATTCTTTAGGGAGCCAATGATGAAACTCCTTACAAGGGATACATGGCTCTCTCACTCCAGCTGCTGTTTCAGTAGCAAAACAAGGGGAGGGCAAATTTGGTTACTTTCATCTAAATCCTCTTAGTGTGAATGCAAAGGGTGAGCATTCACTCTTGCTTCACACTCCCTTACTTCTCAATCAATGCATTTAGTCTTGGGGGTTGGGAGGTAACATATACTATTGGTGACGATTTATTGTAGGTTTATTTGACCATTTCATGCTACAGCCTTATAGAAACAAAATACTCTTTCGATAAAATGTGGTAAGAATGTAACAAGTGAAATAAATACAGCAACATAGCAAGTAATGTCTTGAAAAAAAATCTTCCTGCCTTCTTTGTGGTGGTTTCCCTGGAAGACACTGAATGTTTCATATTCTAAAAAGCCAGATGAGCAGCATGAAGTCATTAGTCACCCAGGTATTTACAGTGTTTTTCCTATTTCCTTTCTCCCATGGCCTCTGCGGTCAGCAGTATAAAATTCCTAGGAACTCCCACCTAAACACAAGTTTCCTGTTTATGCTCCCAATGGCTTTTATGTTTAGCTGTTAAAAGCCATTGACTAAAGTACCATAAAAAGAATATGAACAGAGACTGCAGGTGAGCAGAAAAAACCATGTCAGAGTTACATCTGTATTCATTTTGATTTGGGAACAGGGACAAAAGTGTACAAAGGAACAAAGGTACCAGTTAATGAGTACATTATTGCCTCAGATGAACCAGGCTACAGAGACAGTATTGCCTTTCTGCTATAGCACATCACCCAAAACTTGCTGTTTTTCTTGATCTCAAATAAACTAAAAATTAATGGTAGCTTAGGTACAAGTGATCATGACTTGATCACATTTATAATGTGTAAGCAGAATAAAGTCCAGACCAGATTTATATATACACCCACTTGGTGCTTTAATAGGGCCAATTTCACAAAGCTGAAAACAATTGAGCTAAATCAGCTGGGAGAAAGTCCTTAAATTATTCACATTTTTGTGATTAAATTCACCTTACAAGACATCCCAAAAGTCAGAGTACCACAATTGAGGAAGAAGGCTGTGCTGGTTTTAAGAAAACAACAACCTGGTTTAGCGGGGAAGAGAAGGAAGCTATTTAAAAAAAAATGGAGAAGGGGAAGTTGATAGTAATGAATAAAAATTAGAAGTTAGGAACTGCAGAAAATTGATAAGGGGAGTAAAGGGACACAAGGAGCAATCTCTGGTTAGCAGAGTTAAGTACAATAAGAGAGAGTTTTTAAAAATATATTAGGAATGAAAAGATTCCTGACAATGGTATTGGTCCACTACTAGATGGAAATGGTTGAATTGTCAATATCAATGCAGAAAAGACAGTGTTCAATAAATATTTCTGTTCTATTTGGGGAAAAATCAGATGATATAGTCTCAGCATATGGTAAAAATACTCTTTCCATTCCACTAGTATCTCTGGAGGATGTTAAAACAGAAGCTGCTAACGTTAGACATTTTTAATTCAGTAGGTCCAGGTAACTTGCATCCAAGAGTTTTAAAAGAGCTGGCTGAGATGCTCACTGGACTGTGTCACTTTCCAATAAATCTTGGAGCACTGGGGAAATTTCAGAAGACTGGCACAATGTTGGCTTTCTTCCAATTTTTTTAAAAAAAGTAAACCAGATGATCCAGGTAATATAGGCCTCTAAGCCTGACATGAGTCCTGAGTAAGATAATGGAGCAGCTGATATGGCATTTGATTAATCAAGAACTGGAGGAGGATGTAATTAATGGAAATCAACATGGGTTTATGGAAACTAGGTCTTGTCAAGATAACTTGATTTTTTTTTATAAGATTAAAAGTTTAGCTGATAGAGATAATAGCATTGACATAATATCCTTACACTTCTGTAAGGCATTTGACTTGGTACCGCATGATATTTTGATTTTAAAACCTAGAACAATATAAAATAAGACACACATTAAATGGATTAAAAACTGGCTAACTAATAGGTTTCAAAATATAATTTTAAACAGAAAATCATCACCAACAGATATGTTTTCAGTGTGGTCCCTCAGGATCCATTCTTGGCCCTATGGTATTTTATTTTCTTCCAGGTTATTGACACAATTATTAAAGTCCTAACCGAAAGTTTGCAGATGACGCAGATTTGGGGAGTGGTAAATTATGAAGACGGTAGGTCACTGATTCAGAGCGATTTCGATTGCTTGTGCCCAGTTTAGCAAGCAAACAATATGTGTTCTAAGATGTCTAAATGTATACATCTTGGAACAAAGAATGTAGGCCATACTTTGAGAATGGGGGATTCTATCCTGGGAAGCAGTGACTCTCTGAAAAAAATTTGGGGGTCAGGGTGACTAATCAACTGAACTTGAGCTCCCAATGTGATGGTGTGGCCAAAAGAGCTAATTCAGTCCTAAAATGCATAAACAGGGAAATCTTGAGCAGGAGCTGAGAGGTTATTTTACCTCTGTACTTGGCAATGGTGCAACTGCTGCTGGAATGCTGTGTCCAGTTATGGTGTCCATAATTAAAGAAGTATGATGATAAACTGGAGAGGAGTCAGAGAAGAGTCACAAGTATAATTAAAGAATTAGAAAACATACCTTTATAGTGATAGACTCAAGGAGGTCAGTCTATTTAGCTTAGCAAAAAGGTTAAGGGATGACTGAAAATATTTACATGAGGAACAAATATTTAATAATGGGCTCTTCAATCTAGCAGAGAAAGGGATAACATAATCCAATGGCTTGAAGTTGAAGCTAGATAAATTCAGACTGAAAATAAGGCATAAATTTAACAGTGAGGGTAAAGGTTGTGGTGGATTCTCTATCACTATTTTTAAATCCAGATTGGGTATTTTTCCAAACAGAGGCATAGAAATTAGTTTGGGGAAGTTCTCTCTCCTGTTATAGAGGAGGTCGGACTTAATGATCACAGTAGTCCCTTCTGGCCTTGGAATCTATCAGTATATGAAACGCAAAGTGTCTGATATTAAAAATTATCAATGGGCTGGTAAAAGCTGAGTAATTTTTGTGGTATGCTATAATAAAGAATAATAGTTACTATTTTTACAGCATCTCTCAAGTGCCACAATTCAGACTACAAGCATTTGTTATAAACTTCTCTTTTAAGGTCACATTTTGCCTCGTGCTGAAACTTAGCATAAAAGGTGTCAGCAGAAGAACAATGTTTAACTTCTGTGGGTCTATTAGAGATGGGAAAGCTCTATTCAATACTCTAATCTATTCCTGGGGCCAGTTTAGAATCTTATTCTGTGGTATATATTCTAGTACTCTATCCAATCACTTGGATATTTTTAAGCCATGCTGGAATCTACAGACTTATATTTCATACTTCATCATATTTATCACTCCTGTTAAAGTAGTAAAACTTTGCTAATTATGGAGTGATCATATGGATTTGGAAGGCATGTTCCTGGACTCTTGGGTAACTAGTATTTGCATCAAAGTATATATGTATCCAGATAACTTTACACACACTAACATTGGTTAATTGTGTTTTTAAAGAAAAATATACTAAGTAGATACTTGCAGGTTTCCATTCTTTTTTTAGGATTAAAAGAAAACTAAACAACATTAAAGTCCTAAATAATCTTACAGACCAGCACATTAATAGTTAAAACTAGTATGATATCTATAAAATGCCTTTTATTCCCCACAGTGTGACTTAAAGGTGGAGTGTCATTACCTTTGAATTTGCTGGCTTAATTTGAGCCAGACACTTAATGTTATTTAAATATAGTTTTGTGTATTTAATTATATCATGAAATGATGTCATTTTCACCCAGACACCCTTGACACTAATTTATTTCAGCAGGTAATTAGTACAGAATAATTAAGCTTTCAGTGCTGTTATTACCTGTCATGACCTTTGCATCCTGTAAGACACACCCATTTTGTAGCATAAAAATTATTAAAAGTATCAAGATTTATTCAGAATAGACACTGAAACTATCAAAATGGTTCTACACAAGGAAAGGACTATCATCAAAACACTTTAAGACAGATTTCTATAAAGTCTATCTTCCCATACCTGTCTGAGTTAAGACTGAGTAGAGAATGGATCTAGCATGTTGAAATTCATAATCTAATCGTTCAGAAGGAACACGTACAAAATAACTTGTTTGACCATCCTATGCATTAGAGGAGATTACAGGTACCATAAGTTTTGCAGAAGGGGCTAATTCAGTTTACAATATAGCATCTCCAGAATGCTCATCTTTTTGTCATGGTGACTATTGCTGTCACTACAAACACCCATGTTAACAAACAATCTTAACTGTAGATGTTATTCTGTCCAAGTATTATTATTTCTCTATCCTATACAATGGAGCATGCTGAAGTTTGCTTCTTATTACAAACCCAATTTTCAGCTTCCTCATTTAAAAAATATACTCCTTGAGGTTTTACATAGCTATGTAGAGTCTGAAGGGACTTCGAGAGGCCTAGTCTAGCCCCTTGCGCTGAAGTAGGATCAAGTATACCTAAACCATCCCAAGTGTTTGTCTACCCTGTTCTTTAAACAGCCTCCAGGGATGGGGATTCCACAACCTCCCTTGGAAGCCTATTCCAGTGCTCAACTACCCAGATAGTTAGTTTTTTTTCCCTGACATTTCATCCCAGGTTAGAAATGTTGAGGAAGCTCGGAGGGGAAGGGGAAATCACAAAAGGCACTTTAGTTATGGGTCCTAATTTATAAAGGAATTGTTATTCAGCAAATCACTTAAGGACATGCTTACCTTTAAACACATGCTTAAGTACTTTTGAAGCCAATAGGACTTAATCAAAGAGCTTAACTTTAAGCAGGTGGTTAAGTACTTTCTTGACTCAAGGACATGTGTTAAAACATTTCCCTTTCATGTGCTTTTTGAAAGTTTTCCTGGCCTTTCTTAAGGCTCCTAATACAGCTTGGTCTGCAAACTCCACATTTTCCTTTGTCATCTATGCTAAAGAATGCATCTGAATGTTTTATTTTCTTGTAGTAATGGGGGGTGCTAGTTGGGGAACAGTAAAGGCATAATATAAAGAACTCAGGGTCTAGATATTCATTCTAAGGTAGACAGGGAAGGGACCCATGGAGCAGGGATATAAAGAGGAGGCAGTCAAAAACTGGGGGTGGAGGGAGGAGAAATAGGAATTCCTGAGAGGAAGAGACAAGGAGGTCTCTCTCAGCTTAGCATAGGTAACAACAAAGATCACAAACTTTCTGATAGTCAGGGTGCTCAAGGATCAAGCCAGCTCTGAATAGTTTCAGGCTAACAGTCTGGTTGTAATAAGCAGCATATAGATGCGCTCCGAATGGTTTATTCCGCCTATAAGAAAGGAAAGGGGCTGCCTCTCCATAAGGATTTAAAAAAAATAAAAAAAAATTGAAGGTCACAGGTTAATTCTGCCCCTAATTAAATTAGAACCATAACAATGTCGCACCACATTCTATTGATTCTGACTTTTTGTTCTTCTGATAGTTTACAAAGCAAACTGGGATTTCTAAAGGAGAGTATCTTGATTCCTGCTACAAATTAAAGGGTTGCTGTCATAGAGAACCTGTAAGCTCTTGTAGTGATCGTCTTCCCTAGTTACCAATGCTGATATATAATTAATTTAAATCTTTACATTTTCAACCTTTTAAAGACTAGGCATGTCTCTATCATGTGACATAGCTTCTAGCATTAATGAAAATATTTGAAGAGCTGTCATTTTATTATCAGGTTACTAAGCAAGCACTTTACTCACTTAAGGGTAATATTCACCTACAGCAGGGCTGTGTGGAAAGAGCAGGTGGTGCACCACCCACAAAGGGGCTGTGTGAAGGAGCACAAGCTGTCTTCATATTGGCCCTATAGGGATCAGAGAGGGCCCCGAGATCTGCAATTACGTGGATTCTAATTCCCCACACAAGTGGTACTGCATATGACTGCTAGTCTATTCCACAAGCTAAAGCATGGCTTTGTCATTTACAAGTGGGACAAAAGTCTTCCCCCACTCCCATCCCACCTCCAGCAAGCACCTGAAAAAAGGATGTGTTCATCCATTTCCCCTCTGACCTGTAGCATATTCCACACAACTCCAGAAGATTTCCTCTCACTAAAAAGTAGCTCTCTGTACCATCATAGCTGGAACTCAGAGTGAAATAAAAACATAGTTTTCAATTCCACTTATGTTTTAAAATAGAATAATCAGACTTGGAGGCTCAGGACTCTCTCTGGATATGGATCCAAACTTTTCTAAAGATCAGAGGTATCTGGATTGGGCCCATTTTAAAATATGTAAAATCAAATAACTAAAGCTGTTTTCCATGTTAGGTTCATACAGTAGTCTCTTCCCCCCACCCCCACCAGATTTCACACATTTATTTATAAAAGTTATAACAAACAGAAATTCTATATATATATTCTATGACCATTATCCTCCCTTTTGGACTGAATTATAATTCTGGGTGGTCTAGCTTCCCTAGGGAACTTTAATTGTTATACCCCTGAACTACAGCTGGGTGAAACTTTTATAATGAAACATGAAGCCAGGTGAATACAAACTTGAAACTCGGGCCAAGTTTGACTAGTTTGCAGAGGCTCAGAAACCTTTCAGTGAACCTGGGCCAACTTCTGTTGAAGCTCTGGTTTTGCATGTTTTTTTCCTTATTAACCTAAAACAAGACATAATTCATCAGTTTAAACTGAGTTTGGCTGTGCATTTATGAACTTAATGGGGAGCAAACCCATACAAACCAAAACTCTGCAAAACATTCTCTGGGACCCTTGAAGCTAAAATTGCTAAGATTAATTTGCTGTCCTGGGGCTTGTCTACACTTAGGCTTTGTCTATACTGGCAAATTTTTTTGGCAAAAGGCAACTTTCATCAACGAAACAGTGGAGGTGTATACACTGCAATGCCACTTTTGGTGATAAAACTGTTTCATCGACAAAATAAAACCACCTCAACAAGAGACATATGGCTCTTTTACACAAAAGTTTTGTTAATAAATTGCCAGTATAGACACGACGCTTCATAATATTGCTTTATTTGGCCTCTGGAAGGCATCCCGTAATGCCCAAACTGACTGCTCTGGTCAGTAGTTCCAACTCAGAGCTGCTCTGCAGCCAGGTAAGCAACCTTCTGCCCTTCCCCCCGCTCCCATTAAAGCCCTGGGATTTTTTTCAATTCCTCTTCCTGTTTGCTCGGTGTGGAGCGCTCACATTGCATCTTCCCAGGTGATCATGGCAAAAGCTCTCCCGCTTGTTTTACACCCCAATGGCCCCCTCCCTCAGATGTAATAACTTAAATCTGTCACACTTGGACTAATGCGGAGCTGCTGGATGTGCTCTGGAAGTGGTACAGCTACGCCGATGCAACTGCACTGCAGAAATGCTTAGTGAAGACGCTACCTACATCGAAGGGAGAGCTTCTCCAATTGGCGTAGGTACTCCACCTCCCTGAGAGGCAGTAGCTATATCAACGGGAGGGTTTTTCCTGTCAACTCACAGACCAGGGCTAGGGGCTGTACAAACAGAACAAAAAGACATCTGGAGCAGGTTTGGGACAAACTTCCAAATTCCTGTGTAAAATCCTAGAAGGAGTCTTTGTGGGGGTGGTCACACTTCTAGCTTTTCCAAAATCCCAGTCAGAAATCTGGAGAATTTTTTCACAAGACATCAATGTTCAGACTACACAGCTTTGAAGTAGATTGAAACTGACCTCATCTCTAACTCAGAAAGCTTGGAATAAAGAGCAGTTGAAGGTAGACTAGAATTATGTGCAAAGAATAATTTAGAAAAAGTTCAAACACAATTAATTGGTCAGACAACTGTTCTCTTAGGTATGTGAACATTCATTTTACTAAAGGTGCTGCATATGCATCTAAAGAAATGGGGGAAAAAAACTTATCTTAATTAAAAATTTCCAAACAATGAAGTGACCAGCTTCCTCCTGGGTTCAGGACAAACTACCACCAAGTCCTGTGTTGGGTGAAAAGAAAAAGGGTTTTATTAGGGTGCCACTTGTAGCTGCCTACCTCTGCAACCACTGGCAAGTAAAGTCATAGACTCATAGAAATATAGAACTGGAAGGGACCTTGAGCTGTCCTCAAGTCCAGCACCCTGCACTGAAGCAGGGCCAAATAACCCTAGACCATCCCTGACAGGTGTTTGTCCAACTGGTTCTTAAAAACAATAATCATTCAGAGTCCACAACCTCCCTTTCCAATACTTAACTATTCTTTGATAATTAGAAAGTTCTTCCTCATACCAAACCCAGCTCTCCCTTGCTGCAGACTAAGTCCATTACCTCTTGTCCTCTGGTCAATGGACAGGGAGAACAATTTATCACCATCCTCTGTAGAGCAGCCCCTAACATATTTGAAGACTATTATCATATTCTCCCTTAGTCTTTCCTTCTCAAAGCTACATATGCCCTGTTTTTTAACCTTTCCTCCTAGGTCAGGTTTTCTTAATCTTTTATCATTTTGTTGCTCTCCTCTGGACTCTCTCCAGTTGGTCCACATCTTTCTTAAAGTATGGCACCCAGCATTGGACACAGAACTCCAGCTGAGGCCTCACCAATGCCAAGTAGAGCAGGACAATTACCTCTTGTGTCTTACATATGACACTCCTGTTAATACACCTGTACTAGGCATTCACCCCTGGAGCACCTGAGAGAGGCTGGGTGGGGTATTACACTCCTTTTCTCCCCCCTAGTATCCCCTGCAGGCTGCTCACTGACCTTGAGAGGTCTTCAGTGGCTTGGCCCTCCAGCAAAGGCACCAAGTCCTGAACCTCTTCTGGGTTACTAAAAGGCCCAATAAATAAACAGTCTATTGATGCTCACTGGAGTCTTCAGCCCTGGCTCTGGGCCTTTTAAATTCAGCCCCTTGTTCAGGCTCCCAAATAAGTCCTGTCCCCTTCTCTGGGGTTTACACCACTTTACCTGTGGCCACTAGAGGAGTCCAGGCCCATCCTCCTACTCAGGGTTCCAACCCAGGGACCCTATAAACATCAACCATGTACTGCTCAACTCAATCCCTTTGCTGCTATTTCCCTGGGCCTCTTTCCACCAGGCATTTTTATCTCTAGCCCTATCTCAGGGACAACATCATTGGGGTCTTCTCGCTGCAGTCCCAGCTATGTAAGTTCATCTCACCACAAACTCTGGCTATTTGTTGGACTCCTTTGGCCAGAGAGAAGGACCATTTTTCACTCCTCTTGTCCCAGCCAGGAACTGATCTGCTAAGAAGCAGTAAGTCTGTGGTTTCCAAAAAGGCTGCCAGAAAGTCCTCTCTAGGCAAACCTGGAGGATGCCGCTTCACTGCTCCATTCACTGCTTCCTGGGGTAGGATGTAATAGGACTGTGGTATGTGGAACCACCAAGGCCAGATACACCCCATTCCAACACCCCAGAATATTAGCCTTGTTTGCAACTACATCACATTGCTGACTCAATTTGTGAAACATTATGACCCCTAGATCTTTTTCAGTTATTCCCGTCTTATAATTGTGCTGGGATCTTGCCTTTTAACTCCTCCCACCATACCTGCTACTATTATAGGTGTATTGGGGCAGGGCTGATTTATCCCACAGTAGCTTAACTCTTCCCTGGACAATTTGGAGTTTGTATATTCCATCACATCTCCTCATAAGAGTCAATTGTGCTTTGTATATATAGCCGTAGCAGGGATGCTATACAGCTGCACCACCCAAAGGGAGTCAGCAGGACTCATTCTGCCTCAGAGAGGAGACTGCCACCTAGACTCCTGGACATGTATATGTACCACAACACCCATTTATGTACTGTGACAAAGTTCCTGCTCTACCTTGGTGGGTCTTGGGCTTATTGGTGGATTTTCTCGCCTTGGAGCTTCATGGCAGCCCTCAGCTTGGCCGTTTTTCTGAACCCACAGTCCAGGACAACGACTCCTGTGTCTGACCAGGAGTTGGGAGGTTTGGGGGGAACTCAGGCCCGCCCTCTACTCCAGGTTCCAGCCCAGGGCCCTGTAGAATGCAGCTGTCTAGAGTGCCTCCTGGAACAGCTGTGCGACAGCTACAACTCCCTGGGCTACTTCCCTATGGCCTCCTCCCAACACCTTCTTTATCCTCACCATAGGACCTTCCTCCTGGTGTCTGATAATGCGTGTACACCTCAGTCCTCCAACAGTCCGCATTCTCACTCTCAGCTCCTAGTGCTTCTTGCTCCCAGCTCCTCACACGCACACCACAAACTGAAGTGAGCTCCTTTTTAAAACCCAGGTGCCCTGATTAACCTGCCTTAATTGATTCTAGCAGGTCTTGATTGACTGCAGGTGTTTTAATCAGGCTGTCTTAATTGTCTCCAGAAGGTTCCTAATTGTTCTGGAACCTTCCCTGTTGGGAAATGGGACCTCCCTCGCTTGCTCCTCAGCTATCTGCTTTCTATTCTTTCCTAAAGCCCCCTGGCCTGGATTTTTCTTACTTTTCGACCCTGCCTTAGTCCCCCCCCCCGACCGGGCCAGACGCTTTTTTGTTTTGGTTTGGTTTTTTGCCGTTTTTTTTCGCTGCCATTGAGTGCTGGTCGGCTGCCAGCTTGCCGCCAGCACCCCCCCACCACGCCTGCTCTCGGGCGCAGCTATTTGCCTCAGCTGAAACCCCTGGAGGAGGGGGGGAAGATTGCCGACCCGCTCTCCGGAGTGGGGAGTGGAAGGACCTAGCCCCCAGACCCAGCCACTTGCTGTTTGTCTGCGGACCCGTCTTCGGTCGAGAGGACTCATTACTTACTCCGGCATTTCTGGAATGCTGTTGCTGAAAAAAAGAAAACCCGGAATAGACAGAGAAAAAGCGGTCCACCAGAGGAACACTGCCCGGGGAATCTACAAATCGCCGTGGAGGGGGCCTAAGACTGAGTAACTTTCGAACTGTGCTGTTGTGTGGGGGGAGGCCTTGACTGTGTCTTAATTGTGTTTGTAGGGACACGGGGGGTGTGGCACGGAGCTGCCCCCTGATCCATCTGTGTCCTCCCAACCCCCACACTATGACCTTCCTCACTGCCCCCCCCCCATCTTTGCTGGCTATCTAACATCTGCTTCTGCACTCAGCTGCTTGCCCTGATTCCACCGCGTGGACCAGAAGCACCAGCCAACCAAACAGGACTCTCTGGACAAGCGTATGGTGGTTTATGTGCCCCCCCCCCGAATTGTCCACCCCAGAGCTTGTCCCTTTCTATCTGACCCCAACTCCTGTTAACCATCTGCCACCGCCCCCGCTGGGGCATCAGCAATGGAGGGCACCGGGGTGACCTCCACCGCTGCCATGCCCATTGCCTCCCCAGACTCTAGGGAAGCCCCTCCAGCTGGCGGGAAAGGCCAGGGCAAGAAGAAGGGGAAGGGCCCCGCTAAAACCATCGGGCCCTCCATGGCAGGGGCCACCCCCACTGCTGCGGCCCCGCCACCAATCACGGCATCCTCCCCCGCTGCCCCCTCCACCAGCTCTGCAGATGCCCCTCCCTCAGCCCCCAGGACGTATGCCCAGGCGGCGGCAGCCCTGTCGCCTCGTCATCATGCCCGCTCACCACCTCTGCCACCATCAATAGCAGCCGGGGCCCCTTTCCCACCATGACAAGGAAGCACGGTGTCCGATGCCTCCTGGTGCCCGCCTCACCCCACGTGGAGACCTACGTGCGGGCGTTGGCAAGGGTGGTGGGGCCCTTGGCCATTGTGGCAGCCTCCAAAATGTATGGGAAGGTCATCTTCTTCTTAGCATCAGAGGCTGCCGCCCAGGAAGCGGTGGAGAGGGGCCTGGTGGTGGGGGGGGATGTTTGTCCCCCTAGAGCCACTAGAGGACTTGGGCATCCACCTGGTCCTGACCTCTGTCCCTCCTTTTCTCCCCAATTCTGCCCTGCTACCCGCCCTTTCCACCCTGGGGAAACCTGTTTCTGTTATCGGCCCTCTCCCATTGGGCTGCAAAGACCCCCACCCTCCGTCACATTTTTTCCTTCCGACGGCAAGTGCAATTTTTATTGCCGTCGGCGGCGCGCAACGGAGTGGCACTCGAAGGGTCCTTCCCAGTCCCCCACCAGGGGACCCGTTACTGGGTGTACTTTTCCATGGGGGAAGCCCGGTGCTACCTCTGCCGGGTGTTGGGGCATGTCCGGAGGGACTGCCCCTTAGCCCAGCAAGGAGGGGCACCTGGGATCCCTGAGATCCAGCAGAACATCGGCCCTGTCATTGCCGACACCCCTGGCCGCCCAGTACCCGAACCCACCCCCCCTCCTCTTCGGACCACCGCTACTTCCGCTCAGGCCCAAGGGGCACCTCCCCTACAATGCCCAGACAAGCGGGAGAGCCCCACCCTCACTGCTGACAATCTAGCGGGGCCTATGGAGGAGGGTGTGGCAGAGATATCACCAGGCATGGGAGAGAGCCTGCCCCAGGGAGAATCCTCCCTCCCTTATGCTGTCCCACCGTCCCGCCCCCCCCCAAGTCCCTGAGTCATCACCTTTACCCCCTGACATGACTCCTGCTAACCAGACCCCAGATGATGTCATGGAGGGCTGGGCCCTAGTCCAGGGGAAGCGAGGCAAGCAGAAGGCTCGAGCTCCGCCTCATCTACCCGAGGCGGAGGCCCCCCGGAAGACCAGGAAGGGTGGCACCGATGCCGAACCTTCCGCTTTGCCCACGAGTGTGTCCCATCCACCGGTGTCAGCCGGGAAAGACGTGGCAGCACCGGAGGGTAGTGTCGTCCCTCCACGGGAGACCCTCCCCTCCGAGACCCTCAAGGAAGCCCCTCTGTCCTGATGCTACACAAAGCCCCCGTGAACCCCGAGACAACTGTCGTGGTGGGTGCCGGTGGGGAGAACCCCGGGGCGGCAGAAAGTGTCCTCTCCTCCATGTTCAAGGAGATCGAGGCCTTAGATCTGACCCCAGTCGCCCAGGGGGAGGATGACCTTTTGCCAGCAAATCTCAATCTGGGCGACCTCACTCCACCCCTCTTTTCCCCATGCTCCCTCCCCTTAACTGTTGCTTCCGCTCCTACCTCCGAAGAGCCCCTGGACTCCTCCACCGACCCAGCCGCTGATGGCACCCCGCTGACGACCACCGAACCTGCTCAGGTAACAGCCGGCACCACGCGGCCAGGGCACGAGTCGCCAGGGGCACCCCCTGTTGGTGCGGAGCAATTGACTTCCTTCCCGGGCAGGGGCCCTACAGAAGATAATCCACCTCCTGATGCTGTGGCCGCTAAATCCACCACAGAGCGCGTGCCCAGTGTCACTGAGAGCTCCCTCCCCACCCTCTTAACCCTTGAGCCTGATCGGGAGGTGCCACCATCCAGCTGCTTACCTCCCGAAACCCAGAACCTCACCTCTGCCCCTGCCTCTACCCCTATCCAATTTACCTCCTGCAATATCATTGCCGCCCCCGGGACTGTCTTCTTCCCATTCCCAACTGATGACCCCCAGGGAGTGGCCTTTGTGCTCTCCTGCCCCGACCCATTAGGAGCTGTTATTTTCCCTCCACTGCCCCCTATCACCCCAGAGCTTGAGGCGGGCCTAGAAGCTCCAGCCCATCAGGCACCCCGTCGGGGGTCCGCACCCTGCTTGTCCGTTTTAGTGGACCACAGGGCTGCACCAAGGGCCCCGCCAGGGAACAACCGGGAAACCGTAACCCCACCCCACCATGAGCTATGAGGAGAGCTGCGGAAATTTTTAGAGGATGTCCGCGGCTCCCGCAACAAGGTACAACTTGCTCTCCAGCAATGGGGGGACTTTTCTCAAATCCTCCGGGCCACAAGGGCCCTCATGGGGGAAAGTAAAGGGATGGGGAAGCAGGATGCCGCAGCCTACTGGTGGGTCTGCGTCTTCTGTGAACAATTACTCACCTACGGGATGGGTCACAGACTGCTGCGTGGCCCACTGGGAGATGCGAGCGTCCCTGCCAGTGAGGACCCCCCTGACTCTCCCCATGACACCTCTCATCATCGCAACGTTGAACACTCGGGATTGTAGGATGGCTCTCCGCAGGTCCCAGGTGCTCCCCTTCCTTCGGGAGGGAGGGTACTCTGTGGTTTTCCTGCAGGAGACCCATACGGACCCGACCGCCGAAGACAGTTGACGGCTGGAGTGAGGAGACAGGGTCTACTTTAGCCATGCCATGGTTCGACAGACTGGAGTGGCGACCCTGTTCTCCCCCGACCTATGGCCCGAGGTGCTAGGGATTGCCGAGGCCGTGCCGGGTCGCCTGCTGCATCTCCAGGTCCGTATGGAGGGGCTCGTGGTTAACCTCATTAACATCTATGCCCCGACATCGGGCCCGGAGCAGCTGCAATTCTACCAGCAGGCGTCTGCCTTCCTCGGCACCTTAGATTCTCACGAGTGCCTGGTCCTGGGAGGGGACTTTAATACCACCCTCGAGGAACAGGACCGCTCGGGGACCGAGCAGAGGCCGGCCGCCGCGGACACCCTCCGGGAGATAGTCGAACATCACTCCCTAGTGGACATCTGGCACGACCACCACCCAGATGACACTTCCACATTCACCTTTGTCCGGGTGGAAGCCCATCGGTCGAGCCACTCCCGGTTGGACCGCATTTATTTATCACGCTTCCATCTCTCACAAGCCCACTTGTCCAGCATTCGGCTGGCCCCATTTTCTGACCATCATCTAGCCACCGTGACAGCCTCCCTCTGTGCGGAGAGGCTGGGGCCGGCCTACTAGCATTTTAACAACAGCCTGTTGGAGGATGAGGGATTTGTGACGTCCTTCCGGGAATTCTGGCTGGCCTGGCGAGGGCAGCAGCGTGCCTTTCCCTCGTCGCGGTGATGGTAGGACCTGGGGAAGGTACACGCCAGGCTTTTCTGCCGTGACTACACCCAGGGCACCAGCCGACGGAGAAATGCGGCGATAGAGCAGTTGGAACGGGAAGTCTTGGAGCTGGAGAGGTGTCTGGCTGCCAGCCCCGCGGAGTATGCCGGGAGAAGTGGGAGGAGCTCCGGGCCCTCGAGGACCATCGGGCCCGGGGCACCTTTGTTTGATCCCACATCCGCCTCCTTCTGGAGATGGATCGTGGCTCCCGCTTCTTCTATGCCCTGGAGAAAACGAGGGGGGGCCAAGAAACACGTCACCTGCCTCCTGGCAGAAGACGGAACCCCCCTCACGGAACCGGTGGAGATGTGCAGGAGGGCCTGAGCCTTCTAAGCAAGTCTTTTCTCCCCGGATCCAACCGACCCTGGCGCTTGCAGAGTGCTCTGGGAGGAGCTCCCTACGGTCAGTGCGAGCGACCGAGACCAGCCAGAGTTCTCACTCTAGCTGAGTTCTCGGAAGCCCTCCGTCGTATGCCCACTAATAAGTCTCCAGGCATGGACGAGCTGACCCTGGAGTTCTACCTCATGTTTTGGGACGTCCTCGGCCCAGACCTAGTCACCATCTGGGCCGAGTCTCTGCACAGCAGGGTCCTCCCTCTTTCGTGCAGGCGAGCTGTGCTTGCCTTACTGCCGAAGAAGGGGGACCTCCGCGATTTACGAAATTGGTGTCCCGTCTCGCTCCTCAGCACGGATTACAAAATCGTAGCGAAAGCAATCTCGCTGCGGTTAGGGTCTGTGCTGGTGGACGTGATCCACCCAGACCAGACCTACACTGTTCCGGACCGCAGTGTCTTTGATAACCTATTTTTAGTTTGGGACCTTTTGGAACTCGGGCGTAGAGACGGTCTGTCGTTCGCCCTCCTGTCCCTAGATCAGGAGAAGGCATTCAATAGGGTGGACCACGGGTACCTCCTGAACACTCTCCGAGCATTTGGCTTCGGACCCCAGTTTGTGGGTTTTCTCCAGGTGCTGTACACCTCCGCAGAGTGTCTGGTTAAGCTCAACTGGACCCTGACTGAACCAGTCAGCTTCGGGCGAGGAGTGCGGCAGGGGTGCCCCCTCTCGGGCCAGCTGTACACTCTGGCGATCGAGCCCTTCCTCTGCTTCCTGCACAGGAGGTTGACAGGGTTGGTGCTGCGAGAGCCGGAGCTGCGGCTGGTCCTGTCGGTGTACGCTGATGACGTACTCCTCGTGGTCCAGGACTCAGGCGACTTGGCGCGTGTGGAGGCTTGCCAGGCCATCTATTCGGCAGTCTCCTCTGCCCGAGTCAACTGGGTCAAGAGCTCTGGCTTGGCGGTAGGAGACTGGTGGCAGGTGAGCTCCCTCCCACCCGCGCTTCAGACCATCCGGTGGAGCGCAGGTCCGCTGCTCTACCTCAGCGTTTACCTTTCTGCCACGCATCCCTCTCCGCTGGAGAACTGGGAAAATTTAGAGGGCGGGGTGATAGAGCGGCTCCGGAAATGGACGGGACTACTCCGATGTCTCTTCCTTTCTGGGAGAGCACTGGTGCTGAACCAACTAGTCCTGTCCGAGCTCTGGCACCGGCTCAGCACCCTGGTCCTGGCCCCGGGTTTCCTGACCAACCTCCGGACATCGATTCTGGGGTTCTTTTGGGCAGGAACGCACTGGGCCCCTGTAGGGGTTCTTCATCTACCCCTGAAGGAAGGAGGACAGGGCCTGAAGTGTCAACACACTCAGGTCCGTGTCTTCCGCCTCCAGGCCCTACAGAGGCTCCTCTATGGTGCAGGCAGTTCGGCGTGGAGCACACTGGCGCACGCCATCTTGCGCCGCATCCGAGGGCTCCGATATGACCGGCAGTGATTTTATCTCCATCCGGGAGGTCTTCTGCGAGACCTCTCGGGGCTGCTGGTCTTCTACTAGGACCTCCTCTGGACTTGGAAACTGTTTTTAACGACCAGGTCCATGGCGGCCACTGAGGGGGTAGATCTCCTCGCAGAGCCCCTGCTACACAACCCCCAGCTCCGTGTGCAGGTGGTGGAGTCCCGCTCGGTGCGCCAGAGCTTGATCCTGGCAGAAGTCACGAGAGTCAGAGACCTCCTGGACTACGACCGGGGAGGCTGGCTGGATCCCCTGATGCTCGCCTGGTGCATGGGGCTCTCCAGACCTCGCACCCCCCCGGCGCGAACTTCAGGAGGCGAAGGCCGCTTTGCCGCCCGCTGCTTGAGCTTACCTCAACTGGGTCCTGCTCGAGGGCGCACCCCGCCCACCCTCTACCCCAGGCCCGCTGGACCTTTTAATTGGACCCTGCCCCGCAGACCCAATTGACCCCCTCACCCCTTCACTGCGAGCCGGCTGCATGAACTGCAGCCGGTACGCTTCCAAACCGCGCCAAGGAAACATCTATACACGCTCGTGCTCCATACCCTTCACGCCCTCACCCTAGTGTCCCGCCCCGACACAAAGTGGTGAGACCTTCTGCCACCTTTGGAGGGTGAGCAGCCCCGGTGGGCCAGCCTATATTCCACCTTGGTTCCGAGGCCTGTCGGGAACATCAATTGGCGGCTCCTTCGTGGAGCTGTGAGCACGGGCACGTACTTGGTGCGGTTCACCCCTGTCCCAGATACTTGTCCCTTTTGTGGTGTGAGGGAAACCCTGGCGCACGTATATTTGGAGTGCACTAGGCTGCAGCCCCTGTTCCAGCTCCTCACAAATCTCCTATTGCATTTTTGGTTGCATTTTTCCCCTCACCTTTTTATTTATGCACTCCCCATCCGTGGCCTCACAAAGTCGCGGGATCTCCTAGTTAATCTCCTCCTGGCCCTGGCTAAAACAGCCATCTATAAAACCAGAGAGAGGAGGTTGGCCGATGGAGTTTCCTGTCACTGTGGGGCCGTTTTCCAATCCTCGGTCCGTTCATGTATCCGGGTGGAGTTCCTCTGGGCGGCGTCCACCGACTCCCTTGATGCTTTTGAGGAGCGGTGGGCACTGTCTGAGGTTCTCTGCTCGGTGTTCCCGTCCGGGTCCCTTTGTTTGACCCTTTGATTGGGGGAGAGAGTAAGGGACCCCAGCCCCAGCCATTGCCACTGTGGACACCATCACCTTAGAGGGGTCCTTTCACATGTACCCCCCCGCCCCCGGATTGTCCACCCCACAGCCTGCCCCTCTTGTTGGGTGCTTTTCAGAGGAGGGAATTGTTGGTGACACTCAGGCGTGGAGCCAGGTAACTTGAGGGGGTGGAAGACCACGAGAGTCGATGAAGCCCCCTCGCTCTGGGCCACCAGGTAACTCGGAAGGGTGGAAGACCACGAGAGTCGAGGAAGCCCCCAACTCTGGGCCCAGGCAAGCTTAAACACTTCCCTCCCATGAAGCTAATGAGAAAACAATTGTGATTGGTTGCTGTGTTACACATTGCATATGCTGCTGTTTTTACTTTGTAAGTGCGTTATGCAAATAAAAATATCTTTTGCTTCAAAAAAAAATTACTCTCCTATAGCCATCTGGCCCAACCCTGTCACAGTACATAGTTTACTACTTCCTGTGCAGCCAGCCACTCCCATGAGGATTCCTGTTCTGCCTGGTTCTTGCATCCTTCCCTCTATGCCAGGCAGAATTTTGGCACCTCTAAATCATTATGGGCCAAAGTTCCACTCACATCTTGAAATAAAAATGACCAGCTTCGACACTCTAACACTGGTCCTAAGAACCCTTTTAGTAGTTATTAGCAGGCCATGTATCATGTATTTTGGCACTCTTTCATGTGTTTCTCTGATTGAAGGTATGCAAATACAGTATACTCTGGTCTAAATTATCACTTGCAATTCTGATGGGCTGTTGTGTGCATCTCAGAGTAGTGGAAGGGACTGATTCAAAAGGGATGAAAATTGCTCAAATGATCAATTTCTGTTTAGTCTTCTGGGGGAAGGGGAAAAAGTAAATGCAAAACTATCTGTTGCATAAGTTAAAGTTCACCCTGAACAACTCAAACGTACACTGTCCTGACTTTAGAGAATAACACCACATACACAGTTTTATATACATGGCATGATCTGTGGGATGTTGTGTTGGAGACTTCTCATGTCAGGAAAGAATGCAAGTGCATACATTTCTGGCACAATTCAGAGAAGTGATTTTATTTACAACAGATCCAAAGAAAAAGTGGTAGTAAACACTATGATATATGCAGTACTAATCAGAAAACAAGAAGGGAGGAGAACCAAATGGCACCAAATGCATAAAAGTAAGATTTTTTTTTTTGCCAAAACAGCCTGTTTATGGTTTCCTCATGCAATCAGGGACCAAAGTAACTCAACTCAGTGAAGACAGACTTCTCTTTCCAGCTTGGAGTCACCTTCCAGTGAGCTTGCATAGAAAAGCTGTAGTAAGAAGGCCTTCCAGCAACCAAATACTATTGTTACCGACTGTCAGAAACTCCACAGCCCCCAACAAAAAATGGTTCAACGTTTTCCCTACCTATGGATCTGCTTTATATACATATTTATACACAGCTTCTGCGTCAACACTAGCCAGCTCTCAAACTGGACTTTCTAACCTCACTCTCAGAATTTCCTGGTTCAGAAGCCATCTTTTTTTTTCCACTAGGCTATCTTACTAAATAAATAGAAGCTTTAAATTGTTTGTGGTTGAATTCCATGGGGAAACATACTGGATCTGTGTATTGTGTGTGATGCTGCTTTTACAGCCTGATTCAGCAGAATGTTTCTGAAGTCGTCTGACCCAGGCAAGTTCCAGAAGGCTGCAGATGCTGGCTCCGTTACATACCAAACTATTCAGTAGAAAGGTTAGCCTGCCACAGAAACTTCAAAACCAACACCTGCCCTTTTGCACAGACTTACTGACCCCCTGGGAAAGAGGAAGAGAAGTCAAACTTTGCTTTGCTGCTTTTCTCCTTGCTTCCTGTACTCCACAACTCAGAAACGTGGGACTATTTCCCTGTGGTTATACAATCTGTAAAGGTAAGGCTGTCTCTGAGCAGGTGGGAAGAAAGACTATTCCAGATCTGCCCTTGGGGCCAGAATATTTTAAAATATTTAAATTTATGGGTGAGCTAAACAGGCTGGGCTTCCTCTACCTTGGTTGCTGGAGGATTGCAAGGGCCTTCCTGTTAAGTGCTACACAGTTAATCCAGTACCAGGGAAAATCTGGAAAAATTGGATAAGAGATTTTGAAAATACTTACAAAAGGCCAGATCATGCCCATAAGCAAAAAATGCCCATCAAGGGGCCAGGAAACTCCATGGGCTCCTGAGCAATTCCAGCTGCAGACTCTGGGACCCAAAAGAGGGCTCTCTTTAGGGGACAGTACTGGAGAGAGATCAGGCCGCTCCATCCCTTCTACCTGGGAAAGGAGAGAACAATGCATAGAGGGTCCTCTCCTGTCTGGATCCTCAGGACGTGATCTAGCCCAATGTTTCCCCAACTCATAGTGATAAAAGGGCCTCCTACAGCTTCCAATCTGGGCTGGTGAACCAGGAGTGAGAAAAGAGGGATATAAATACTTTCTAAATCTCATGTAGTTTAAGGAACTCAAATGCTGATTTAAGATTAACAGAAAGTCTTTCTAATCACTCCAAGCTAAACACTTTATTAAGGGTCAACAGACAAAGAAAAATCCCTGCTCTCTCCATCCATCATGTCTCCTCTTAATAAATAGCCCCCAAAACTTCAAGAGCAAGAGGTTACACCAAGTTACAATCAGCTGGAAAAGGGCATTGTTTCAAAATGTGTGGGTTCAAAGTAAAAGGAGCTTGAGACACAGGCTAGGGACTTGGCAGTGGATTATATCAAACAGAAAATTTCAGTCATCAGCAGCTCGGTACAAACACACTGCTTTTCACATGGGACTTACAAGCTCAAGATTATACAACAGCTGTCCTAAATTGTCTCCAGATGTATCCAAGAGATGCTTCCCAGGCTGCTCCTTCCTACAAGCTTTATGGGAAATGCCCCATAATCCAAAATTTGGCTAAGGTGTGTAAATGTTTGTACTAAATGCTTGGTTTGGACCTGGCTCCCCATTCTGTCTTATTTCTGCTTGGCTTTGTTGGGATACAGAACTTCAGACTGAGGATATGTCATATATTTTGTTTCTGCTGACTTTGGCATGTGACATTTCCTGCTTATATGGATGACAAACCTGGCCCCTGCTGTGGCCAGCTAGAAGAATCTCATAAGGGACTACCTCCCATTGGAGTAAATTGTTTTCTTTTTCAAGCAGAAGCCTGGAGACCTTTACAATAAATAGTCCAAGACATAGGCATTCCTGAAATCTAAAAGAAAACAGACTGTTAGGGCGCTACTTGTTGGATTTAGGGAATGAGGAGTTACTGCAACTGTGAATCTTTATGTACGACTCAGAATGCAGTAGTACTAGAATATTGTTGAGGAAATTAGGTTTGCACTTAGTGTGGGGAATAAATTCATCCATATAAGTTTGATACAACCCACAAAGTAAAACCCAACAAACAACCTGCTATACTGTTTCAGTGGAGCCATGTGGCAGGGCTCACTCATTCTCAGAGCATCCCTTTGCATCAGTGCCGGATTTGCCATATCTTTGGTTCCAATACCTCCTGCTGGCCACCTGTCTCTGGCCCTAGGTCTTCTGTGGCTCAGCCCTACAGCCAAGTCACCTGAGGTCAGGCTCCTTTCAAGGTATCATAAACAAGTTCTGACGAAAGTCCAAATGAAACTGAATAGTTCTTCTATCCTCCTGGGCTACCAAAGTTTTTTCCTCTATGCTTACAAACTGTATCTCAGGGCTTCCCTTGCAGGAGCCTATGATGTCCCTGTAGTGCGCTGCCCCTATTGTCTCTGTCTGTGTACCCTAACCCTGGGCATCCCTCAGCCATAGAGACCTGTCTCTTGTGCCGTTTCTTCCCCCAATTGAACTCCTTCAGCCAACTTCTTATGGCTTACCTGTGTCCCTCGGTCCAGGAATCAATTAACTACTCACTTCCACAGGTGCAAAGCATGACTAATTGAGTGCCTTCACTAGCCTTGCTGGTTAAGCCCCATCACAGGCTACCATGCAAAACTGACTCTACACAGACTGCTATCAGAATGAGTAACATCATGAGGGTCAAAAGGATTCCATCCCCCCAGGAATATTAAGTGATGAACATATCCAACGCAGTCCTGCACAAATAGACACTCCCAACGAAACAGAGACAAACAATGGCTTTATTATTATTATTATTAATGTTGGTTTTTAAAATTTGAATTTTTTCTTAACAAAACACTAATTAACAAAAGTAATTAAACTATATAACCCTCATTCTATAAGTTATTGCTTGTCCTCAGCGCAATCCACACATTAATAAAAGCAAATAATCGAAAACAAACAAACAAATCTACTAGATCTATTATCAAAGATTTAAAAGATAATAATAGGTTAGACACAAAATGCAAATAGCACCAAAAGTGATAGCCCAGTGGGATGGTGGCAGCACAAGACCAGACACAGGTGACCCAAGCTTGGCCCATTACTCTAATGCACTAGTACTCAAACAGAGGAATTAAATAATGTGCTGAATGAGAGCAAAGAAGCCAGTATAAAACTTTACTTACCAATGTAGCTGAATAATTATTTGTACTGCAATTCCATCTGTCATTTTTTTGTAACTTCCTCGGTGTATATTCCTTGAAGTTCCCCATGTGCATCAAATAATTTAGCATCGACCTTTTAATAGACATCAGGGGCATCTCCATAACCAGGGATGGGACATGCAAATTTGGGACCCCCTGTGTAGGCACTCTACTGGGTCCCCAGTTGAGACAGGAACAGTACATGGAGAAGGAGGGGATAACCTGCGCTGTACCCCATTTAGGCTGATGGTAAATTATGAGAAACTGACTTGTCTCCACAGAGTTCAAATGAAACACAAAGCAGCTGGTACACTGCACCATGTGGTAATGGAACCTGAGCATACTGGCATTTGACTATGTCCTTGATGGGTTGCAACTGTAGGTTTGGCAGCATTTGTGGCCGAACACACCCCTATATTCACACCGTACGTATTATTGTAATAATCTTTGTGCATTAAAAATAACACACCAATCAATAGCCCTGTGTAATGTATGTACAAAATGAGTATTATGAGTTATGAACAAAAGTTGAAATTATGACTCAAATGTGTTTACCAGACAAGTCTGGGGAGGAGGGTAAACCGGTTTGTCAAAGACAAAGGAGAAGCTGACACCTCAGCCAAGTGTCATCAAAGTTGACTGGCTTTCACCTGTCAAGTGGCCATTCTTTGGGAATGAAAGGGAGTAGGAACAGATGGATCTGCATTTTAGCAACAACAACATGAACCCTCTTTCACCATAAGATTCCATGTCTCCATCCTCACAGCTGGAATTGACTTTATCTAGGTGTAGCCCTCAGGAAAATGCATTTCAAAGGCTAACAGGACTTTAAAAGTGAGGGGCAAAAACATCACAAGCTTCCTCCCTTTCTTTTTCTTTTTCTTTTCTTTCATCTAAGAAGACAAAGGAACTAGCCTTTGATGTTGGGGGGGAGATCCTGACCTGAGAATTTGGTCAGCCCTGTTGATGGGGAAAATGGGGTAAGAACTTTACCTTGAACCAAATCTAGCTTGTTACGTTTTAGCTACTGAAAGCATTTTATCTGCATTTCTCTTGTAACCATTTCTGACTTTAATGGCTTACACTTGTGCTCACTTGAAACATCTCTCTTATTAAATAAACTTGTTTTATTTTTAATCTAAACTAATCCAGTGTTGTGTTTAAATGGAACTGTTTGGTAACTCCTGTTAAAGTAGCAAACTGTTGAATATTAACCCCTTACAGAAGCAATGGACCATTAACATCTGAGCTGGACAGTTTAGAACACACATTTTGGGGAAATTCGGGCCTGGAAGTGAGTTGGGGCCACTCTGCAAGTAGTAACCAAGGCTGGCAGAAGCCAGAGTGTGACAGGAGTGTTGCTGACAGGCTGCTTGGAATCATAGTTGCTGGACCAAGGCTGCAGCTATACACAGACACTCAGGGTGTGACCTTCATGCTGTTGGCAAATGGCCCTGGCTGGGAGCTACAACAGCAATGCATTGTAAGGCTCCCAAAGTTGTGGGGCAGGCAGTGACACAACTTCTCACTCATCTGGACTGCACCAAAGAACTTCACAGCATTATCGGAATCAGCCCAACTTGGAAGTCTCTTGTCCTGGATTGTTTCTACTGTAGTTTTTCATTATCTTAAGTACTAAGGATCTGTTGAAGTTGTAGTAGGAAGAAAAGCACAGAAATTGTAATATTCAGCCAATGCCTCTTGTAGGTCACTTTACTTCAGAAAATGCAGTCACTTGAAACCTTTTGATATTATGAGCCTGGTTTTGCACCATTATACACTTCATGGAGTTATTCTTGATTTATAATACTGTGAGAGGAGAATCATTTCACAGGTAAATACAATCAAAATGTCTGCTGATAGTGGGGCCAACAGGCCCCATGCTGGTAGAACAGGGTTAATGAGGCAGACAGGCTCCACACTGGTGCCAAGAACTTATGGACCCTGTTGACCTTCCCTATGGCCAATGTCAGGTGTGGAGAGGGCAGATAAAAGAGATGGTCTCGACCAGTTCACAGCTGCCCAGGAAGGAGGACAGAGCTCTGCTTTTCTTGGTGGGAGAGAAGCCTGGGGCAGGGAATTGGCAGAAATACAGACTGTTTGGGGGATGCGCCCTGAACAGAAGTGTGGAGTTGCACTGAATGTTTGTGGGAAGGCCCTGTTTTTGAGTTGTATTTGTTTTGGTTCCTGGTCACCTTTAATCCTAAACACCCAGAAAGGGGTAGAACTGAAGGGTCTTTTGGCTAGAGGACCAAAGCACCACTACACTGAACTTCACAGGGACAAATAAATACTAGCAGAGACCTGCAGCTGTGAGAGTTGTGCCCAGAAGGGCCACAAGGAGGTGCCACACCAACACACTGTTACCCTGCCACTGTTGCTTTTCATGTGTAGGAATTTACACCTCACATTCTCTAGAGCCTGAAATTGTAGAAGAAGTTGCTGCAGAATATAGTGTGCCATCTTACAAACCTACCTTGGCATCCCAATATCCCTTAGTCTTAAATGTTTTCACATTGGCTATGATGTCTGCTCTACTGAAGTCCAAACTCCTTTTCAAAATCCACTTAATGTTTGTTTTGGGAGAAAATTACACAAAATTCTGAGGAATAAAAAGAGGACGCAGGGGGCACAATTCTCCATGACCATTTGCAGAGTAAGGATGTTACTCAATGTAAGAAGTGGCAGAACTGGACCAGAGATTTTTGTGTTTGTTTCTGGCATGCGACCTCTTCCATTCAGATGTATTACAATGTATGTGCATACATGGAATAGCCCCATGATGTTCTTCTTCATATTCCTACTCCTTTCCACATTTTTACCTCCTATAATGGAGGAAATAAGCCTGAGGTAGTGGTTCCTGAAAACTCAAGTATGTCTGAAAAACAGAGACTTTCTTACCTGGCACGCCATATAAACTCCATGTCTGTTTTCTAGCCCCACTGTGAATACACACATATGTTTTTAAAGAGACACAGTTTTGTCATGTTGATAGCAATGTAATTAGAAAGCTATTTGGCACATACAGGCAGCTTCAGCAGTAATTTGGCACTGCCCCATCCTTCTACTAGCAGCTCTGATTTTGCTCCCCTTTGGCTGTTTTCCTAGATGTCTTACAGCTTGTGGACACATCATCCATGTCTACTCAGGCAATAGCTCTGGCAGAATTCTAATACCAAGTACAGTATCTCTGGCAGCAGTGTTGCTACATTAGAACATGATGTTGGCTTCTTAATAGACACCACTACGGTGTCTTCTGACGTAGTACAATAGAATAGACAGGTGCATGGTTAGCTTTGTGAAAGGCAGTATGCCATTTCCCATTGACTCCGCTTCATTCACGTCATGTTTCAAAAGGGGGTCTAATTTCAATTCCTCAGTGAATTCAGGCTGAGGAGCTTCTGAGAGAAAGGGATCCTTTCCCCAAATCCTGATTGATTTCATGTTACACATGTTTTGGATTTCAAAGGTTTCATATGTCCTTGTTCATGATGAAGATAATGGTAGAGGCATGGGTCCATCTAGTACGGTACTGTACCTGCAGCAGTGTCCTATACTTAATATTTCTGCTGGTGGTGAAAATGACTCATTCTCAATTCCTGCAAGGCAATTAGTTCATCGCTCTGGAGCAGGAGCATCGATAGCTCTTTGGAGTGCAGACAACAGAGAAGTTATATAAAAACATAAAATACGCTTGATGGAAGGCTGCAGTGTAACACCGTTTCTAAGAATGCAAAACAATAACACACAGTAACCTAAAAACAGAGAGACAAAGCAGGCTGTTCTCTACTCCAAAGAGGCACAACTCACCCAACATTACTCTGGCTCTCTGCAAACTGACTGCTGCTAGGCCCAGATTGCATGCTTCTCTACAGAGCCCTCTTAGCCTGCAACCTGGATCAGGAAAACCCCTGAAATTTTAAGTGACCGCTTACAATTTTAACATAGTTTTCAATACACTACATTTCCCCTTGTGGCGTCACAGATCTAGTGGAACTTCCACTCCTGGGTGCTCATCAGACTGCTGGGAGAAAAGCCAAAGGCTGAATCCCCATGTGCTTTAAGCCTCTGGAGTCTGAACAGAGTCCAGGCACTGCCCCAGATTGGGATCTCTAGGCACACACTCAGGATGCATATCCTCTGTCTAGCCCTCCACATGCCTCCCCTCCCCCAACCCAGAAATGAGACTTCACAATTCAACTGCTTAGCCCCTGGAACCAATAGCTTATGCACAGCCCTTCCCAGAACTCCCCCTCCCCTTGTTGGGTTCCCACGTTAACTCTTCAAGGGTATGTGATAAATGTAGCACATAGATGCAGACATGCCCAAGATTCTAAAACACCATTGCTCTTCATGTAAGAGATAAAGCTCAGAAGAGTACAAATCATTTAGAGAACAACAAACACGTTGAACACAAGGCTTTTCACAGTAGCTCACCCTTCCCTTAGGCATCCTTGGGGAACCATCTGTGTTCAGGTAAGCGGGGTTTCCCCTGCCTCATCAGGCTCCTGAAGCAGCTTCCCTCAGCTTGAGCTGTTGAAAATGGCCAATGACCCTGAGGAGAGCAGCTCCTGCCCTTTATAATCCTCTTGTCTCTCTGTCAGGTGATCAATTCTCCTAGCTGTGAGCCAGCTTATTTTCTAGGATGCTTGTATTTGAATAAAGAAAAGGAGTACTAGGGGCACCTTAGAGACTAACCAATTTATTTGAGCATAAGCTTTTGTGAGCTACAGCTCACACTGAATGCATCTGATGAAGTGAGCTGTAGCTCACGAAAGCTTATGCTCAAATAAATTGGTTAGTCTCTAAGGTGCCACTAGTACTCCTTTGCTTTTAGCAAATACAGACTAACACAACTGCTACTCTGAAACCTGTTTTTGAATAGAGGAGCATTCAGATTTAACGACCCGCTATTGTCACCCCATATCACTATCCTTTAGCACTTCAGTCCAACACAGAGGTAAAAGAACAACAAAAAAGGCAACCAGCTCCAACGTTCAACAGGGAATTTGCAGTCTGATAAAGATACATATAGAGAGTTCATCATCTCACACAGAGATAATAAATTGTACCAACAGATTCCCCAAATTGCCACAAGTGGTAACATGGTCACTGCCTCAATTTACCTCTTCCTAATTTGGTAGTTTAGCCCTCTGGCTAAACTAAAAAGAAATGGTTACTTACTGTAACTGTGATTATTCAAGATGTGATGCAGATGTGTATTACACTCTAGGTGTGTGTACACCCAGTGCGCCAGAGATTTTTCCCAGCAGTATCCGTAGAGGTGCAGTGCTTGTGTCTTGTGGCTGTGGCCCTTCCCTTGGCTATATTAGCTGGTGCCCCGACCCTCTCGGGATGGTGCCCTGAAAGTCCATGAGAGGAGGCGCTGATGCAGAGGGGACGGAGGATGGGTTGTGGAATACATGTCTGCATCACATCTTAAAGAACCACAGTTACAGTAAGTAACCATTTCTTCTTCTTTGAGTTGATCCAGGTGTGTTTTCCACTTAGGTGACTCCCAAGCAGAACCCCTCTCAGGAAGCGGGGCTTGGAGACAACCTAAATAAGGATCGTATGACCACCTTTCCAAAGTTTGCATCCACTCTGGAAGATGCAGGCATAACATATGTATGTATGATCACATGGCAGCCTTGCAAATATCCAATATGAAAATGTCACTGAGGAACACCATTGACATTGGAGGCCTTGCCATCAGAGTCTGCAACTCATACAACTTCCTTGAGGACGTAATCGCTACCAAGAATGTGGTTTTTTGACATAAGAGGAGCAGTGGACAAGACGACAGGGGCTTGCATGGAGGACCCATTACAGCATCCAGAACAATGATTAAATCCCACAAGGGGATCAGCTCTTTTACTGGAAGATTTAGACAGAGAAGCCCTTTTAGGAATCCCATCACCATGGCATTGGAGCAGACTGATTTTCCCTGAACAGGTGGATGAAATGGTGATACTCCTGCCAGATGCACTCTCAATGAACTAATTGCAAGTCCTGACTTCTAAAGGTGTAGCAGGTACTTCAAGATGTCCTGGATAGGCGTCTGCATCAGTTGGATCCCACAGGCCAAGAACCATACTGAAAACCTCTCCCACTTCTCTACATAAGCCATTCTGGTAGAGGACTTCCTACTATTGAGTAGGACTTGTGGGACAGCTGCCGAGAATTGCTCTTCCTCTTCATTCAACCATGCAGCAGCCACGCCGTGAAATGCAGGGAGCAGAATGTGGGATGCAAGATTTGGCCATAACTCTGAGTGAGCAGGGAAAGCGTTATGGGAGGCTGAACTGACAATGTGAGAAGATTGGAGAATGAGCACTGTCTCAGTCACACCACAGCAATGAGAATGAGCCTGACCTGATCTGCCTTGATCTTGAGGATGAACTGAGGAATTATCAGAATAGGGGAAAGGTATATAAGAGAGTCGAATGCCAACAATGTGGTGCTGACATGAGTGAGAACTTGCTCTCTGGATCTGCCCATCAGTAACTAGTCCTCAAGGTAAGGGAAGATGTGGATTCCCTTCTTTCTGAGATGTGCCATAACCATGCATTTGGTTAAAACTCCGGTACCAGAAGAGAGGCTGACCATGGGAGGACCATGTATTGAAAGTGGCATTCTTCCACAATGAAGCAAAGGAACTTTCTATGGCTCAGTAAAATCACCACATGAAAGCAAACATCCTGAAGGTCCAGAGCAGCAAACCAGTCATTCTGAGACAACGTGGGGAGGATAATCGATAGAGTGCCCATTCAGAACTTCATATACCTGATCAATTTGTTGAGGCCGTGAAGGTCGAGGATGGATCTAACCCAGTGGTGGGCAACCTGTGGGCTGCATGCGGCCTATCAGGATAATCGGATTGTGGGCCGCAAGACATTTTGCTGATGTTCACTGTCCACAGGCATGGCCCCCCACAGCTCCCAGTGGCTGCGGTTCACCGTTCCCAGCCAGTGGGAACTGCGGGAAGCAAGGTGACAAGTAAGCTGCAGTGACAAGAAGGTTCCCAGTACTGATACTGGGAGGTCCACTATACTGATCCTGGTACTGGCTCTACCCTAGCTACTACAAGGGGAGTGTTAGGGTGAGGTGCTGACAGACACAAAGGTTCAGTGCTCACTCAATAGGAGGAGCTAAAGATGGTCCAGCCCTAGGAAACTCCTCAGCCAATGGTGAGGTCAGGACTGAAAGGCAGAGAAGATCTGTGCCTGCCTGGAATGTTGAAGATGTGGATACAATCAGTACCAGCATCTACCTCATTGGTACCAGACTCAATGGATGCCCAGAGGCCAGAACCAGAGTCAATGGTATAGGGTTTCTAACCTCCCTACCCCATATAGTGGAAGGGTCAGAAGTACCTGTGCCAGCCCACATGCCACGCCGGCTCCCTTTTCCTGAGGGAGGCGGAAGAGCCACCCCAAGACCTGGAGTGGTCTCAATTTGTTTTATGAGACCTTTTCCTCTGCACAGTCAATGGGGAATGGCTACTCTGTTTCTTCCAAGAGATGCCTGCTCTAGAACATGAAGTGCTCTCAGAGTCTGAGGGTGATCTTCGACCCAATGTGGGCTTTGGTACTCCCCAGACCACATGGCCTGTTCAAACAGATGCAGCTAGAGGTGAAGATCCCGAGCCTCCTGAGTTCTTTTCTTGAACGATCTACGGATCGTGCAATGCTCCTTGAGATGGGCCTGGCCAAGACCAAGCAAGCACCGTGTGTGGGGATCACCGTTTGGGATTGCTCCTCCACATGAAGGACAATGTTTAAACCCTAGTGAGGGCATCACTGGGGAAAACAGGCTATTAACTAACACTAACTACTAACTATATACAATAAGAAACTAGACTCAGACTATTTGCGAGATTGTGAGGCTAAAACCACACGGAGCTGCAACTCCAGCCGTTGGTGGTAAGAAGGAACTGAGGGGAGCTGGTGCAGCACCGCCTCATGTAGCTAGGGGAGGGGCCACAGCCACGACACGCAAGCACCACTGCTCTACGGGTCCTTTTAGGCAAAATCTCCAGCTCCAGCACGCTGGGTGCACACACAACTAAGTAGAATACACATCGAGATCTATTCAAAGAAGAACTCCACCACTCTGAGTTAAACAAAAGTGTAAACAAAAAAAGTCCAACTGAAAGTCCAAAACCCTTCACCCAGTCTCTCTCTCTTCATTCAAGCCCTTCCTCAAGGATCTGTCAGGCTTCCCCCCTCTCCATGGTATAGCAGTGATGCCTCCTGCTGGTCACTTAGAGTCTAAGGGTAGTTTGCACCCTCTGCCTTCATAAGTTCCAGCCTTCAGGCCCTCAACCATGAAGCAGACATTATGTCTGACCACCAGCTGTCCCTACTTCACCTACCCCAAAACTATTTCCTTGGCTCTGCCAAAGTCCCTTAATTCTCCTTGAGGGAGTTGGCTTTTTTTCTTTGGCTCATTAACCAAAACAACACCCCTTTCTGGTTGTTCTTACCCAGCTGTCTGGCTTTCTCTTTAGGCCTCTTCCTGGGCCCTTTCCCTAGCATCTTCAAAAGCCCCTCTCCAGGTTTTCCCAGACTCTTGGAATGGGGAGACCCAGAGCTACTGCCCTTTCCTAGTCTCTTTCTCTCTCTCACTGTAGAGCTGCTAAGCAAGACCTGCTGTTGTTTCTCTGTCTCTTCCTCTTCCGAGGGAAAGGTTGTTTATACCCCCTCGCACTCCACCCTAACATCCCTTGCTGTTCCCATCAGCCCTGGGAAATTGAGAGTTAGAAATTATATATATATATATATATATATATATATATATATATATATATATTTAAATGAAATCTCAGATTCTCCCATAATCACAACTTCAGGACCTTTAAGAAAAACACCAAATATTGTTAGACTCATGATAAAGCCGTAAGAGTCAGCAACACTGTTCGCCCTTCAGAACAACCCTGAAACAAGAAATAGGGCCACTCTGGGTCTGTGATGCCAGAAAGGGACAAAAAGCCCTGTTTCACCCTTGTAACATTTTAACATCCAGTAGCTAGAATAACTGCAAATATTATTCATATAAATGTCAGATATTTTTTTAATCTTGCAAAACTTGTCCCCAGTAATAGCTTTCAACAGTGAATTCCACAAGTTTATTATATATTGCATAAAAATACTTCCCTTTATCTGTGTTTAATGTATTGCCTTTAAAATCTAAGCATCCTCTTTTTCTTGTATATTGGGACAGGTTGAACAGCAGTGTCTGATTGGCAAGGACACTGATCCTCTGTGCTCATGAAAATATGGAAGGAATCATAGAATTAGGTCCTTTGTGCAGATTTGTCTGTATTCTCTAGTACCTAATCTTTCATTTAAAAAGCAAATGAAGTGACTAGCCCTTCTGGTTGCAAAGATAACCTCCACAAAATGCAAACTGAGGCGTGGTTGTCTGTTTGAGTCTGAAGCCAGTAAAACAAACAAAAGTAGTGAGCGTTATGAACTTCCCCTATTCATTTTAATGGGGAGTTAACCTTGAAGCCTAGTTATCAAGGATGTTGCTGCACCACAGACATAGAAACACGTGGAATCCTATTGGCCAAACTGAACCTGAATTAGATGTTGGCTAAACTTGAATGTGGAATTCCTGTCTGTTATTGCTCTGGTTCTGGCACTTGACTGCACACCCTTCTGCATCTTTGGACCCAGTTTCATCCCTGCGCCTCCCTACAGCCACTTACAGTGCATTTCACAGGAGTCTTGAAAGCAACTGTTCCACCTCCCAAAGCTGCGTCCTGTGCAGTTTATAAACCTACATAATAAATAAACCGCAAGGACAGGACAGGGAGAAGGATCAAGTAAGTAGCCATGTTGTTGGGAGGAAGATGATTCTGGAGATAATCTTGCCTGAACTGATCCAACAAATTCCAAGAGGAAGTGGCTGGGGCTCAACACTGTGATGGTTCTGAGTCCTCAGTGGCCCCTGCATCAGAGCCTTTTAAAGATGCTGATTCCTTGTGCTTTGGCCAGAAAGATTTGATGCAATTGGCCAATCTGACCACTGTGGGTCCATTTTTTCAGTTTGGAGAGGAGAATTTATCCTCTCCTCATCTTCCCCTTTCCAACAGAAATTATTTAAATCTCTCTTCATGTCTGCTCCTTTAACCATTTTTGTAGCCCTTCTCTGAGACTTTTCTATTCTGGACATCTATTGCTTAAAACGAGGCACCTAAAAATATGTGCAGTATTCAAGGTGAAGATGCACCGCTGGAGGGTGGGTGTCACACACACGCAGACTCACACATTCTTCATCTTTTACTAATATAGCCAACATCCCAACATCCTATGTGCATTTTTGACAACTGCTGCTCAGATACCTTCATTGAGCTGTTCACAATGATGCTTAGGTCTTTCCCAAGAGATTATAGTATAATTCAGTGTACCTGAATAGTTGAAATTATTTCTTTTAGTGTGCACTATCTTTCACCTGTCTGTTAAAGCTCATCTGTCATCATGTTTGGACAATCACCTGTTTTTAGCAGTGTCTTTGGTGTTCCACACAACCCTTCACAGTTTTTACTAACCTAACCAATCTTTTGTCATCAACATATTTTAACATTTGCTATCTTCCTACTGTATTAATAAGGACTGTACATTGAACTAAGCCACTGAATCTATAAACACAATCTCAAGACCTTAATAGCATATGAAATAATTATAGAAAGCTCAGTAAAAAGTAATGCTTAAGTTCCTGATCTGTAAATCCACACTTGTCTTCTTTCTCTTTTATACGGACCTTTTTAGGTAGGAATTCCACATCCACTGAAGAAAATCATCAGAGAGAGAGAACAATACTGATCCCATATAGATCCTTGGGGCCCTTCACAATTAATTTTTTTTCAACATTCAGATTCAGCCATTTAGTCCCACTCTCAGCTTCTTGTCTCTCAACCAGTTTTTAGTCCATAGCAGGACTTTACCTCACTGCATGGTTACCAGGTTTCTATTATAGCCTCATGGGAAGAATTTTATCAAAAGCATTTTGAAAGTCTAAATAAATTATATCCATCATTTCGCCTTACTGCACTATTTTGTTAATTCTCTCAAAGGGTTCTAGTAGGTTGGAGAAGCACAATTCACCATGCTGATTTGTCTCTATCAAATTATAGGAATTCTTGTGATTTACTACTCTAATATTTTCTCTGTTAATTTTCCTAGTACTGAGGTAAAATTCAGCAATCTGTGATTCTCAGAATTATCCTTAGCTCCCCTTTTAAAGATAGGCACCACACAGAGCACCCTCTTATACTTTTATTTGTACTCAGCTTCTACTCTGTACTTGAGAAAATCTTTTTACTCAGTGGCTTAATTATCCACTGACTTCACATGTCACAATTATCTGGTCAAATCTTTAAACTCACTCTAATAAACCAACATTTTGTAGAAAGAAGTTGTTTCCAGCAAATAAAAATGTCACTTACAGATGACCATTTTACACCAGATATTGTTCACTGTCTTAATAAATCTTATAACACACTGAACACTATGCACAAGTTACTTTAGTGCAGGCATTTCAATAAACTGTTATGTCACATACATTGTGGTGAACTGGGATAAACAAAAGCTCTGTGTGAACTCAACTATACCAGCTAGAGTGTACAGTACTTAGCTGTGAGTGCTATTATTAACCCAGTTATAGAAACAGTTATTTAAATAATAAATGAACTGTTACTGCTTGCTGTAGACAAGATTTAAAAGAGAAAAGCAAGACTCTGTATAGCTAAGGAGAAGAATCAAAGAACTTTAGTGAGGGAAAAGCAGATATTTTCTTCTTATGCTTAATTTCATTTCAGAAGTAGTTTAGAAAATCAGATTGTATGTACATGTTTAAGGGCTGGGGCTAACAATACTGACCTCCTCTGTAAAGCATTTGGAGAGCTACTGAGGAAAAGCACTATGTAAGAGCTAGGTAGTATTATTTATTTATTACTATTATTAATAATTATAGTATAGTCGTTAAGCTGTACCATGCGGATGGGGCAAAATAGGAAGTGCAGATGGGTCATACAGCAGCAGAAACCCAGAGGCTTTGTGGCAGACGCAAATAGAATTCCATCAGAGGACCTTGGCAACTGGGCATGTTGGACCTGCCCTGCATGGGTCAAGCTATTCCTACCTTTGGTGTGTGCGTGTGCCCACGGGGACGCACCTTGCCTTATCTACTGTATGGAGTCAACAGCATTACTAGAACCCACCACAAAATGTTAGACTCATGCAGCCTTTGCTTTTAGGGAGCCCAAGGACAATGATTGGGCTAGCTCCTGAGCAGAGGGCCAGGGAAGGGAGGTTTCTTTTGCTCTCTCCCTCCCTTTGCACATTCACACAAAGCCAGCCACATTCAGGCCTTCAGGCCAGAGGCTGTGTGATATGGTTGCTCTTTGGATTTTGTAACTACCTGGATTTCTAAATTTAGAGAATGTCGTGAATAAGGGAATGTCAGTACCAAGGAGGAACAATCCTGAGAGGTGCTGAGTATCTGCAACTTCTCCTCATTTAGCAACACAGGCAGCATTGCCACGTTGCTCAGATCTAGTCCAGCATCATGTTCCTGACAATGGCCAGCACCAGATGCTTCTGAGGAACCTGCAAGAAACTCTGCTATGGAGAATTATGGAATAACCTACTCACTAGTTAGGAGTTGGACTGATTCTTGAAACATGAGGGTTTATATCCCTTCCACTATTTTTTATTTGTTTAGATATAACTGTTGGATGTACTCACTAGCTATAGACACTCTTAGCCACATGGATATATTGTGGCAGTGAATTATACAGATTAGTTATGTGTTGTTTAAAAAGTATTTCCTTGTATCAGTTTTAGATTTGCGGTCTTAAATTTCATAGGATGTCCCCTAGGTTCTTCATTATAAGGGTAAAAAGGAGAACCTGATTCACCCAACTCTCTTTGATAACTCAGCCTTCATCATTTTTGTTGTCTGTCTCTCAATCCTCATACTTTCTTCTACATGTTTTTTTGACATAGAGAAACACAACTGAACACAGTATCCTAGGTGCAGGCGTACCAGTGATTCACACAGCAGCACTGCAATCTTTCCAGTATCATTTCCCATCACATTCCTTGTGCATCTCAATATTTTGTTTATTTTTGACTGCCATGGCACAACAAACAGAGATTTTCATCCAGCTGCCCACACTGACTCTCGGGTTTTATTTCTGAGTGGTTACAGTTAATTTAGAGCCCAGTAATGCATCTGACTAGTTCAAACTGCTTCTCCCAATGTGCTTTAACTTGTATTTATCAACAGAGAATTTCATCTGCCATCGTACTGCCCATTCACCTAGCTTTGTTAAGTCCTCCTGAAGTTCTTCACAATTTCTCTTAGGCCTGGTCTGTACAGTTTTTGTATTGGTATAGCTGTCAATTAGAGGTATGATTTAACTGACATAATTATGCCAGTATAACTCCTAGCATGAATGCAGTTACAGCAGTAAAAGGTGCTTATTCTAGTATATCTTGAGTGTCCAGGTGACAGGCCTGGCACTCTCTCACTTCCCCCAGCATGGTCCTATGCACCCCTGGCATCCTCATGATCCACCCCAGTGGAATCCTGTGCACCCCCAGTAGCCTGACAGATGCCCCCCATTGACAAAGACCTGGTCTATACTACAAAGTTTTATGGGTGAAACCTGCCTACTGTCAGCACAGCTTTGCATGCATCCACACTCAGTTTACAATCCTGATCACAACACTCTCAACCTCCTGCCAGCAAAGTTATACCAGCTCCCCAGGCAGGCGTAAGTCCCCTAATCAGCACTCTTCCACCAATGCGATGCCTATGTGGATGTTTAATTACCTCCTGGGTCTGACTATTGGACACTGACAACATGTTCCTAAGGCTTCCCTCAATAGCACAGTGCCTCAATGGACTCTAGTAATTGCCTTTGTGTCAGGGTGCTGAAAAGCAGTGGGCAGTCTTTCTACTTCCCCCTCCACCCAGCTGGTCACACTTCCCCCATGGTCTCACAAATATGTAAAACACAACATACAGCAACAATAGGCAGATCTGACTCTCTGAAATCCAGTGTTGTCATCATAAGACACCACCACCACTACCCATTAAACCTGTCAAATACACATTCAACAGTCAACCTGCACTTGCTCAAGTGATAGTTAAGTCTTTCCTTGCTGGTGTATGATTTTCTGATTCAAGGAAGCAAAGGGTAGGCTGGGTTCCTGAGAATCACAACTGGCATTGCAACCCCACCAATATGCATTTGCTGGTCTGGGAAAATGTTCCTAATTGCATATTTCCAAAAATTCCTGTGTTCCTAAAGATGTAATCATTATGCACCTTCCCTGGCCACTATACATTAACGTGATCCACCAACACTTGCTTAACCATGGAAAAGTACCCCTTTGTGTTTATATGTGTAGAAGAAAGGTGAAGGTGATGAGTTAAAATTGGGCTATGCATCCTGTCTATTGCCCCACCACAGGTACAGATGCCCATTTCAATGAATCCATCTACTATTTCTTGCACGTTGCCCAGAGTCACAGTTCCGTGCAGCAGAAAATGTTTCATGGTCTTGCACAGCTGGATGACAACAATTCCCACCGTGGACTTCCCAGCACCAAACTAATTGCTATTAGTCGATTGCAACCCCTGATTGCCAATCTTCCAGTGTCCAATTGCCCCCCATTTCTCCAGTGTCAAAGCAGCTCTCACTTTGGTGTCTCTGCACTGTAGGGCTGGGATAAGCTCTGTACACAGATCCAGAAACATGCCCTTTCACATTTGAAAGTTCTGCAGCCATTTCTGGTTTGTTCATGATCCAGTCCTGCCACTCTGTGCTCATTTTTCAAGCCTGCAACAGTTGCTCCATGATGTGCAACTGGTCAGTGAATATTTCTAGTGGCTGGTAACTTTTATTCACTGTCTGCATCAACCACTTCTCCTTGGCATTCTCATTTTCACTGCTGCGCATCTGGCTGCTGCACTAGTTGTTGTGGTTCTGCAAATACAAAAGGATCAGTTGCCCTGTCTCCAAAACAGACAAGAGAGCTTCACTGAGCTGGGCAGCAGGTTTCTGATGGTGAGATGGCAGAGAAAATCAACACAAAAAATAAGAGATTATGGAATGAAATAGTGGAAATTGTGGGACCTTAACCTCAAGCTCCCCCAGTTTCCACTGCCCATATCCCACAATGCACTTCCAAAATATCCCAGAAAGAAATGCCCCAGACAGTGGCACAGGAGACCTTGGGATGTTTACCCAGAGTATCGCACATCTTTTGCTGATACACCATGGTGCTGTGAGTATGCACGGCACCACCAAAGGCAGCCAAATATGATCACGTTCTAGGAAAACAGTTATGTTGGCAGCTATATGCTGGCAGAACTTTTACCTGTCAAACTTTCTACTGTAGGGGAGACCTAAGCTATACTGATATAAGCACCTTTATACCAATATTACTGTGTCTACACTTTGGACATCTACACCAGTCCTCTTTGACTATATCTGTTTCTAAACCCATATAGTTATAGCAGAACAAAAACTGTTTGTAGACCAGCCTTTAGTTTCTTTAATAGCTTCTTGTGAGGGACTTTCCAAATGACTTTAATTAAGTCCCTCACATAAGATAACTAAGAGAACTAAGGCTATGTCTACACTACAAACTTTTGTAAACACAAGTTACGTTGACATAATGCCATTGCACTTAGTATATAATTTGTGCACGTGCATACTTGGCTCCTTGTGTCAACAGTGCGGATACTCACTAGAAGTGTTTGAATCGATGCACAGTGCAGTGCACCACAGGTAGATATCTCACTGTGCAACCCACCACTGGCCAGCAACTGTATTGCAGATGACACTAGACTGGGAGGAGAGGTAGATACGCTGGAAGGTAGGGATAGGATACAGAGGGACCTAGACAAATTAGAGGATTGGGCCAAAAGAAAGCTGATGAGGTTTGACAAGTGCAGAGTCCTGCACTTAGGACAGAAGAATCCCATGCACTACTACAGAATAGGGACCATGCACTACTACAGAATAAGTTAGGCAGCAGTTCTGCAGAAAAGGACCCAGGGGTTACAGTGGATGAGAAGCTGGATGTGAGTCAAAAGTGTGCCCTTGTTGCCAAGAAGGCCAATGACATTTTGGGATCTATAAGTAGGGGCATTGCCAGCAGATCGAGGGACGTGATCATTCCCCTCTATTCGACACTGGTGAGGCCTCATCTGGAATACTGTACCCAGTTTTGGGCCCCACACTACAAGAAGGATGTGGAAAAATTGGAAAGAGTCCAGCGAAGGGCAACAAAAATGATTAGGAGGCTGGAGCACATAACTTACGAGGAGAGGCTGAGGGAACTGGGATTATTAGTCTGCAGAAGAGAAGAATGAGGAGGGATTTGATAGTTGCTTTCAACTACCTGAAAGGGGGTTCCAAAGAGGATGGATCTAGACTGTTCTCAGTGGTAGCAGATAACAGAGTGAGGAGTAATGGTCTCAAGTTGCAGTGGGGGAGGTATAGATTGGATATTAGGAAAACTTTTTTCACTAGGAGGGTGATGAAGCACTGGGATGGGTTACCTAGGGAGGTGGTGGAATCTCCTTCCTTAGAGGTTTTTAAGGTCAGACTTGACAAAGCCCTGGCTGGGATTGGTCCTGCTTTGAGCGGGGGGTTGGACTAGATGATCTCCTGAGGTCCCTTCCAACATTGATATTCTATGATTCTGTGATTCTAAGTTCTGGCAATGCATTGTGGGGCCAAAGCAACTCATGCAGAGGTGACTGGGAGCAAGGAGTCAACTCCCCAGTGTGCAACTGTCTCCATCCCATAATGGCATCTGTATCCCGTGCTTTCGCTCCTTTTTTCAAAATCCCACAAATCAGCATGGCCCTCCACGCTGTCCATCTTCTCTGAGAGAAGCATGGAGCGTTCATAACTCTGCAGTATTGTCATGAATATTGCAAGCACAGGGCGCACAATCCTGCAGCATTTGCAAAGCTACAAGAAGAATCAAATCAGTGGGGAACATGACTGTTGACCAGTTCTTTCCCGCTACCAGAATGCACAGGTTCACAGTCAGACTCTTGAACTGAAGAAGTATGTTGTTTTTTTTGCTGCTTCAATGAGTGGTCAGTCCACAGAAACACAGGGCACAGCATAGGGTTAAATGCAAGTGCACACCAACATTCAGGTGCTCTGCTGTAAATACACAGTTACAAAGTTATTCATTATATATTGTATAAACACTTTTTCTGCCTAGCACTAAGATTAGTTTGCTAAATCAGTTGTTTACTTGATTGGATTGCTGACTCAGCTTTTTACCTGATCAGATTGCTGGTTCAGCTTTTTACCTGGCTGTTCTCTTTCCTTGCCAGACAAGCAGGCATCTTTTCACATGTCCCAACACCTAAAATATATATTCTACATATTACATCCTACCGTGATGATTTCTTGGAGGACAGATTGCTGTGGGACATAACGAGAACCAGTTCAGGGCTGTTGGTGGTGTTCATGGTGTAATGCTACTTCTGGGCCTGAGAAACAAGCACTGACTCGTGGGATCAAATTGTAATGCAGGCTTGGAATGACAGGCAGTGGCTGCAGAACTTTTGGATGCATAAGACCACACTCCTGGATCTTTGCCTCAAGCTCACCCCAGCCCTGCAGTGCAGGGACACCAAAATGAGAGATGCACAGACAGTGGAGAAGTGAGAGGTGATCACCCTGTGGAAACCTGCAATGCCAGATTGCTACTGCTCAGTCAGATATCAATTTGGGGCTGGAAAATCTCCTGTAGGGGCAGTTGTCATGCAAGTGTGCAGAGGCATTAAGTGCCTGCTGTTACTCAGCCCTGACTCTCGGCAATATGCAGAATATAGATGGATTTGCAGTACTGGAGTTCTCGAATTGCATTGGAGAGATAGACAGCACACATATCCCTATTTTGGCACTAGACCACAGCCTACATCAACAGAAAGGGCTACTTTTCTATTGTTACACAAGCACTGGCGGATAACCAGGGACACTTCACTGACATCACTGTGGGCTGATCAGGGAAGGTGCAAGATGCTTGTATCTTTAAGAATATAGGATTTTTCACAAAGCTACAGCAATCACTTCCTTTCCCAACTGGCAGGCTATCATTAGAAATGTTGAAATGCCAATAGCGAGCCTGGAGGTCCCAGCCTGCTCTTTGCTTCCCTGGCTCATGAAGCTGTACACTGGCCACCTCAACAGCACCAAGGAGAGATTCAGCTACCAGCTCAACAGGTGCAGATAGACAGTTGAATGGGGTGGAGATGAAGCTTCTGTCCACTGAGCTTGAACAAACAGACACAAGGGCTATTAGAAAAGTTCAGTGCAGAGATATATGGATCAGAGAGGCTTTGACAGAGCACTTTTACATAGTAACTATAGTGAGCCATAGTAATACAGTCCGTTGTACTGAGCTGCCTGGCCCTGCTGTTTTGGGGCCTGGTAGGCATTGTGTGGTGCTTGGAGTACATGTATGAATATAACACTGTCAATGCAACTATTAATTTTGTTTGTGAGTGACCCTATGACACACTGTGAAGTAACAAGTAATTAATTGCTTTCAGAATTGCTAAGCACTTGGCAGCATATGTTGTGAACTAATAAAGATGTTATGTTTCAAATAATAGAATTTTACTTTGTAATAAAATTCAGCCCCTGATGCCATGTGGAATGTTGAGGGGCAGGGTGTAAGGAGGCCCTGATATGGAATTCTCAATGGCCAGTAGAGATAGGCAAGCCTCGGATTGTTGCACCTGTAGGTCCACGAGAGTTTGCAGCATCTGTGTTTGCTGCTGGAGAAGCCCAATTACATCCTGATGTATCTCCCTCTCCTTTTCCTGTTGGGACTTTCTCCTCTCTGCTCTTTCCTTCTCCAGGCTGTCTGCAATATTCATCCTCTAGGGCCTGGGCTCACAGTCTGATGCAGCACTGGTTTGCAGTATCTCATTGAACATGTCATCTCGAGTCCTCCTATTTCTCGTCCTTATGTGACTCAGGCATTCCACAGTTGTGGAGGGGGAAACCCCTGAAGGCCACAATGGCAGCAGCTGCAAATAAAGCACACAGAGGTAACATTGTCAGTATAGTCACAATGGAAAACAAAACTTAAGATGCAGAAATCCTTTCCCTTGCCCCCCTAAGTTTTAAGCACTACATGTATATTGACACTTCTGCTTGGCAGTGCTTGAGCACGGCACCAGTCACAGCACCAGCCATGGTGAGTATGGCCTGCCCAGAGTGAGGGAAATGAGGAGGAAATTGCTCAGTTGCATGAAATTATGAATATAAGACAATGGCACTGAATACTGGCACCATTTTCCATAGTTGGTGGTGATTTTAATTGATATTTCATGCCTGGGGGTAACAAAGGCAGAGAAAACACAACTGCTGTTGGCATTGCAAAGCCATCCAGGCCTGTATGCTGCTAGCCTGTGTACTGTAATGGTGCCTGCTGAAGTTACCAATGACTGGCATGGAGGAAGAAAAAAGGCTGCCATCCCTAGAAACCTTGTTCTCTTTACTCTCTGTTTTTCCAGTAGATCCACTGATTCTCTCACACGCTGCCTGATACCAATGTACTGAAATAATTTTTTGTTACATGTTTTTACATCTTTAGCTATTCACTCTTCAGATTCCCTCTAAGCCCTTCTAATTTGTCTACACTTACCGACGGATCGACAAGCGGCAATCGATGTATTGGTGGTCGATTTAGCAGGTCTAGTGAAGACCTGCTAAATCAACCACAGATCACTCTCCTGTCAACTCCTGTACTCCACCAGATCAAGAAGAGTAGGGCGAATCGATGGGAGAGCATCTCCCATCGACTTCGCGTAGTGTGGACCCTGCAGTAAGTAGATCTAAGCTACGTCAATTTGCGTTATGCTATTCACGTAACTCAAATTGCGTAGCTTAGATCGAATTTCCCCTGTAGTGTAGGACAAGGCCTTATATTGTTCCTACCGTAGTTGATGCTCCTTTCCATTGACTTTACTCAGATTTGATTTCAATTTTCTAAAGGAAACCCATTTGGCTCAAATAGCCTCTTGAGCCTTGCCATTTGATCATGCTTCAGTGGGAGTTGCAGGTGCTCATGACTGAGCTATGTATATTCACATTTAAGTGACTTTAACCCTGTGCCTGGTTTATGCACGATAGGAATTACATGGCCACATCTGAGGGCCAAATTCAGTTCCACATTTAAATCCTTATAGCTAATTCATGTTATGGGACTGATAAACATCTGCTAAATAAGACATATTAGAGGGTGAGTTTAGCATCAGATATATTTTGGAAAGAAAGGGAACTGCATTGAATGTGATTGGTAAGACCTCATTACTTTGAAACTTCTGGCTTTTTATGCATGTTTTTATTGGCTTTTCTATGCCAGTTTTCTTTCTTCAAACCTGAATCATCATTCCTCTGAGAAAAGAAGCCAGAATGTATACAGTGACACAAAAGTCGTTTAAAGTAAGACTAGATTATTTCTTATATTATAGTCATTCCAAAATATGGCACAGCTAATATTATGCCTGAGGGTAAAACATATTTGGACCTCTTTCATATTTTAATGAAAAGTATATTCCACTGAGTATTAACACTAAATAACATTACCTAGAGATATGTTAATAATAGTTTTGTAGCTTACGGGAAGATTATGATTTGACAATTCCCACAGAAGCAAAGCATTTTATGCAAATTCCTCTTAAACCTTGACAACAATACTACAGAACAGCTAAATTTATTTATTTAAAAATGTCAGTGGAGTATGACCCTTGAGATGAAACATCTCATTTTCAAGAACATCTTCAGGTACAATGGCAAATTACAGGCACTCACAATCATTTACTTCACATTAAAGAATACAGTATTTTATCAGCTATGACAAGAGCAGAATTTGTTTTTTTAAAAACAGAACAATTAATTTTCTTAAAAGGCGGATAAATTGAGATAGACTCTAATAGTAAGATGATACAGTTAGATGGTTCAATGTAACTAAAGAACCTTTTTCTCTTTTTACTTTGGAGAATTTAAACTCTGTTGTCTCCATAGCCCTCAGTCTGTATTAGCTAAAAAGCAGGACCAAATATTGCAGAAGATAAAGGAATAATAACCTAATAAAGAGCAATACAGTTTTATGCAACCAGACTTTTGTTCACTCCAACCTCCCAGTGAAACTGCTCAGGAAATTCCTGCTTCCATTTTATGTAAGGTATTCTTGCTGGTTTTTATGATTTCTCTCTTATATCTGGTTAGTTGGTTATAATTTTAGCATGCATTTTTCTCCTTTTTTTTCCAAATAAAAAATTCTCAGACCTTCCATTGTGTCAGAAAGATGATCTCATGATCAAAGACATGCCAAGAACATAACTGAGCTTTCATTCTGCTGAAACCAAGACATGAACACTTTAATAAAAACATTCCACTCTCCATCAGAGGATATCTCAACAGTAATCCAGGTATTAACCTATCAGTAAATATGCATCCAAAGATCATAGAATGTATGGAAACATTTTAAGGGCTTAGTGTAAGATTTTCCTATTAAGAATGGAATGCAGTACCTTTTTTACTCCTTAAAAATACAGATTTTGAAGAAAAATGCCTTTTACTGGATGCAGAGAATAGAGTATACACTGATGCTTGGCTCTCAGAAACAGAATCTATCCAATGATTCACTGGCCTTTGGGGCCAGATCCTCAGACAGTGTAGATCAGTGTAGCTCCATTGATATAAATACCAATTTACATTAGTTTGTAATCTGGCCCTTTGTGTTTTAACTATTCCCTACTAAGTATTGTACCATGAGTTACATCTTATAATTCTTCTTAGTTTTACTAAATACATGAAAGGTGCCAGAGTGGCAGTCCTTGAAACTCAAGTGCTCTATCTACAGAATAAATAAATACTTTCCCCATATCATCCCTCCAAAGTACCACAGTCCTGTTCTCCAGAGATCATCTCAAGGTCTTTCAGGGTAGGTTAGTATTTTATTCTTAAAATCTATGGTACTAAGAGTATCTATGCCCCATTCAGTCTTTGAGGCCTGATTCTTCACTGTCTTTCTCCCTTTGTAGTCATTTGCTCTTGTGTAAAATATGTAGCAATGATGTCATTCTGCACTGGTAGTGTTCTACATCCACATTGCTCAGGTGTAATTGATTACACAAGGCGGGATTCGAATGGGGTTTATGATAGAAACTGTGCAACAACCTTAGCTCTGGGATTGCTACTGCAACTCAGTAATGAAAGTGAAATCTAGTAAAAGTATGTATTTATGTTGAGTGACACAACTGAAGAACCTACAAAAGCTCCTTAGTGGTTTCAATGTCTGTCCTTTAACTAGAAACTACTTTTCTTTTTTCAACTGCCACTTTTTCTATTGAGAACAATGACTGTTGTTTAATGCAGAATGTCTAAGCACATGGAAATATTGCTGGTTCTTAGAACCTTTGTATCACAAAGGCTGGAGATCATCCAGGCTGTCTTCTAACCATTCATACTACAGTATTATATTCATTTATTTAGACTTAGCATAAACTCTGAGTGCTAATAAACCTACACTAAACATACACAATCAATCAAAAATACAATAATTAGCCCAGCTTTCAATCATAGTATAAAAAACTTACTCCTTCTCCCTATTTCCCTGTTTACTTAATACCCTTGATACCTTTCAAAGGTTGTACATACCCCAGATCTCACCAGATGAGGAAACTGAGCACCCCTCAAGACGAGACCCCAAAGGGAATGTAACAGCTGTCCTTTATAAGGGAGGGGGGTCCAGTGCACCTGCTGTCCAACTCAGGCGATGGCAAGATATATGGGCCCATGGTGCCCATGCTCCAGGAATATTCAGGGCCTGGGGGCCCAGCTCCACCAATGTTCAGAGCCGGATCTCTCCCCCGGCCCTGCCTGCTGCCCCCCCACGTCTCCCCCGGAGCATCTCCAGCCCCACCTGCTGCCCCCGGGCGATTTAAAAGGGCCCGGGGGGGCCTGGCTGCCACTGCCACCACTGGCAGTGCAGCGGGGCTAAGGCGGCTTCCTGCCCGGCTTTGCTCCGCGCCACTCCCAGAAACGGCCGGAACAGCCCTATGTCCCTGGGGGTGAGGGGTCTCCATGCACCGCCCCCACCCCGAGTGCCAACTCCGCAGCTCCCATTGGCCAGTAATTGCACCAATGGGAGCTGCGGGGCGGTGCCTGCAGGCAGCAGCATGCGGAGAGACCCTGGCCCCCCTGCCTAGGAGCCGCTGCCAGAAGGGTGTGTGAGTCATTTTCAGGAGCAGCCTGAAGTAAGCACCGCACCCCTCACCCGCACCCCAACCCCCTGCCCCAGCCCAGAGTCCGCACCCCACACCCAAACTCCCACCCAGAGCCCGACCCCTCACCCCTCCTGCATGCAAACTCCCTCCCAGAGCCTTAGGCAGGTGTGGGGGGGCAGAAGTTGGACCCGTTCTGGGCACCACCAAAAATTATATAAACCTGCTGCCCCTGGTCCAGCAAGGCTTAAGGGAAGGCATCTAGACTCTATAAAGAAGAAAACAGGAAGGGGAGAAGGTGCAGTCCCTCCAGGGAAAATTGGTCCCATGACTACAGTTCCACTGACCATGATACATCTTCCCTATTTCACTAACATTTAAAAAATATGTCTTCCCTATTCTACAGCATTTTAATTGACACCCAGTCCTCTCAACCTGTGTCTCTTAGGCCAGAGGTTGCTAGCACATAGCCAAGTTGGAGCCTCATCTTTGTCACAGACTCAGCTGGTTGTCTTTGAGATAGTTTGGTCTCCTCAACAGGCAACCATACCAAGAGTGATCTATTTCTGTCTCCCTGTCACCTGTCTCCAAATCTCACAAACTATCTCGCTGGGGAGTCTCCTCCCTTCCTGTCAGGTTGCCCTAAAGATGGTTTTCTGCCTCTCTGCTTTGTGATGATTGCAGTAATTCTGCAGGTGCTCTCTGAATGTTGTCACTTGCCTCTCTTGTGTAGTCACCTCTTATAACTTGGGTGCCACTGCATCCCTCACTAGCCCTTTAGTCCATTTCTTCTGGTGTCTCTCTAGTGGCTGGATCCTCACAGGAGTGCCTGTCTTCAGGGCTGGTAGGTCTATGATTGAAATGGCATACTCTAGTGCCGTCTTTCTGTGATTGTTTGATTGGCAGTATCTTCATCCTTCTGGCTGCAACTGGTCTCTCCTCATTGGCAGTAGGGTTTTGGTTTTTTGTCCCATCAGTGACTGCACTGAGCAGTTTTGAAACCTTCTGATGGGATATTTCTATGTGCCAAAAATACTAACAAGGGGTTCCACCCAGAAAAAAACAGCCTTATGTAACAGCCTCTTAGCAGTTTTCACAACTGATTCCATGTTACCATACTCTGTGGCTGTGGGTATGTTGGGATTTGTGTGCAAATTCCTTGAATTCTTCTGAGGCAAACTGGGGTCTGTTGTCGGCAAATATAGTGTCTGGAATGCTGTATCTTGCAAAATGGATCTTCAGTTTGCCAAGCACTGGCTTGCTTCTAGTTTCAGGCAGGGCATTGACCTCCCAAAAATTTGAATAGTAATCCAGTATTGCTTTTCCTTTCAGAAAAGTAAGTCTGCTCCCACCTTTTTGCATGTATCCTTATGTAGTGAGGTGGGAACCACAGCTTGCTGTCCTCAAAATATGATTCCACCCTGTACACTCAGCTCATCTTTAAATTGAAAATATGGTTCTGCTCCTACCAGTACTTGGCCTTTGTCTTCTGGGAACCCCACTAGTATCACTTTCTTGACTGCCTGTAGTTGGATGACCTTTTACATAGCCTCTTTGATTTCCATCACCTTTGCTGTTGAAACTGGGAGATAGTGCAGCATGTTAATGGATTCAATGTCCTGATCGCCTTCCCCCAACTCACTGATGCTAGGTATTCTTCTTCAGGTCTGGTAAAGGTACTTCGAGTGTCATAGCTAAATGCCCTGCTCAGGGTGTCAGCTAACACCAGTAATCATCCTGGACAATATCTGATCTCACAGGACCAGATCCTCCCTGACGCTGGGCTGCTTTGTGCTGCCACTATAATGCAAACCCGCTCAAAAGCTGTCTTTAGTCTCTTGAGGATTCCCCTCCGTAGGGGATGATTTGATAGTGAAGAGCTGTTCCTTTGCCACCTTTCTTCCAAGCCCCAGAACGGGGACATGGCCAGGGAGAAAGGGGATGTGGTGAGGACACCCGTAGACCCCTGCTGCCACAACAGTCCCTTAGGGACATGCACGGTTGGAATAAAAAGAAAAGTTCTGGGGTTTCTCTAATTTGCACCAAGGACTAGCCCTGTGGCTGGATGGTCCCTGAATAAGTGGGCCACAGTTAGCATATTTATGATGCTCCTCCCCATCATTAGCTATGCTGAGCACATCATGGCCACAGATAAATTCTAAATCATAGTATTTAGTCTACTTTGGAGTAATGTGACTGCTACTGTACTGTCCTCCCCAAGTGTACTAGGAAACAGCTGAGCCTTGCAGGTGCCATACAGGTTAGCAAATTCAGTCTATTTCAGACCTAGCGTGGTGGTGAGTGAGAAAATGCTCTATCACAATTTCCCTTCATTTCAAAGAAAAGGCCTGACAGCTAGAGCGCGTACACTGATGACAAATGTGGCAGAATCACAGAGGGAAAGAGGCGATTTCTCAAACAGACAGATCCTCAAAATATTTAGGGCTTTATATAGTTCAAAATCAACTCCTAAACTCCCCTGAGGATCTAATAGACAGTCAGTGCAGATCATGGAGCATGGGTGTCATGCTCATTGGATGAAACACTATTTAATAGGCAGCCAAATTTTACACTAGCTTAAGTTTCCAAACATTCTTCAGGTGTAAAGCACAAAGGTCCGCATCCAGAAGAAATGGCCACGTGCTTCAGTCAAGGCAGACAGGAAAAAGTGCTCTTGGTCACAGCTGTTACCTAATCATCCAAATCCAGTGCAGGACACAACAAGCCCCATGAACTGCAAACCTGTTTAAGACATATATATGCAGTTTTTCAGTAACCATAGCTGATACAATCTCTACCATCTCTTGCTTCCTGCATCTTCCCACTGTCTTATCTGGATGGACCTCAACCAGCTAGCCCTCATACAAGCCCAGTGTCAACCACATTCTGTATCAGGCATTCAGCCACACTAGCCACATCAGACAAACTGGTATGGTCTGATGTAGCAGACTGTCACGGAAGCCCATGCCTCCTCCCAAGACCGTCTTGTTACTTCATATGCACATTGCACAGGAGGGGCAAAAAAAATGGAACCTTTGATATTCTGCAGAAAAGAATCCCAGGGGCAAATGAGCAATCAGTCAGCACTGCTCTCTGGGATCTCTCAACTAAAATGGAGTGAAACTAACCTCAGCCAATTCCATCAATCCCTTGTAAAGATCACATCCCTGTCACCAAAAAAATCTTATCATCAATAGCTTCAAAGGCACCTGAGAGATCCTTTAAGAATCAGTATGGATTTCTGATCTCCCTCCACTGTCTGGAGAAGAACTATTGGCTATCAGCCAACACAGCTAATGTAGTTTTGTACCACATGTAGATGATTTAGTTGGGGATTGGTCCTGCTTTGAGCAGGGGGTTGGACTAGATGACCTCCTGAGGTCCCTTCCAACCCTGATATTCTAGGATTCTATGATTCTAAAATCAGATAAATGGGGTCAAAAAAACTTGAGGACTCCAGATACTGTAAGAGTTGTCTTGCTACAACCCTCTCAACAGTCTTACCCCAGAAAAAGAGGTTTAGAACAGTTCAGTAGCTGAGCAGATGGTCAACCTCACAGGACAGTTTCTGGAGCAGAGCTCTCCCAAATACTTAACGAAGAATAGGTAGCACACTGCACTCTCTAAAGAAAGCATTAGCAATCTTTACCAGAAATGGACTTAGTACTTTCCTGTTGGCCTTCACCAGCCAGGAAGGGCAGGGTCAAAATCACAGTTTATGGAGAAAAGTTTCCCAAGCTACTGCAGAACCTCAATGAGAGGTACTAGCCAAAACTCAAGTAGAAGGTGACTCTGCATTTGTCTTGAGATACTGCTCTACTACCAGGGGCAAACAGTTGAGTCTAAATCTAAGTGCATTTAAAAACAAAATAACAGACATTTCTCAAAGCTGGAAATACTGAGCAGATACTGAGTGAAAGCACCACCCGGAACAGATCCACTGTTTGGGACTTTGCTATGGTGGAAGTGAAATAAACTCATCTCCTAAACAGCCATCACATAATATGATGAATCATCTTTACTCTTTACAGAGCATTTTAATAGGTAAATCTGATTCTACAGCCAGTGGCTAAAAATGCCTGAAGGATTAAAAAGGATACTGTAAATATCAAGTTCCAGCAAATCGTGCAGATGGCCACTTCTGTACATGAATACACTAACAAGGATTTTTTTAAAGAAAGAATAAAATATATTTTAAAAAAACACCAAAAAATCTTTAAGGTCAGAAAAATAAATAGAGGATATTTTTCTGCTTTGAAGGAAAGATCATCATCACTCTATCCAATTTCCGCATTTTAGGATTTCAAAATTACAGTCACATATGATTTTTGTAGTCATTACAGCAGAAACACCACTAGCTGTCTGTGAAAATTGAACAGGAAGACTTTGTTTGAAGGACAGATTCTGATGACATGCTATCTGCAAGGGGATTGATAAAACACCCCAAACACATTTAAAATAAAGGAACTGAAATCATGATTTAAATGTATTGCTCAGTTATAGCTTCAGGCTCTTCAAAGTTGCTGTTGCCAAGAAATATATACAACATTGAATTATGTTGTATATATTTTGTTAAGTATTTTAATACATTTGAGTACATATAACATTTTAGTGAAGCATATTATTCAGAGAACAAAATACATTGCTCTTTCCTAATTAAGACCTTGAGTCATCAAAAACAACAACAACAAAAGCTTACTTCCGTGCTGGAGGAACTTCCATTAAATGATGGAAAGCATCTTAGACAGTCTCCTATAATCTTGGCCAAGGTCCGCGCTGAGTGAAAACCAAATGTATTTTTGCCGAGTTGGACAATAAATGGCCCATCCACTTATGGCACAGGATTTGATTTTACTTTTACTTTTATTTGACAAGCGATTAATAGATATTGGAGACTTCTGTTAAAATTTCAGAACACACTAATCACAGAGGATCAGCAAGCCAGAGGAAGAATATATTAATATAGAGGTCTGTCCTGTCTGGAGATAGGGGAAGTATCTTGATTTGACCGGTGCCATTTACAAAAGTATTTCTCCATTCCACACATCTGCCAATGCCTCTAATCCTTCTTTTGTTGAAGTAAATGGCAAAACTCCCATTGACTTCTGTGGTTCAGAATCAGGCTCAACGTGAGCAATTTCACAAGCCCTGTCTCTTGATTTGGGCTGATCTGCCTGAAGGAAACTCCTGGAATTCAGGTTTTCCTGAAGACTTTAACAGTAATTTGGGAATCAAATCATCCATAAAAGACATTAAACCCTTATTATTTAGATTAACCATGATTCCCAATACTATTCTCATTCCTGCCCCTTGTCTGTTTTTTGAGGAATTTAGTCCTTCATTCAGATTCTAGGTTCCCTTTGGCCAGTGCTTAAAAATGTTTATGTGATATCTCAGTGTTAGAATTTGTGGTGGTATTTCTAGCCTCGTACTCTCCGCCCATCATTTTTCAGTTCTATTCCATTCTATTCACTGACAAAAATCTTCATTAATACAGAGTTAAAGTTGATAGGTAATATCTGATAGCCTTCCAGAATGTCAGGTTCAGCAAAACTCAAACTTTGGGAATACAGAGGGGAAGTATATGCCTACACACCCTTAACTCTGGCTCCTGGAGCTAGCAATAGCTACTGACAATTATCTACATGCATGGTGTAAGGTTCAGCTGTATTGAATAGCAGAGGGATCAGTCAGATTAGTTTGGCAGACCTTTTATTGCAATATGAGGTTAACTGGAGGGACCCTGACCCTTTAAGGGTATGTGAGCCCCTCTCCCTGACAAATGTGTGTGATCCTAGGAAAGAGGCGCAGGTGAACCTTGAAAGACTATCAGTAGCTAGGTAAGAGATGAGTGCAGTCTGTGGGTTTAATGAAGGGTAAGTGGAAATACAATAGTGCATAAGGATGAAGGAGTTGTAAAATTTAGCAGATATGGTATTCTTTCTATGGAATAGTCTAAATATTGGAGTGTGGGACAGGTGTAGGAAGCTGCTGTTCAGTACAGTGGAAAGGCAGAGTGAGATTATGGGTGTATGTCAGGGACCAGACCAGCTAGGAACAGCTGCTGGCCTGCTCCCCCAACTAACTGTTCCACTGAGCCCAGCTGCACTGCCTTAGAACTCTCAGAGTGGCCACAGCCCTTGACTGGCTGCTGGTTTATCAGTCCTGCTTATAAGCCTGGCCCTCACAGCAGATCAGCAGTTGCTCAATGTGCATCATGCCTGTAGCTGTGCTTCCCCTTGTTCCAGTCCCTGCTCTAGCTCATTCCAACACTTGTTCCAGTCCTCCTCTGCTCCCTTCTGTCCTCAGACTTCTGGCTTTCACCCCTGGCTCGAGCTTACAACTCTGGTTGACTCTCCAGTTCTTGCATTCAGCTTCTGTCTCTCTAGTACTGACCCCTGGCTCTGCCTCTGGCTTATGACTCTGGTTTCCTTCAGCACTACCACCCAGCTCTGGTACTTGGCTTCTGCCTCTCTGGTGCTGACCCTTGGCTTGTTTCCTGGAATTCCTGCCACGCTGGACCAGGCTCCAATCAGTTGGAGCAACCCAAGTACAAAGGCTAGGGGCCCACCTCACCAGCATGAGCCCCAATCAGGCCAATGCTTCCCTACCAGAGTTGGTGGGAGCCATGCAGAGCTTTCAGGTCCAGGTCTCCACCCTGAAGGTGCAGAATGTGGGCCAACAAGCCCAGGCGACTTTGCCAGCAACCCTGGGTTTTGCCCCCTGGCAGCCAAAGGCCTCACTCCCAGACAAGTTTAATGGCAATTGTGGTTGGTTCTGAGGTTTCCTAAAGCAATGCCAGCTCCTTTTCTTGCTTTGCCCCCAAATCTTTCCCCACAGACCAGGTCTGTTTAGGGGTCATCATTAGTCTGCTCACTGTGGAGGCCTTGGCCTGGACCTCCACACTCTTGGAACAATCCAGCCCTCTCCTATGCCTGCTGGAGCAGTTCATTCAGGCCATGTTGGTTATCTTTGGTGACCCTCACTGCACCTGAACTGCTGAAGCCGGGCTGCAAATGCTACAGGGATCAATCAGCTGCCCAATACAGCTGCCCGGGTTCTGTCACCTCTCCACAGACAGAGTGGAATGAGGCCATGCAATGTCGTCAGTTTCGGATTGGGCTGAGCAATGATATAAAGGATGAACTGACACAGGTCGAGCCACGCTTCCATCTTGACAACCTGATGAACCTATGTATCAGAACTGATGACTGCTTTGCTGAGCATTGCCGTGAACGTAGCTCAGCCCCTCAAGCCCCGACAATGCACTGGAACCCATTGCAGCTCCAACTCCCAATCAGCCCAGCAGTTCACTTGGAGGCTCTAGTCCACTTGGGGACCTCAGCTAATTTTATGGACCAGGATGTGGCTAAGGCCCACAGAACTGCTGCCATGCATAAGAATTGCCTGGATCTGGTGAAATCAGACCAGCTCCTGCCTTGGGGCCAGTCACTCACCAGACCACTCCCTTAGGGGTTGCTACCCTCCAAAGGCACTGAAAGACTCTTCAGTTCAGGCTGATTCAGACCCCCAAGTTTGCAGTCATCCTGGGAATGCCCTGGCTGCTCCCCCTGACCCCTGTATCCATTGGCAAAACGGGACAGCACACTTTTTCTCCCCTACTGCCAACAATTCTGACTTCCCAAGGTCAAAGAGAGAACCAGTATCCTCTTCAGCACATGCCATCATGAGGGGAATCCCTACTGTGAGGGAATGGACCAATGGGAGTTGGGTGCACCCCTAATCATACTGCCTGCAGCCTTTGAAATACCTGGCAAAATACCTCTCAAATACCCTGACCTTGCAGATGTCTATGACAAGGGAAATGCAGACATGCTACCCCCAAACCGCAAATATAATTGTTCATTTGACCTTTAGCCAGGGACTAAAATTTCCTTTGGCTATATATACACCCTTTCTGAATTAGAGCTCCAGGCCCTTCAATGTTTCTCCTGCAGTTAATCTGCAGAAAGGGGTTTACTGGCCATCCACCTCTCCAGTGGGGGCTCTGATCTTCTTTGTTGAAAAGAAGGATGGTTCCCTGAGGCCAGGCATTGACTGCCAGGCCCTCAATAAAGTTACCCACTTCTCCAGGTTCAGAAACTCTTAGACCAATTACACTCTGCCCATATTTTTACAGAGTTAGACCTCAGTGGGCCCTGATGTGGGTGCAAGAAGGAGATGAATCGAAAACCACCTTCTGCAGCTGGTATGGACATTTTGAATACCTGGTCATGCCGTTTAGTCTATGTAAGGCTTTCATGACATTCCAGCACTTTATCAATGACATTTCCTGAGACATGCAGGATCAGTTTGCTATTATTTATCTCAGTGACATCCTGATTTTTTACCACAATCAAGCAAAGCATGACTAACCCATACAGAAGGTCTTAAAAAGGTTTCACCAACACCACCTGTCTGCCAAATCAGAGAAATGCCAGTTTGTCCAACAGAGTTTCTCAGTTACTTCATCTCCCCTGAAGAGCTGGTTATGGATCCACACAGAATGTCAGCCATCGTTGGCTAGTCAGCACCAAGAGTCCTCAGGGGGTCCTACGTTTTTGAGATTTACCAGTTTCTATAGATGGCTTATCAAGGGTTTCTCGGGGATGGTTGCCCCACTCACAGTCCTACTGCAGCAGGGAGCTCATTTTTCTTGGTCCCCAGAGGTACAAGTGGTTTTTGAGTGCCTCCAGCAGAAAGTCATCACAGCCTCCATTTTGGTTCACCCCAATCCCAGCCATCCATTTATGGTAGAAGCAAATACCTCAAACTTCATGGTGGGAGCAGTCCTCTCCAAAACGATTGCCCCCAATGGTCAACTTCACCCTAGTACTTTCTACTCACACAAGCTAATGCCAGTGAAGCAAAACTATGACATCCTCAATAAAGAGCTACTGGCCATTAAAGCAGCCTTCAAGGAATGGCGGCATCTTCTGGAAGACACCAGATTCCCAATCCAAGTTCTCACTGAGCACAGAAACCTGGAATTTCTGAAGAAGGCTTGGCACCTAAATCAGCAACAGGCTCACTGCTCCCTCTTCTTCACACAATTTGGCTTCCTGGTGACCTATTGCCCCAGGCCCAAGAATGGGAAGGCAGATGTATTATCCTGAAAGGGGGAGTATTGCAAACCTAACCAAGAGACACCATCACAGACCATCTTATTTCATCTTGATTCCACTGTCCATGGCCTGCTACTCTCCATATGTGCCCAGCTGCCCAAAGATCCCTTCCTAAGTGCAAGACAGTGCCAATGCCCAGACCGCCTTGACCTTCATGAAGGAATTCTGTATCAGAGGGGGCGCATCTACGTATCTCATGTTCAACCCATGGTGCAAGTCCTACGAATCTGCCAAGATGCTCCTCTGGCAGATCACTTTGGTCAATTCAAGACCCCTGCTTTGGTGTCAAGGGGTTCCTAGTGGCTGGCTCTCCATGCTTTGGTAGCAACCTACATCCAGTTCTGTGACTTCTGAGCTCCGACCAAAATCTCCCATTCAAGACATCAAGACTTCTCAGATCCCATAAGAAGGGTCAGGGAGGCCTTGACACCCCTAGAGAGACCATCCCCCCAAATCCCAGTGAACACATGGGAGAGGAGAGTGTAGGGCTGACAGTGCTCCCATCCCACCCCAATCCCTCTCATTTGCCCTGTCATTCACCTCCATGTCATCCCTCCCAGTGTTACACCCCCTCACTACCTTAATTGCTATCTCCTTCCCCGACCTAAATCCTCCAACTGCTCTTCCTCACCACCACCCATCCCCATTTAAACCCTGTCCATAATCCCCCCCTACCCTCACTGCACCCCCAAACTCCTCTCCCACTAATCCCCCACTTCTTAATTCTCATTCTCGTCCCAGGAAACATTTGTGTGTGTATTATTTTTCTGTTTAAAGATAGTTTGAGAGTTTTCTGAATTTTCTGCTCTTCTCAGATTACATTTCCCAAAAAAACAAAGAGAACTCCTACAAGCACCAACCATCTATGGCAGAGGCAGATGGTAGCAAAATGCCAATCTTATTTATTTCAGTTTTTTGCCCTAGGATGGATTTGAACTCTCAGTGCCTGAGCGGTGCTCAGATTTGAGAGCTGTAACATTCCCACAGAACTACACAGCTCCCCTGCACCCTGTTATCTTTCAACACTGTTGGGCTGTGTTTCTGCACATGCTTAGTGTAATCCATGTGGCTCCTGAGCATTAGACTAGATAAGGTGTTCAACTCTTTTTAAAATATTGTTCTCAATTTTGCTTTTCCAAAGGGGCAGTGGGTGCCATACACTAGCTGAGGTAAATACCTGGCAATTGAGACCATTTTGGCCAGTATCAGAGCTATGGCTTGATCCCTGGTTCTCCACACAAAAAATTTGCCAAATTTTCCAGCCTTAAGAAAAGCAGGATTTTTTTCAGAGTGGCTGTATCTCAGGAACCCCATGGTTAAATGACTCCAAATTTGGATTACTAACCCTACCTCATGTATCCATGAGGCACAGAAAATTTCAAGGCCATCTGTATAACCATGTGGATTTTGCAGCATTTACAGAATACCTTTAAATAGAAAGCTAGTGTTAACCTTAACTAGAGCAGAGCTGACACTCTGCTATAATTCAGGTTCTTAGTATACTGCCATCACCATCATCTGAGCACCTTCCAGAAGTGCATTAAGAAATATAACTAATGTTTGTCATGTGTGATTGGGTTAGATACTTCCAAGGACAGTGAGTTTTGCAAAAATATCTTCACTTTTCCCATTTAGCATTGTCAGAGTTATCTGTAGACCATTTCTTCTGTTGGTGGTCCAATAGCTAATCAATAACAGGTGTAATAGGCAAGGACAAAGAGGACTGAACATTGGGCCTGATGCCATCAAACAACACCTGATGGTGTGTACATGCTAAGCCATGCCTCTGCTGACACTACCCGTGCTACAACAGCTACACTATTTATACTCGTGCTAGCTTGATGAGCACTAGCGTATGTGTGCATGAGCAGGGGAAGCACACCCCTAGCTTGCTAGTTGCTAGTAAGGTATGGTAGGAGTGCATTCTTTACAGATTTGAAAAGGACAGTTCCCTTAGAAACGTGACAGTTGCTTCAAGAAAACACCTTTGAAGGGAGACAGGATATCCTACTGTATGCACATTTTTCATCATGACCCTGCAGGAGGATAGCACATTACAAACTAGTGTAGGTCTCATTGTTCTAAAATGTAAATGCGGGAAATATATGCTCTGAAAACCAGTAGACTTGTCCACAAGCCAATCCTTAAATTACTTTCTTAATAAGTTTCTCGGAAGACTAATATTTTTCCAGTAAGTTAGAATATTACACTGAACAGGGCTGTTTTTCCTTTCCTTTGTCCACAAAAGCCTGAGTGAAAGAGATTCTCATGTAAGGTTCAATCCTGCACCTTTGAATTCATTGGGAATTTTGCCATTGAACTGAATGAAAGCAGGATCAGACCCTTGTACAGCTGCCTAAAACAGACTATTATTCACAACATTCTTGGGTTACAATGCCTCATATTTCATTGGAAGAGAGTTGTAAATCTTAATTACTGCAATATTCTTTTCTCTGGCCTTGGCACATGCAATCTTGCCTCACTCATATCCATTCAGAATGCTGCTGCAAAGATCATTTTCCTAGCCCATCACTTTGAGCATGTTACCCTCTTTGCAGCCGTCCACTGGCTTCCCCTTCTCTATCTCATCAAGCATAACCTACTTGTCTTCACCTTCATAGCCCTCTACACGCTATCACCACCCTGCCTATTGTCTCTCATTCACTACTGAGAGGTCAGCTCCCATCTCTGATTGGCCCATGATGCCACCCTCCATTGCCTCCTTGTTACCTTTTCAAACTTTTGTGCTTTCTCCCATGCTGCCCCTCATAACTGGGAGAAAATCCCCTTAAACATCTGTAAAACTGCCTCATTATCCCCCCCCTAAAAAATCTGTCCTTGAAACTCTGCTTTTCCATGATGCCTACAAAAAACTTGACAATGGGGAGGTCACTGGTGTGATGGGGTCATGGGTACTACCGTAAAATGAATAATGATAATAGTAATAATTAATTAATGTTATCAGTAGGGAAACTGCTCCCCTGTCATACACTCACACCCCCATTCAGTGAATGGCAGGATAATAGTAGGATACTAGTTACGAGTCTAGGAATTGCCTAGAACTATAGAAAATGTTGGACTTGGAAAATAAAGTACTGTCTGGAAAATGTTTTATTATGATTTGTTGAGCACCAACAGTATGCTCAGTGCTGTATAGAAGAAAGACAGACATAGACCTTGCCTCAAGGGCCTTGCAATCTAATTAGCAGACACATTATACATTACTTTTATGAATTCTCCTAAATAATAGTTGTGCTAGAAATAGAACTGGGTTCCTGGTGCACTCCAGTCTGAAGTGGCCACCATTTACATATCCGTGCTCTCCACAATGCACGTAACAGATGCATTAATCAGTTGGTCATTTATGCACTATATTCTATTACCTCCATGAGCTTACTCTATATATGTGTGCTGTCATCTCTAGGCTAATCAATACTGTCACCTTAAATATTCATATCTGGAAGTTTTTTATTCTAAAATAACATATTGTTTTAAACCTCAGACCTAATCCTGCACCTATTGAAATCAATGGCAAAATTCCCATTGACTTTAATGGATGTAGGCTCAAGAATAATATGTGCAAAAAATACTTTCGGTGAAAAAAAATTGCCTCATCTGTATAACAGATATGGCAGTGATTACTAATGATTGGATGGACAATGATTTCTTTGCATTAGAATTATTAATAGTAGCAGTAATTACTAGTTATAGGGCCGGATTTACGAGCAAGGAAACCCAGGAGACTGCCTGGGGTGCCAGGCTTGGGGGCACTGGGTTCAGGGTACTGTTTTTGTTGTTAGTGACAAAAGGGAAAATAAAATGTTTGAAGTAAAATGTTTCAGGTATTTCATATGTGGATTCATTTTTCACTAACCTCCTAGAATGTTCTGGACCTTTGTAGAATCTCATGGAACCTTCCAGACTTTTGAGAACTACATTTTCCTCGAACCTCCTAGAATGTTGTCAGCCATGTCCTCGCGAGTATATAAGGGGCAGGACATCACCAGTCAGTCAGTGAGATATAAGAACAAACTGAAGGTAAGTGAGAGCCCAGCTGTGATATTGTGAACCTTGTTTTACTGTGTAATTGTGAAAAGGTACTTGTGTTTTCAGACATTTCAGTTATTCTTAAAATTAAAAAGTTTCTATAAGCTTAGAGGAAATGATTTTATTTTTATTTGCTTATATATGGCATGAATAAATACAGATTTACAGATCCTAGCATGAAAATTTATTATCTTATATGACAGGGATAAATCATGCATGCAAATCATACATCAAAGTAATGAAATGGGGGAAAAAAGCAATAAAAAATAAGGTATTTAAAAGTTTAACAAATGGAGGGGGAGGCGCCAAAGACACTCCTTGCCTGGGGCACCATTTGGGCTAGGGCCAGCCCTGACTAGTTACCATATTTAACTCTTTATATTCTAGGACTGTAACAGGCTACTTTTCCCCCTGACCTTATTCAGATGCCAGAGGTTGGAATGGTAAATGTTTCCTGTGAAAAAGGAACTATTAAAGAGAAGTAACTATGCTACTTTGGTAATTGAAGTCCTGTTACCTTTTAAAGATGTATCTTGTATCTCTGCACCCAGGCAGAGACATTTTCAAGTTTTTTTAGTATATCTTAAAAACATTCAGCTTCCTGGATGATAGGTCCATCAATGACTATTAGCCAAGATGGGCAGGGATGGTGTCCCAAGCCTCTGTTTGCCAGAGGCTGGGAGTGGCCGGCAGGGGATGGATCACTTGGTGATTGTCCGTTCTGTTCATTCCCTCTGGGGCACCTGGCATTGGCTGCTGTCGGAAGACAGGATACTGGGCTAGGTGGACCTTTGGTCTGACCCTGCATGGCCCTTCTTATGTTCTCTAGATCAGCCCTATATATGCCCCATCTCAGGCTTTTGGACTGAGTCGTAGGTTTCTTGGGGATTCCTCAGGACTACCCCTAAATTGTCAGGTAGTGAAGAGTGTATTCTGGGACCAGCATTGTATTCACCAGCAAACTTAACAAATTATCACATCAGTATAGGAACTTTGATGCCAGTTATGTAAACTGGATCAAGCCTGGATTGGATGCACATAAAAAACTGATTGGCCAGATACAAATTAGGGTCTCCTCACAGAGCTGTTGATCTTAGTCAGACCTTATAGAAGTTTAGTTTGCCAGTAGCTTACTTGTATTCTGAGTTCCTAAGAAATGTTGAGGAATGTACAAATTTGGCTCTCTATTAGAGTCCTCTTTCCCCTGATTTTTTGGAAGACTCTGTTACTGTGCAAAGACACCTATTTCTGATGGCAATAATTTTTATTCACAGACTTTATTAACTGTACAAACTAAAGATAAATCCACTTAATTCACAAACTGGACTTTGCAAAGTCCCTTTATGCTACTCTTTCGTTGCTTCAGAAAAAGTAACTTTACTAACTGACTCAAGACAATTAAAATTGTTCTCTGACTCAGGAACAGCTGCTAAAAGCTTCTACCTCCCACTTCCAACCCACACTGGCTCACTTCCAAAGTTGCATTCAAAAGTCAAGAAGAATCCACTAGAACAAGAAGGGCCTTGGTGCTCTCTGGTTACAAGGCAGGTGGAAGATGGAGTTCCTTTGAATGGAAACAGAATGTTGATAGTTTTCCAGAGATCAGGGATGGCTCAGATCCTTCTTTCACGGAAATGAAAGTATTCTTTTCAGAATTTCAACGGAAAAGGGTTTTTTTGTTTGTTTGTGGAGGGAAAAAAAGACTCTGCCAGTACCTTTTCCTTTGATCAGAAATCTGTTACTCTTTCCTGCCCTAACTGAACCTTTTTGCAACAATGTTGCCATTCCTCGAAGTAGAAGGAAGCTACGATATAGAAAATGGCCTGTCTTTAAACATGGATTTTTTATTTACAATGAATTTCTTTGCAAAATAAAGGTCTGTTTCCTAAGAAGCAATGCATAAATGGATCAACACTACTCTGGTCTCACAGTAGAAAGGCAAACTCCTCTGTTGTCACATTAAAAGTATGTCTCAGACAAGTTAGAAAAAGCTATGTTCTGATTAGCATTTTCATTAGAAATGTAAACTGGATTTTACAATAAGATGCACTACAAGAGATTTAAAGGGAAACTTTCAGGTTTAAAATAATATTCTTTAGAATGCAGTGTCTCTTTTTGTTACTAATAATACGTATGGCTGTAAGCCACTGACCATGTTAGAGAGAGATGTGTGAGGAGGGCTGCATACAGGTTAGCCACTTCAAGAAGCTCTGGGTTAAATTCAGAGTTGATGTATAAAATGGTGGCATTTACATCCCCTTTACAGTAACTTATACTCCCTTAAATCTACTTACACATGCTCTACCGACAATATATATATATTTATATATATAAAAAATTGGTGTGATTTACAGCCTGAGGAGCAGAAGCTGAGAACCTCCATTCTGTTTTGGCTTGCACCTTTTTCTGGCTCCCCGGCATGTAATTTATACCGATTTAAGTTCCCATACATAATGCATCCGATGAAGTGAGCTGTAGCTCACGAAAGCTTATGCTCAAATAAATTGGTTAGTCTCTAAGGTGCCACAAGTACTCTGTTTGCAAATACAGACGAACACGGCTGTTACTCTGAAACCTAGCTATCTGTGAAAACTGATACTTGTATGTTTGTTAATATCACTTATCACTTTTCATAGCCTCCCAGGTAGCTATTAAGTGTGCTGTGATATTAACAGATATCACTTTTCACAGCAAGCCCCAGGAACCACTAAGCCCCGGATCTGGGAGGGAGGGGTGGGCCTAAAGGGGGAGACAGTATTATTTTTGTTATTAAATCTGCCAAAAAACCCGACAAATATACATTACAAGGATTTGGATGTGTCTCTGTGCATATTTAATTGTTTTTCCTAAAGTTAATTAAGTATTTTAGGAAAAAAGTGTCTGTGTGGCCACCAGTGAGAGTTGGGGGCTGCACTCTGAGGCTACCAAAAATTTTGTTGCAAGAACCCCTGACCTAGGAGCCCTTCCCTTAGCCACACATTTCCCTGATCATTCATAGCAATATATTTCACTGTACCTCTCACTTAGTGCTCTGCTGCCAGCATGATGGACTCAGTATAAAAACCTGAAGAGGAAATTCAGCTAAATTAGCAATACTGTATATGCTAATCCTGCACATTTTAGGAGCTTAGCAAAAATAGACCAATATAGTCAGTTTGAGAGTTTCAAAGGCTCATAACTTTGTAAATCAAAACCAAGAATTTAGTCATTAAGATTTTTAAATAAGGTTTTATTACTTTAGAATAATATTATGCAGTTTTCATTACTCTGTTTTCTGATTTCCTTCCAGGCAACTTGATTTCTATCTGTGTTCTAGAGCTTAAGGATGTGTTCAGGTGTGCTGTGGCCTGGATTTATCAAAGAAAGACTGAGCTATCCTTAACTATGGAGACACTGCTAAGATGCCTCAAGGAATATGAACTTATAGGACCCCATGAAAGGAAGTTAGTCATTTATCAGTGTCTATTTCAGTTCAAGGTCATGCATGCTAATGTATAAGTATCCAAAAAGGGTGGTTCTGCAAAATATCCTTTCTGCAATGAACTCTAGCTACAGCTATTTTTCTTTTATTCTTAACTTTCAACCTAAATAAGAATTCTTAAGATCTGAATGAAGATAAAGTCTGATGTTATGCACCCAACGAAATAAAATAATAACTAATTCTCAGGGCCAAATCTTGATCCCTGTGCAAAGCCAGAGTTTTGTACATGTACTTGGATCAAGGGTCTTCATATAGGCTGTGTGACCCACCCTCTCACTCAACACCTGCAGAGTCACTCCACAGCTGCTACTGCAGACTCAATATCTGCAGCAGTATATGTAGTCCCTACACTCCCCTTCTGCTCTGAAGTTATGATCAGTGGAACTGTGTAGTTACAGATCCACTGGCTGCACCCTTGGAGATTTCCCACAGACATACCCGTGCACCACGACACAGAGAGAGCTATCGCAACTTTCAGGTGGAGCAGAAAGTCTCTGCTTGGCCTGTCCAGAGCTGGGGCTCCCAGCTCAACAGAAATGTCCAGTTCCACTGCCTTTGATACCTTCTGCAGTCTTTGTGCAAACCACTGAAACATTTTGGCCCTTACTAAGGCGAAGCTCCCGGAATAGAATCTTCCCTGCTACTTGAGGGTATTTAGTTGAACTTGGATCAAGGTAACTTCTAAGGGGCTAGTGTTCTAAAATATCTATGAATTCTGAAAATGCCTTAAAGTAACTGCAGTTTTACTTCCCCATTAGTGACTGCTATTTTTGCTTCAACAGTTTGTTACGTGAGCCCTCAGGAAATGCACAAGGTCAAAATTATGGAATCTGGATTACAAAATCTGAGAGAAAGCAAACATCACAATAACTGCAGTTCCTGGGCCGGAATGCTTACTCGACAGGTTCCTAAGCCAGTGTGCAGAGTACGCTGCATTTAAATGGCTGCTTCAGTTCCCTGTGCAATCAGTCAGCATGGGAGGTGTGACAAAGCTCTGTCCTTGCCTCCGTGGGTCCCGCGTTTACTGGTGGATTTCGCTAGCCTCAGAGGCTCACTGTGACCCTCCACATAACCCTTCTCTCTCTAGAGACAAGGGTCTACTGAGCCATTTTCATCATAAGCCAGCGAGGGAGGTGAGAAGAAGTTATCCTTCCTTGCACAGTCTCTGTTGTCTCCCAGTCTCAGTGATTAATCAGGGGGCAAAGGGGAAGGGGGGAGCCCAGGCCCACCCTCAACTCCGGGCTCCAGCCCAGGGACCCTAATAGTATCAGCTATGGTGGCTGACCTTTTAGAAACATGACATGTACAATTCCCTGGGCTACTTCCCCCACAGCAGCCCTCACTTCCTCAAGCTCCACTTCACCCTTACCTCATGGCCTCCTTCCTTGTGCCTGATATGGTGTGTACTACTCAGTCTCTCCAACAGCACAACTTCCTCCCACAGCTCCTGACACGCACACCCACCTGACTGACTGGGAGGCTTTTAACTAGTTTCAGCCAGCCCCTGATTAGCTTCAGGTGTCCCAATCTACCTAGCATTCTCCCTGCCTTCTGGAAAGTTCTTAATTAGCCCCAGGTGTCTTAATTGACCTGGAGCAGCTTCCATTTCACTTAACCTGGTACCAGGGATTTGTTTAGCCTGGAGCTAACATATCTATCTCCCGCTACTTTTCTACAGCCATCTGGCCTTGTCCTGTCACAGAGGTAAAAGGGTGAAAGTAGCAAGCACCCACTTCTTGCAGTGCGAGGTGAAGCAGTCAGCCATTAGTCTAGGAAAGTGTGAAAACTATAGAGGAAACCTCTGAACAATCAGTAATTTTGAAAGTCTCTCTGAAACTGGGTACCAACTCTGGATCTCTTGGTCCCGCTAGGCACATAAAAATAGTTCATACTTTCACTAGTCAGCTTAGAAAACCCTGAGCTCTCAGTGTGCAACCTAGAGTGCAGTGAAGAGAAGAGTGCCAGCCATACAGAACCAGAGCTAATGCTCCACATTTCCCTCTACAGAGTGCAAGCTGCCCCATCATCCAGCCATGAAAAATCTGTAATACTGCTCCCAGAGACACCAACTTTCATCTTTTCCCAGGGGTGCTCCACCCCTGCTCAGCCCCAACGTCCCACCCCCACTCTGCCCCTTCCCCCAAAGTCACACCCTCGTTCTGCTTCTTCCCCCGCTGCTCCTCCCCCTCCCCCCCACGCTTCCCGCCCACTGCCGAACACCTGATTGACAGTGGGCAGGAGGCAATGGGGGGGAGGGAGCACGTGGGAGGAGCTAATCTGTGGGGCCCAATGAACAGCTGATCGGCGAGTGGCTGGTGTGTGCTCCAGCCCCAAATCACCCACAAAGTCAGCACCTATGGCTACTCCATTAAATGTAATGCCCTTTGCAGCTGTGTATATCTAAAACAGGCCCTGTGAAAAATGTGTAGAGTACATAAACCCTGCAGTCAAACCAGCCTGTGCTGTGAGCCTGTCACCTATCAGAAGCTAAAAAGAATTGGGTCAGGTGAACACTTAGATGGGAAATCTCCTAGGAACTAAGAATACTGCAGGAAGGGATACTCGTGATTCAGTAGGCAGCAGTCGTCCCTCTGAATCAGTCAGCACTGGACTAGCTCTCTCTATGTTAGGGAGCACTGTACTGCTGGAGGTGCCATATTTTAAATGAGATGTAACACTGAGATCCTGACCTCGTCTTGTCACTGAAGGTTAATAGCATATTTTATAAGAGTCAGGGGTATATTAACATATAGGCCAAGGCCTGGTACAGCAGTAAAATTGGGACAATATCCAGTGCTCAAGAGAGAGAAAAGGGATATGTAGATGATTTCTTTTACATTTTTTCCAGTTATCTTTTGATTTCACTCAGCTGTATGTGTGTCAGTGTTGCCCACTGGTTGCTCTTTGATGGTTCCGATAGTGTGTCCAATACATTCTTCTTTATACTTAAAGTTCTATCTGGTTGCTGAGCTCCAGTAACAAGCTCCATCAGCTCCAGTAACAGGCTACAGAGGATCGTCTGGAGGGCAAGATTTTTATTTCCTCAGTAGATGGAGGAAGATGGGAAGAGTAAGCATTTTTAAGCTCAGCAATCATTTTTAGGGCAAAACAAAGGATTAGTCAATCACTGGATGTCTTGACTAGATTCCACCAGGGCTAATCTGTCAACATAAAATTGCACCTGTAGTTTCGATTGATAGTTTACTTACTGTCCTAAACTATTGTGCAGTATTGCTGTGCTCTGTTAAACAGTTGTTAAATTTCACCCCAGATGCTTCATTGCAGTGGTGAATGAAGCAATTCCAGTATATATTTTCCACCTCAGTTTGTCAAGCACTTTAGTGCTTCTTTTCATCTTGAAATAACCTAAATAATAATATATGTTTATATAGCTCAAGGTCCTCTAATGAATGTGGTTCTTCACAAACACTAAGGCCCAGATTTTTGAAGATGTTTAGGTGTTGCTGTGCTTACTATCGCAATGCCCAATTGGTCGAGGAGCCTAAATCTCATTTTCAAAAGGGATTTAGGCACTTGCCTGAATCAATTAGGTGTTGTGATGCTGAATGCAGCAATACCTAAATACCTTTAAACATCTGGGCCTAAATAATTAAGCCTCACAACAGTCCAGAGAGTTAGAAATTATCCTCAGTTTTTACAGATGAGTAAACTGAGGCGGCCTACAGTCAGATAGTAAGTCAGCAGCAAAGAGTTCTGAAGTTCCCACTCTCAGTCTCAGACCATAGCAACTTGAAACATTGTCTCCCAAAGAGAAGATGGCTGAAAACTATTCTTCCTGCCCTCTACAACAGTCTTCAAGCTCTCTTATGAACTAAACTTCTGTAAGGTCTGGATAAAACCAACAGCTCTGTGAGGAGACTCTAATTTGTAGTCAGCCAGTTGGTTTTTCATGTGCATCCACGCCAGGCTTGATCCAGTTTGCGTAATTGTCATCAAAGTTCCTACGCTGATGTGATAATTCGTTACGTTTGCTGTTGAATACAATCCTGGTCCCAGAATACACTCTCCACTGAAGTGCTCCTCAACATCTTCGCTGAGCAGCTCCTCAACAGGATGTGACACCAGAAAAGGTGGCATTATATTCTGGCCAGTATCACACTCAAATGTCTGCAGCTCTATAGTTTTTTGTGTCATGGACATCTTTCTCTGGCTCTTTTTCACCCACCTCAGCCTTGCCATGACAAGTCACTGACATGTCATGTCTGCTGTGGGAATTTCCTCTTTCCGTGATTCATTCTCAGCAGTCACAATCAGGGACAGGCAGTCCCGTGACCATCTTTACTGACTTCTTTCACTCAGGGAAAGGATCTCCTTTTTGGATTTTTTTTCTTAGTATTTTCTATTTACTTCTTCTCTCCCAAAGTCTTTATGAAAACTGTATTTTCCTGGATCAAGGATTCTGCCATAACTTGGGTGCATGCAATTGTAATTTTACTCTCCTGCCTTCTTATATAATTTCCATATATTGTGCTACCTTTGAGCCATTATCTTCCTCTCTCTCCTGGCTTTTGCAGGTTTGGTTTTGTTTGGGGTGGGAGTTGTTTTGGTTTTTTTCCTATTCTCCAGGGGTAGCTCAGGTTTTCCAGTGAAATATGCCACAAAATGTTTCTTTCCTGTTTCATACTCGTTTTGATTCAGAGTGAGGCCTGCCATCATCAGAATATTGCCTGCCTTGTCTCCCACAATGAATATGAGGAAATTAAATCAGTATTCCTCACTCTTCTTTAAAAGTCCAGATGCCACACAAAGCTGCTCAGAATGCCATATACGTTTTGGTCATGCTGATTTATCAGCAAAGTTACAGCACTTGGGAGGCACTATGGGAACCATTAGCACTATTGTCCTTGTTAATTTCCACAGTCTTTATTATTTATTTATTTCTGCTGCTTTTGTCCCTTTAAGGCAATATGCTCTCACTCTCTGTGCCCTTGTGAATATTGCCACTCCCTTTCTGTTTCAAGGGCTCCTTGTTGCAGCTTTTAATTGAGCGTATTCTTTTGTGCTCTTGCCTGCTTTTTCTTTGTCTCCTCATGTCTAGGCTGAAGCTTTTCCTGCCCTCTCAACCCTTCTCTCTGTCTGTTAAGCCCCAGCCTCCTCTGGGTGTGTCCAGTGCATCGAGGTGAGGAACGCAAACTCCCTCCTCTCACACAGAAGAGTTTCACTGACTCTTTTCTTCCTTCTGGAGATGGGGTCTGTCTTACCCCACATAGTGTGAGCAGAGAGAAACCCGGCCCCAAGGGTGAAATCCTCACCCCATTGAAGTTAATGGGCATTTTGCTACTGACTTCAGTGGGGTCAGGATTTCACCTCATTTGCTTAAGCAGAGGCCTGCAGAGTGACCTCCTACATGAAGTCCCTCAATTAATTAGTTGACAAGTCCCTGCTACAACCTTATCCTAGTCCACGTTGGTATTGGTACTCTACAAGTTCAATTCAAACTCCCCAAAACTAACTAAAGGGTATGTATTTGAATAACAGTCCATGAAACAAGAGGCAGACAGATTTTTAATTTCCTACGCACAGGCGTTTGTTAGAGACAGACAGTCTAGTGCCGTGGGCCCTGAAGAGGGAGCCAGGAATTCCTGGTTTCTAATCACAGCTCTAACTCATTCTGTGGCCTTGAGCAAGTAACGGAACCTCCCGCTCTGTGAACTAGGGATGAGAACACTTATATATGTTTTGGGGGTGTCAGGGTTGCCAACTGTCTCAATTTCTTCACGTGTCACATGAGTTTGTCTGGGGCTTGAGCCAATGGCCATAATGCAGAAAGCTTCAGCCCTCTGTGAATTTCAGCTCTCTTGGGGGAAAACCCCTCTGATTGGTTGCCTTCCTCAACTTGCCATACAGAAGAGGGCCAGAGAGGGCTGCTGCAGGAAGCAGGGAGAGCTCTCCCCCTTGCCTCAGGAGTGGGTGCCTCACAGGAGGGGAGGAGGGAGGAGAAAGAGCCTGATAGCTCAAGGAGGCCCTGCTCCCTCCCCTTCACTCCCCTTCTGTGAGCAGCAGGATAGCTCGTCTGCTCCTCCCCCACATCCCTCTCTGCAACACCCAGGCCATGTCTACACTACAGCAGCATGGCTGTGGCACAGACACTTCCTACATCAATGGAAGGGATTTTTCCGTAGTTGTGTAATTCATTCACCTCTCTGAGGGCTGGTAGCTAGATTGACAGATGAATTCTTCCTTTGACCCAGCCATGTTTACGTCAGGGATCAGGTCGACCCAACTATGTCACACAGAGTGCAAATTTTTTCACAGCCCTGAGCGACATAGCAAGGCCAATCTAATTGTTAAGTTTAAACCAGGCCCCAGCCTGGGAAGGGGTAGAGGGCAACCTGCTGTAGCCCCCACCCCAAGCCTGAAAGATAAGGGTGAAGAATCCCTGGAACTGTGGGAAGAGCAGAGATGAGGCTGGGTTGTGTGGGGCAGAACAGACATGGGGGCTGGGCAGACGTGGGGGCAGAACTGAGGGGAGAGTTGGAGGGACAGAACTGAGGGGTGATGGAGGACAAAACTAATTGCTGGGCAGATGTGGGGGTGAGAGCTCCTGCAATGGGAGCCAAAGCATCTTTACACATTTGGGCATGTTGGCAACACTAATTATCAAACACACATACACACGCAAAAACCAAAAGACCAAAACACAACATAATCTTTAAAAAAACACAAATCATGATTTTGGGGGCATTCTCAAGATTTTTGGGGGGTCTGACTCATGATTTTTGAAACACTGGGGTTGGCAGTTCCAGAGTGTTGTGAGTATCAATGAATGTTTGTAAAGCACCTTGAAGAATAAAAGTGCTGTATGTTGTAAACATTATTGACCCAAATTCAGTACGGGTGTAAGCAAGTGCAGCTCAGCTTCTTCAAGTGCCCGGTGAATATTCCCATTTGTGAGATCAAGGCAGGAGCCACCCTAGCCATTTTACTGGCCAGGGCAGCAAATGTTTTCTGTGGATCCCCCCCACCCCACACACACACACACACAAAAAGCCAGCAAGTGAGCTCAGGGAGAAAAAAATGGACGGCTAACCACCAGTGAAGCAAAAACAGCTTGCAAATCAGAGTGGAGGGGCATGGCTCATCCACACTAGAACGAGCCCTAGATCAAGGCATCTGCACCTGCACCATGAGCATCCATGATATTCCAGTATTGGTTAGGGCCACTCTCCGCCTCCTGTCCTGTCCACCCTTTCCAGCTGACGAAGGTGCAGCAAACTCAGATTGCACACAGTGTCCTTGACATGTTTCTCATAGTTTCTCATAGTTTCCTTTTTTTTCTCTTTCTCTGCCATTTTGAGACAAATTTGGTTTTTGGTTAGCCTGTCAGGTAGCCAGGCTTTTCTTTTAAAAGATGAGAGGAGATGTCCATCCAGCATGGGCTCTGTCTGGACCGCCAGCCACAGGAGGGCAGCTTCACGCATCCCTGCTGAGAGAGGAGGCTCCTCAGGCCCAGTCGATGAAGCTGGCACTAAATAAGTCCAATGTCAGCTTTGAAGATTGCCCCTCGGGAGCCTTGTAGGATGAGAAGGGGAGGGAGAGGACAAGTGGACCCAATGGATACTGCTTTCTAGAAGGCTCTGGCAGCTAATGTGCAGGCATCATGATCCCATAAACGTGAATATGCACCTGCTCATTTCAGAGAACTCTAGTTATAGGTAAGTAACATTCATTTGTCTTCAATGGAGTTACATCTGCTTATACCCAATGGGTGAAATGTGGCCCATTGTGTTGCACTATTGGACAGGATGATGTCTGTCCTCTCCACAGATAGCAGCACTGGCTCTTCCAATAGGTGCATTTTGAAAATTGGAATAAATAATGAACAGTACATGGCCTCTAAGGGATGCTTGACATTGAAGTTTGGATAACAAGATTCTGTTACTTTATTCCTGTGTATTTTTCTAAATGACAAAAAGTGCAATAAACTACAGAGAGAAATATGCTTAAAGTCGAATGATTTGTGTCGACACATGGAACCAGAGACTGAACACTAGGTGGTTGAGGTCATTGCATCTTGTAAACCAAATGTGTTTGTATATACATAGCATATGAACAAGTGAAAATCTCAGAGTCACATTAACATTATATTTCTTCTGTGGACATTGAAATAACAAAAAGGGCAGTGTCAAAAAGCTCTGCTCAACAGACAAGCTTTAAATGTATGTTAAGGGCTGATGTGACACTGAAATAATAACACAGAGAATATGGAAAATGAGCCTAAACGCAATATTTATATTACCATTCATTTGTGATTTTTAAGTGGATTTTAAAGGTTGTCTTACCAAAGGCTGATTGGATTAGGAGAGTAGATTCTATTGCTTCCCCAAAGCTAGTTGATGCAAGGGTCCCAAAATGAATAAAATCTTTTATCATATTAAATTCCCAACAGAGTCTAAAGTCACTTCTCACAGAAAAAAGATGTTTACTGCTTAAAGTTGATAAAGAACCATCAGAGTTTACACACTTTAAATTAAAGTTCCACAAATCCCATAAAAGAAAATTCCTCTAACCAGATTTGTCCCTCAAATCATTGGGATGCTCATAACCTCCTCTCCCATGTGTCTTGTCCATCTCACCTTCCTAGGAGGTCAGAACAAATAATTTTAGCATTTAGATTAATTTTGGCAAATACACATTTTCAGCTAGAACCATGTTATTCATCTTGACAAAAAACTCTCCTAAGAAGCCTGATCCAATCCAAATATGGAGACAGTGAAGAACTGTGTTTGTGAGAGTATCTTGTCTTCTCAATAAGCTCTATACTTTCTGGGTGAAATTCACCTATCAGACTAAGAGCTGTGGAAGGCCCACACTGCAACACACCCACCATTGTGCAGAACAGACATTGTACAGACCCAGCATTGTGCAGAGCTGATCTGCAACGCCCAACATGGAGGAGGGTTTTTAAAAGGCAAGCCTTGGGAGGAGCTGACACATAGCCACTAGATGGGCAACTACGTTGTATCCCCATTACAAAGCCCCTTTACACCTTTACACAACTTTGGTGCTGGGGATAGAGTGAATTCCACCTTTGTGTTTTTCAAGATTTATCCAACTTGAGCTTCATCAGATTTGGTCTAAATCAAGTAACTCTAGTGATAGTGTCTCTATGGTAGATATAGTTGTATGTATAGATATATGGTAGATATAGTTGCCTGTTATCCTAGACCACCTGATTATCCAAACTTCTTTAAAAGAGCTTGCATGTGATCCATAATTTAAATTAGTCACACTGTAAAGTGATTCCTTGTGTCTAACATTTTATGGAACATTACTACGAGGCAATAATTAAATAAGACTGCTTGTAACATGAAAACTACATATTTGCTCATTTTCAAAACCATTCATCATCTTTGAAAATAAGAATTTGAAGTTATTTTCCCTTCTTTGCCCAATGCACCTTTGGTATGCATATAAGCAGTTCTAGTATAGTCAGAGGCAAATTAAGATTTATTGGGGCCCTGGAAACAAAGAACATTTGGGCCCCCTACACCCTCCTCACTATGGGGCCCCGCCCCCTGCTCCTCCCCTTCCCACTGAGGCCCCACCCCCGGCCAGACCAGAAACTGGGCCATGCTAACAGCCACCCAGGGAGCCCTGCACACTCTGGTGAGCCCCAGATCCATAGGCATAATTTCACGGCTATATTTGGGAAGGCAGCATGGTGGAGAATGCGGGGGGGGGCATGCGTGCACACCTGCACGCACACACAGATGCATGCACTGAGGCCAGTTCCCCGGGCTCACTGGCTCTCTCCCCCTCCCTGGAGTGGTACCTGAACTTCTGGCTTAACAGGAGAGCCCCAGCCCAGTCACCCCTCCGCCACCGTGAGCCATCAGAGCGGGGCATGCCCCTAGCCAGCCCATAGCAAGGCTCCCCACGGTGCAGGCTAGGGCCCTCCCTGGGGCTATGGCACTGATCCTGGCCTGTGGGTTCTGCTGGACGGTACCCCAGCTCCCACTGCCCACGGCCGCTCAGCACCTGCGCTAACCACACGTGGTGGATCTGCACAAGCTCTGAGGCCTTATCCAGGCAAAGGTGCCAGGGCCATGGCCAGGCGCAGACACGATGCAGGGGTTGTTGACACAGTCACCATGGAGACAAGCCCTGCTCCTCCTCCCAGGACCCTGCCACTGCCATAGCTGGACTGCAGCTACCTGACAAATCACAATGCTGCTCTCCAAACTACGCTTATGTACGGACCCACCATCTGCCCTGGGTGGCATGCCCCAGGAGGGGCTCGGACACAGGCTAGGGGCTGCTCTCAGGTGGAGGGTCTGGGGCTCCTCACAGCAGCCCAGGCTCTCTGGGCAGCTTTTACCACAGCCTGGTTCCAGCTTCACGCCTGGCAAGGGGAGTCCTGGGGGAAAGAGGAGGAGCAGGGGGCGGGGCCACAGTTCCAGCACCAGTGGTCCCCCCACTTTTATACAGGTTCTGGTGCTCCTGTGGGGGCCCCCAAATAGCCCAGGACCCCTGAGCATGGGGCCATGATCTGCCACTGTAGTCTGTCCTCTTTGTCAGGTAAACCAAATCTCTAACAATAGTATTGCAACAAGTGAGATGCTCAGAAATTCTCAAACAAAAAGAATGAGAGAGAAAGGGTCGGTCTAGATGATGAAAAAAGGTGCTTTATAAAATCATGTTAACATAGGCTCTATCTAGATTAAAACATGATCAGCTAACATGACTTTAAAGGCGTTAAACTGCTTCTACCCAAAGATTTAAGGTGTGATTCAACCTGTTTTAGCAAACATGAGTCAGCTAACATGGTTTAAAAACACCCTTTTTTCCCATTATCTAGACAGGGCCAAAGGGAACACAAAGCTAGGCTAGGCTAAGTTATACTAACCTTGGGACAAGGCAGAGGCAAACCAAAACAAAAGAGAATTTTAAATTTTTAGAGCTTTATAAGGGAAAACTCAAAAAGTGTACCAAGGACATAAATAACATAGAACATTACCAAGTACTTACCTCTTGTAACAATAAACTATAGGTTACCAACACATTAACCATTGAGAGTTTGTACATGTTAGTCTTTAAGGTGCCACCGGACTCCTTGTTGCTTCCCTACACTGTGCAGCTTATACTAAATGTGTTGGTATTAACAAGAACAAAAGAGAATACTCAGCAATATACTGTCACTTGAGCTAAGAATCAACTTTTCCTCTCCTTGGCTGTAAGTCCAGCTTCACTACTGCTGACCTGTTCTTTGCGTCTCTTCGGCTTGAAGTGCTCTTTAGTGTCAATGTTCCTGTGACTCTATCTCTTTTTACTGAGTTTATCCACAAGCAGGGTTTCTACACTATGTGGGCCCTTACTTGTCCATTAGGCACCTTTGAACTGTATTCCTTCAATAGATTTTCAAACAGCCATTCTCTCTGTTCATGTACTTTAGGTCCTTTGTGGGTTGGCTTCTCATTTACTGTTTTCAGGATCTGTTTTCATCTAACACAGCTTTTTGATCAATTCCCTTTTTCACCAGTTATATTTCCTTTCCGTTTTTAACCTTGATACTCTCTCATCGGTACATTTGTGGCTTTTATTTCCCTCTACTTCCCTTCTCTAATCGTGTCTGGTCACAGACCCAGCTCTGTTTTTTTCTGCTTCTCCTGATCTTAAACTTTTCAGATTTTCCTTCTTTCCTCCATCTCTCTTCCCAGTCCCCTACTTTTATTCTCCTGTTCTTCTTTTATTTTATCACCTCACCTCCTACCCCAGCTCTGCTTCATCTCCTAGGTCAGCATTTAGATTCTTCTTTTTCCCTCCTTCTTCTCTATCAGCTTTTTCCAGCTGCCCCCTTCTCAAGCTGCCTTTTCAGGGTATGTCTACATAGAAAAGAAAAACCCGTGGCTGGCCCATGCCAGCCAACTCGGGCTCACAGGGCTTAGGCTGCAGGGCTGTTTCATTGCTGTGTAGACTTCCAGGCTTGGACTTGAGCCTGGGCTTTAGGTCCTGCAGGTTGGGAGGGTCCCAGAGTTCGGGCTCCAGCCTGAGCCCGGAAGTCTACACAGCAATGAAACAGTCCCACAGGCTGAGCCCCGGGAGCCTGAGTCACCTGCCACTGGCCAGCAGCTGATTTTTCTTTGCTATGTAGACATACGCTCATTAGCAAGCTCTCTCCCCAGGACAGCGTTCTGTGCTCCTGCATCAGAATTGCAGCAGATGCTAGAGCCAGGTCAGGGTAACTGGTGAAGGGAGGGATAGCCTTTCACATCTAGTTTATTGGTAGTAACCAAAAGTTGTTACCATCTGGTGGCTGTTCAGTGGTCTGTGTGAACAGAGTTGCTCTTGTAATGATTTGGGAATCTGTCGGTACAGCTTATGAATTGTGAACTCTGTGTATCTGTGTCAGACTAAATTCTCCATTCTGAATGTGCAGCTTTTTGCCTTCTCTATTGCCTGTTTGCCTCTATTTTGGGCTGAAGTCCCAACATGTACAAATACAGGGCTGAATATAGAAAGTAACTGATTATAAGCATAATCATAGAATCATAGAAAAAGGCTAATGTAGTGCCCATCTTTAAAAAAGGGAAGAAGGAGGATCCTGGGAACTATAGGCCAGTCAGCCTCACCTCAGTCCCTGGAAAAATCATGGAGCAGGTCCTCAAGGAATCAATTCTGAAGCACTTAGAGGAGAGAAAAGTGATCAGGAACAGTCAGCATGGATTCACCAAGGGCAAGTCATGCCTGACTAACCTAATTGCCTTCTATGACGAGATAACTGGCTCTGTGGATGAGGGGAAAGCAGTGAACGTGTTGTTCCTTGACTTTAGCAAAGCTTTTGACACGGTCTCCCACAGTATTCTTGCCAGCAAGTTAAAGAAGTATAGGCTGGATAAATGGATGATAAGGTGGATAGAAAGCTGGCTAGATTGTCGGGCTCAACGGGTAGTGATCAATGGCTCCATGTCTAGTTGGCAGCCGGTATCAAGCGGAGTGCCCCAAGGGTCGGTCCTCAGGCCGGTTTTGTTCAATATCTTCATAAATGATCTGGAGAATGGTGTGGATTGCACCCTCAGCAAGTTTGCAGATGACACTAAACTGGGAGGAGAGGTAGATACACTGGAGGGTAGGGATAGGATACAGAGGGACCTAGACAAATTGGAGGATTGGGGCAAAAGAAATCTGATGAGGTTCAACAAGGACAAGTGCAGAGTCCTGCACTTAGGACGGAAGAATCCCATGCACTGCTACAGACTAGGGACCGAATGGCTCGGCAGCAGTTCTGCAGAAAAGGACCTAGGGGTTACAGTGGACGAGAAGCTGGATATGAGTCAACAGTGTGCCCTTGTTGCCAAGAAGGCCAATGGCATTTTGGGTTGTATAAATAGGAGCATTGCCAGCAGACTGAGGGATGTGATCGTTCCCCTCTTTTCGACATTGGTGGGGCCTCAGCTGCAGTACTGTGTCCAGTTTTGGGCCCTACACTACAAGAAGGATGTGGAAAAATTGGAAAGCGTCCAGCGGAGGGCAACAAAAATGATTAGGGGACTGGAACACATGACTTATGAGGAGAGGCTGAGGGAACTGGGATTGTTTAGTCTGCAGAAGAGAAGAATGAGGGGGGATTTGATAGCTGCTTTCAACTACCTGAAAGGGGGTTCCAAAGAGGATGGATCTAGACTGTTCTCAGTGGTAGCAGATGACAGAACGAGGAGTAATGGTCTCAAGTTGCAGTGGGGTAGGTTTAGGTTGGATATTAGGAAAAACTTTTTCACTAGGAGGGTGGTGAAACACTGGAATGGGTTACCTAGGGAGGTGGTGGAATCTCCTTCCTTAGAACTTATTAAGGTCAGGCTTGACAAAGCCCTGGCTGGGATGATTTAGTTGGGGATTGGTCCTGCTTTGAGCAGTGGATTGGACTAGATGACCTCCTCAGGTCCCTTCCAACCCTGATATTCTATGATTCTATGATAAGCACCGAACCCCTGGAAATTTATTCATGCCAGACACGGACAATGGGGAGTACTTTATGTTAACAATGATACTTAGACCTCACAAAGATTATGCTAAAAAGCAGCTGCATTCTTAGAAAACCAGTTTAGTTTAACCTCCTGGAGGGTGGGGGATGATAGGAGCAGTGGAAACCTACTAGCAACAGAAGAAAGGTAACCATGAATAAGGGGCCAGACAGGAAGAAGGAAGCAGTCTAAGAAAAAGGAAGCAAGCTTATGCAGGCAGAAGGCTTCATGTTGCTGCCCACGAGCTATGCACTGGACAACCCAAGGGACTCTGACGGCAGCCCAAAGGATTCCCTGGTATGGTGAGGGAACAGAGGCTGTGATATGCATGTTGTGTTTATTGTTTTATATAGTCTGTACTTTCCTGTGCTATGTATCATTAAGTAAAAGAGCACAAATGTGTTACTCTGTCCAAAGTGTGTGAGTGTGTGTTAACTGCTTCACAATTGCTATGTGCCCTGGAGAGAATTAAATTGTAACCAGAAGCATCTCATCTTTGGGGTGGAGTTCTGGTAGCAGGTGAGTTCAAGTACGAGGGGGTTTGCAGTAACTATTTCACCAGCAGGGTGAGACAGCTGGAAAGCTGGTTCCAGCTCTCAAACATGGATGCCAGATAGAAAGTCTGTGCCTTGGGATCGGGGAAGTGGCTAGACTCCGTTCAGGCTCTGTAATCTTAAAATACCAGGTGATCCAGACATGGGTGGCAGGTGAATCCTCCCCCTTCAGGGAGGGTAACCCACTGGCTCCACCTCTTCCACCCGAGGCCCTGCCCCTGAGCCCTCCCTACCCACAGCAGCCAGAGCCCTGAGCCCCCCCGTGGCCTGAGCCATGCCGTCTGGCCTGCCCCACCCACACCGGCCTACCCCATCCCCCAGGCTTTTCCGAGCTGCCCCAGGCCATGCCACCTGATGCCTGGCCAGTCCAGCCCCCAAGCCACCCCGGGTTGCGCCAGCTGGCCTAACCCCTATCAGCCAGCCCAAGCTGCCACTGCATGTCCCAGTTGAGCCTGGAGCTCAAAGCCACAGCTGGAACTGAGCCCCCGCCAGGACCTCCGCCTTCCCTAGCCTGTGATACTCACCGTCCCTGGATCCAGGACCATAGAGGCTTGGATTCCTCTTACAGAAATCCAGTGGGTGGCTGGAAGAATGCACCCTGCCAAATCAATGACACCAATCAGAAGTGTTCGCATCACAAAAAACCCATCACAACTGGAATTCTTGTTGGTGTTCTCAGGATAAAGGCAGGAGTTTAACAGGCCATGAGAACTATGGGAGCCTCTCACCTCCAAAGTTGGTTCTGTAGACAATGGCTGAGGCCCCATTTGCAGAACAGTATGGGGAAGCTTCTACTTCTGGTGCATTTGATCTGTGTATAATCAGAAGACTATTTTCTAGAGCAGTCTATCCAGCAACTTACACAAGCCCTAAATCCAACTGGGGGGAAACCTAGGTGGAAAAAAAAATACAATCAATCCATTTTCTTCAAAATGTCAAACCATTTTCTTACCTCATATAATCAAAGAAAGAGTTCCAAGAATGCTGAGAAGAGGTTTTTTAATGCAATTTGTCACTTGAGACTTATATTCTCATTCCTTGAATTTTGCCAATCATTTTAGGAGTTGCAATATAGATACAAACATCTTGTCTCCCTAACTGCAAACAAATAACTCCACAACAAAGTAGGTATCCGTTCTGATTCCAGACTCAACTAACAATTTGACAGAACTCTACATAAGTTTTTGAGTGATATGGTTTTACCCTTTTCTGCTATTAATGCATTTTATCATTTTGATTCTGGGATGCAAAATTTCTGCTAATACTACATTTTCATCGGTGTCTGCTAGCTGGCACTTCTGCCATTGGTTTTTTTATGGAAAGAAAGTCCGTAACAATTGTCACTCTAAATAATAATAATATCTAGAATTGTATAGCCCTTCTCATTAGTAGATCTCAAAGTGCTTCACAATCTCTAATGTATGTATCCTCACAACATCCCCAGTAATTAGGGAAATATTATGATTCCCATTTTTACAGATGGGGAACTGAGGCACAGAGAGACTAAGTGACTTGCCCAGAAGTCTGTATGTAAAGCCTCTTTATCCTTTTTATTTCGATTCAGAAGAATGAGTGCTATTATACCTTGATAAATGAGGACTAGTTGGAGTGATGAGCCAGAATAAAATCTGGCTCATTCATCTAGAGCTAACTTAGTTCTGCAGGTTTATCAGAAATTAAAAGAAGGGAAATGTATTCTTGAAACTAGAGTAAAAAGATACCAGCATGGCTCTGAATACAGACTGGGGGCAGATCTGTTGACTAAGAAGGCACCAGTTTAATTTTTCTGATTATAAACATAATTTAATGTAGCTAGGTCTTTGGGGAAAAAATTGTGACAAATCTAAAGGTCCAGATTTACTCAAACTATACTCCAGTATTAGTAAAGAGTAGACAATCCTGTGATAATACAAAGATATATCTTTTTGAGTGGGAATATGATTTATTTTAAAAGTATGAAAGGACAATAGTGTGGCTGAACTCATAAGACTCCCAATTCTAAAATCTCCTAGCCCAGGGGATAGCTGTGAGGAATGCCACCTCGACAGAGAGACTGTAAAATAAAATAAACCTGAAGCAGCAAAGATGTTAAGTCTCAAAGAAGTCCCTTTCTGGAGATAAAATTTGGTACTACAAAATTTATTGTGCTCCTTTTGAACCTCTTAGACTCAGGCCTTGTCTACACTACAGAGTTTTGTCAACAAAAGTTATGCTGACATTCAAAAAGCGCTATAATAAAAATCGGTTTCAGAGTAGCAGCCGTGTTAGTCTGTATTCGCAAAAGAAAAGGAGTACTTGTGGCACCTTAGAGACTAACAAATTTATTTGAGCATAAGCTTTTGTGAGCTACAGCTGATCCAGTGGATCCGATGAAGTGAGCTGTAGCTCACGAAAGCTTATGCTCAAATAAATTTGTTAGTCTCTAAGGTGCCACAAGTACTCCTTTTTTTTTATAATAAAAATCTATATTGCATGTTCACACTTGCTCCCTCTGTTGGCATAGCACATCCACAGTTGGGGGCACTATCATCTACAGTGTGAGCAATGCACTGTGGGTACCTATCCCACAGTCCAGCTCAACACCTTCTGTCACTAGGTCTTGTGGGAAGGCAGAGTGGATGGCAGTGCATCTTGAAACCGGGCTCAATGTCCCATGATGCACTGTTTTCTGTCCCAGCATTCCATGGGCTTCCAGCTTTCTTTCACAGCATTTTCAACGGCCCTTGTTTGTTGTGTACCCGGCATCTTTGTGAGAAGGGATGGATCCCGCACTGCTTTCCTATGCTATGATAACTGTCATTAAGGCATTGCAGATGGCAGTGCAGTTAATCAAGTTCCTAACTGAAGAATACTCCTAGTTGCCTGACATGCTGTATGATATGGATAGGAGCAAATTTAGATTTCTTTTAGCATTCACGGAACAGCTGCAGACAGTGGACCATCACTTTTGGGCTCAGGAAACAAGCACTGAATGGTGGGATCATATCATTCTGCAAGTCTGGGATGATGATCAGTGGCTACAGAACTTTCAAATACGGAAAGCCACCTTCCTGGAACCGTATGTGTAGCTCGCCCCAACACTACAGCGCAAGGACACTGGAATGAGAGCTGCCCTATCAGTAGAGAAGCGCATGGCAATCGCTGTGTGGAAACTGGAGACTCCAGATGGCTACCAGTCAGTTGAGAATCAAGTTGGAGTTGGGAAGTCAATTGTTGAGGCTGCGTTAATGCAAGTGTGCAGGGCAATTAATCACATCCTGCTATGGAGGACTGTGACTCTGGGAAATGTGCGTGAAATAGTGGATGGCTTTGCAAAAATGGGTTTCCCTAACTGTGGAGGGGCGATAGATGGTACACATATTCCAATTTTGGCACCAGATCACCTTGTGACAGAGTACATTAATAAGAAGGGGTACTTCTCCATGGTGTTGCTGGCACTTGTGGATCACCGTGGGCATTTCACTGACATTAATGCAGGGTTATCCGGGAAGGTGCATGATGTGCACATCTTCAGGAACACCGGCCTGTATAGAAAGCTACAAGCAGGGACTTTCTTTCCAGACCAGAAGATTACAGTGGGGGATGTTGAATTGCCCATAGTGATCTTGGGAGACCTGGTGTACCCCTTACAGCCACGGCTCATTAAACCTTACACAGGAAATCTGGACAGCAGTAAGGAGTGGTTCAACAATAGGCTGAGTAGTGCCAGATGACAGTGGAGCCTCTGGCAGATTAAAGGTGTGCTGGCGATGCCTTTATGGCAGGTTAGACCTCAATGAGGATAATATTCCCATGGTCATAGCCGCTATTGTACATTGCATAATCTTTGTGAAGCTACGGGTGAAAGGTTTTCTCAGGGGTGGAGTGCTGAGGCAGACTGCTTGGCTGCTGATTTTGAGCAGCCAGATACCAGGGCCATCAGAGAGGCACAGAGGGGAGCAACTCGAATCAGGGAGGCTTTGAAGAAACACTTTGAAAATGAGAACCAGTAATGTATATCTCTGTGATTGGTGCTGAAATGTTACAATATACGTAGTTTTCTTAGGAAGCAATGGTGAAATTTGGGGCCTTGCATTCCAGTAAGCAAATGATTAAACTGCCTGTGTATGTATTGATAGTGCCTGCTATCTCAATTTGTAGGAAACAAATAAAGATGAGTTACCTTTCAAAAACTTTGCTTTTATTGCACAAAAAACAACACACACGCACACATGGTGGGACACGAGGTACCAGGGAAGGGCAGACTTTCAGAGCTGTGTGTAGGTCCAGCTATCATTTTGAAAGTTGTCCGAGGGGGTGGAGTGAAGGGGAAACCAAGAAGTCCCAGAAAGCAGAAAGGACTGAGCGGGCGGAGTTTGGGGGGAGAGGCATGGAAAAGAGTTCTGAATGTGCTGCAGGGGAGGGCGGGCATGCATCTGCTCAGTCTGCAGCATTATTAAGGACTTCAGCATCTGTATTTGCTCCTCCATGACATTAATCATCCACTCAGTAGCATCTTTAACAAACCCCTGACTTTCTTTTCTGTCCTGTCTTTTGGCTTCCCTCCACTCCTTGCGTTCCCTTTTCTCTGCACTGGAGAAGTGCAGTACCTCCTGGAACATGTCTTCTTTGCTCCGTCTTGGGTGCTTTATTATCTGGCAGAGACGCTCGCCCAGTGTGTGGAGGGTGTTCCTCAAGGCCACATCTGCCAAAGCACAAGGAACAATGCACAGAAGCATGATTTGTTAAGTTCACGCACAGAATTGAAACATTTCAGTGAAATATACCTCTGGTAACATACCAATCACTTTCTCACTGACCCTTGGCAAGCACACATCTTGGTGAACACCCAAAGCATGGTGAGTGTTTTTTTGGGGGGCAGGATGCTCTACATGGGGAAAAGAGCATTCTGCAAGGCTTGCGGTGCAGCCGGCTATGGAAAAAATTCTAAAATTCTCCCACACTTTTCCACAGGCGGGGATCATTGTAGCAGATATCTCACTACTGAGGATAAGAGGAAAGCGAGAGTACGTCAACTACAAAGTTCTGGCTTCCGCCCTGAAGAGGGGACATGATAACAGTTTTCAAGTATGTAAAAGGTTGTTACAGGGAGAAGGGAGAAAAATTGTTCTTCTTAACCTCTGAGGATAAGACAAGAACCAATGGGCTTAAATTGCAGCAAGGGCGGTTTAGGTTGTACATTAGGAAAAACTTCCTAACTGTCAGGGTGGTTAAGCACCAGAATAAATTACCTAGGGAGGTTGTGGAATCTCCATCATTGGAGATTTTTAAGGGTAGGGTAGAAAAACATCCATCAGGAATTGTCTAGATAATACTTAGTCCTGCCATGAGTGCAGGGGACAGGACTAGATGACCTCTCAAGATCCCTTCCAGTCCTATGATTCTATGAGTCTATGTGCAGAATGAATTTTGTTATGTGCACCAATATGGAGATGAGGTGTGATACATCACCTCCACATTGGTGCACATAACAAAATTCATGTGGTGGGGCTGGGGGTGAGGGGTTCGGAGTGTGGGAGGGGGCTAAGGGCTGGGGCAGAGGGTTGGGATGCACGGGTGTGAAGGTTTCGGCTGGGGGTGCAGGCTCTGGTGTGGGACCAGGGATGAGGGGTTTGGGGTGCAGGCTGCCATGGGGCTATGGCGGGGAGAGAAACTCCCCTCAGCTCTCTCTCCCCGCAGCAGCACCTGAGCTGGGGTGGGAGGGAAGCCCCTCCCCCGACCATGGCAGGTTCCAGCCGGGCAGGTTCCCTGAGCGCCTGTGTGGTGATTTATAGGCTGCTGCGTAGCTGTGCAGCTTACAGGGAATTTAGGTGGCAGCATATCTTAGAAACAGAGGCCTGCTTCTGCACTCACTTACACCAGTTTTACATATCAAAGGAATTTACTCCTGATTCATACCAATATAAATGAGAGGAGAATTAGACCTTCAAAATATACCATAATGGGCAAAGCACACACTCTGGAATATAGGGACATAAGTATCTAAGTAAAATAATATGCATAATTCTTAAATATCAGGAATCCAATAATTTATAATCCTAAAAATTGTCCTAAAAATTCTTATGAATTCTGGGTGGAATTTTCAGAAACATTGAGTGTTAGCCTAACTCTGCTCCCAAGCAGGGCAATGGGAGTTTTATCTCTGACTTCAGTGGGAGCAGAGCACTTTTGAAAATCCCACTCTTTGGATTAAAGCTATTGCTTATGCTAAAAACTCTTGAAATATTTTGAATTATTCCTCCTCCCCCTTTAAATTTTTTAATTGATGTGGTGCCCTTGAGAGCGACAGGCTGGTGGGACTGACTAGAGTGATGCACACGGCAGGCGGACACTTTGCAGGCCTCACCATGCAGCCCTCCTCATATATTAAGATTCTAAACAATTTTAACACCGCCAAACAGATAATTGCATTGTTCACATTTTGTAAAATAGATTCATTGCCAGGCTCAGACCATGTGTGCCAAATTTCAGCCTAGAGTGCACTTTTATGGCTCAGTTATAAAAGCCTGAAAGTAGTGGATTGTAATGCTGACAGCCTTAGCTACAACAGCTAACAGTATATCTATGATATTTTGTTTACCTCTAGCAAAGACAGCCTATAAGAAAAGTTGAATAATGTATTCAGACTATTACAGATCATTTCATCAGGAAAACTCATGTATGGTTTTATTTGGTAGGTTAAAACTGCAGTTTATATATTGATTAAGCAAAACAGGAACAATCTGTGATTCTGTGCATCATGGAATTAAAAATTCACCCATAATAAATCTCCTCTAATAGTTAAACTAAAATTGAAGACCAATAAATATCTTATAGGAGAAAAAACCATTCAGAAAGCATAGAAAACAATAAAATGAAATAAGCAAAACTACAGCTTGATACAAAATGCCTAGGGCCATTTTGAAAGGTATGTGTGATTATATAAATATGAATGTTGTATACAAATATTAGCTGCTTGTTCTTCTTTTTATTTAAGTTGTATAGAATGGAGACCACAGAAATAATCTGCTGTGCCATGATTTCTGCAGAGTTGAACAGGAATTCAAAAGCAATGGGCGAGCAATTTTACACTAAAACAATAAGTCAGTCATTCACAGCTATTCTAAATAGAACAGGCCAACCATTATTGCTATTGATTGGCCAGTCTCTGTTGATTACTTTAAGAAAACCTCAACATTGTGGTGCAGAAATTGCTTGAGCCAGCTCTCTGTAGATTGCTGTTGTACAGGGACTGGTGTTTGTGATTTGGCAACGGTGCACTATGACCACCCTGATAGTCCATTACAAATCTGGAATTGGCAAAATCCACTAAAGAATAAGCCTAATAATTCTGAGAAGTGGTTTTGCAAGCATAACTGTTTCTTCTGGCTGAAATACATTCAACTTTGTAGGGCAGAAGACAAATAGGTCAATGCATGTAAAGTGCTCTGTTTCTTTCATACTTTATAAACTAAAGTGACAGCGGTTAAATATTACAGGCCAGATTTTGACACCCTTATTCCAGTTTAGTAGCACCCCACTGTATGAATAGTCTATTGACTTCAGTGGAACTACTCCTGGAGTAAAGTACTGTTCAACCTGTGTAGGGTATCAGATCTGGTATCCGTTCTCTACTGTTGGATTCAAGTGCATGCTGTTGTAATTTATAAAGGGTGTACACCATATGGAGAAATTACCAGAAAACAGCCAATGAGAAGTTTACAGGTTCTACATTGTACCCAACAAAAACAATTTTATAAATTAGGACTTCTGGTTTTTTTGGCATTTGCTGAAATAAAAAAAAATCAAGGGTATTTTTGAAGTCTTTATATGATGAGATAAAGCAACATTTTTGGGCACCTTCTCAGACCTTCCTAGCATCACTCCCAGGGGCTGTTCCTCTGGGCAAATGTCCCACACACCTTATTGGGTGTGAAAAATGTTCATTTATGCTCAACATACACTGACAAATCCTCCACAGTTCTATTTCATTTTTGCTCCTTTTTGCTTATACCTTTGAATCAAACTGACAACTACTAGCCTTATTTTCCTGTTTTTCTTAAAATAGCTTGTTTATTTCTGTACCTACAAAGCAAATGCAGTATTTGCTCTGTAATTTGATGTCTGCCTATTTTCACTCCAAGGCTGATTTAGTATTTCCCTTACAAACCTCAATTGTTGACATTAAATATCTTGGCCATTTCAACTCTCATTGGTCTAAAACTTGGCAAACAAATCCTTGGCTGGATTGCAAATTGTTTTATTAAAATTTCTTTCTTTTTACGGCTAATATAGGGCCACTTCTTCTCAGAGTAATCCCCACTCCAATCCTACATCTCCTGAGGATTCCTACTATGAAGGTGAATCACCCTGGAAGGAACAGGAACTGCTGCTGATTCTCCCTGTAAACACTTACATTAAGTGAGTTCAGAGCTACACAAACGTAATTTGGACTTAGTTTCAGATTCTTTTAAAAAAAAGCTAATGTCCATACTAAAAAAAAGCTTATTAAAATATATAAAATTTTTGCAGGCACCTTTCTTATGGAGTAAACCCTTTTGGTGTTTTAGAAAAATGTGTTTTAAACAATTGAACTATTTCAACGTGAAAATTAGCTACCATGCATAAGCAGTTACATTTTAGAACAAGGTTTTGTTTTGAAGCAATAGTGACATCACAAACAAGTCTGGCAATTGTAACACACCCACTGATTCCAATAGGCTTTGGGTCAGGCCCTAGGAAAACAAATTAAGTAGTAACCTCTTTTATTCGTTCATGACATTGCCTCTGCAGATCCCCACTGAACGTACTAGCAACTAGTGGCAATCCTCAAGAGGAGGACTGAGGAGGAGGACTCATTTGAAAAGTGACTGAGACACTGCTCTTCCAAATGGAACATCCATTCTGATCTGGACTTGGTATGGACAAAATAATACTTTTCAAATGTATGAATTGAGCACCAGGTAGCAGCCATGCAGATCTCAGATCTCAGTGAACAAATGTCAACCTTTGAAAATGTGTATAAGGAGGATCTGCAACAAAGCCCGCAGCTCTGAAATGCTCCTGACAGATGGTCTAATCATAAGGGAAAAAACCTTCAATGACAGAAGTAGAAGTCAAGAACATCAAGAGGAGCCTCCATGAATCTTGTAAGAACCAAGCTTTCAATCCCTTGGATCACCGGGTTTTAGCTTTGAATATACATTCAAACGCTTAATATACTGTTTGTATGACAAAAGACCAAACTGCTTTGTTTTGCCCATGTGCATGCAAAGTATCCTCTGGTTGGATCCCAGGGTGATCCTGAATCCATGAAAGACAAAGAAAATTCTAAAATGGTTGGTAAAAGGACAAGAGACCGGAGTCATCTCTTGAAGTTCTCCAGACCAAATCTTTTAACCATTTCCATTTACAGACATATGACTATCTAGTGGGATATTTTTCTGATTCCACAAGCACAGCAGCAACTTTCACTGAGAAATAGAAGTATTCCCTTTTTAACAAGCTATCAACCAAGCAATCAGATAAATCAGATAGTCTGGGGGAAGCATCTGCCCTTTCTTCTGAGGCAAGAGATCTGGGCAAAGGCAAAGACAAAGGATTCATCATCATGCAAGAACAAGGGGACACCCAATGAAATTAAAAGGCATCCATTTTAAATGATAAAAGGAAATACTTTTATTTTCTAATGATAAGCTTGGGAACTTACTGTCACAAGATGTTAATGAGGTATAGATTTTAATAGGGGTTTAAAAAAGATTAGGCATTTCTATAAATATTAAGGATATCCAAGTTACATTAGATAGGATAAAAGAAATTAGAAGGCATATGAAGACTCATGTTTCAAGTACTAACTCCCTGAAGTTAGGAAGAAATCTGCCTCATAAGCATGTTATTGTATATTTTTTTATTATGAGGTTCTGTATCATCCTCTGAAGCATCTAGGATTGATCACTATCAGAGAGAAGATACTGAACTAGGTGGCCCGTTGATCTGATCCAACATCACAATTCCTATTTTCCTATGCCCTGAATTCAACAGAAAAATGCAAGGCCCTCCAGTAGATTTCTTTGCTAGCAAGATGGCCACTACTAATAATACAACTCAAAATTGTAATTTATAAATAAACGAAAAGCTATTTCCAAGTTCATTTCAAAGTTGATTTGTGGTATTCCTTATCTTTTCTGAACTTTCAAACTGCTGCACGAAAAACTGCTAAAGATTTGGGTGACGTTCACTCAGGGGTGAAAGTAAGTCAGTACAGGCCGTATGGTGTACTAGTAAAAAGTGGCCGCCAGTACCGGCCCGTACTCAGGTGACATTAAAGCGCTGCCACGGAAGCATTTTAAGGAGCCTGCTTAAAGCGCTGCTGCGGCAGCACTTTAACGTCGCTGCCCCTTTTTCCCCCCCCCCGTCGGCGGCGGCCCTGCCTGGTCTGCTCCAGGATCTGAATGACTTTCAGTTTGGCTAACTGTCTGCGGATGGTAGGCTATCAAGGTGAGGGGCTTGCTGCCGAGAAGGCAGAGAAATTCCTGCCAGAACCAAGAAATTAACTGAGGGTCTTGAACCAAAATGATGCATGGTAGCAGAAGATAGGCTCAAGGAAGGCTTGCACAGTTTCACGGGCAGACGGAACACTGGCAGGGAATAAAATAGGCCATCTTGGTTAGGAGGTCAGGATAACTGAGTGTCCATGGGAGTGTGGTTACTCAACAGTAAAGTCCATTGAATGGATGGACAAAGGATGTGGATGTGTGTGAAGGTGCTGAAGGAGGCTCATAGGCTTGGCTCACAGTTTCTTCATATGGGCACAGAGGTCACATGACTTAACATAGATTTTAATACTAGCTTGTAGGGTTTGCCACCAGAAGTACATAGCAATCAGGTTCCAGGTTGCAAACTGGCTGAAATGTCCCACCGCGGGCAAATCATAGCACAGCCGTAGCACATGAAGCCAGGAGCTGCCCTTGGGAATGTAGAGACAATCCTTGTGATAAAGGAGGCCTTGTTGTAGATGAAACCTTGAATCCAAGGAAGCACTGTTGGTTCTTAGGATTTGGTAGATTGGGGCTTCAAATAGGTCACAGCCTCATTCCAGTGGATGTCTGTGGCCAGACATCAAAATTCTGCTGCATATGTGGCATCGAACCTTGCAACCTGCCAGAGGGCATAGAGAGTAGCATCTGTGGTACATTCTTGATTCGGGTTGTTGAAGATGCCCACCACTGTCTGTACAAAGCTCTTGAAGTGTTCAAGGAGACGACTGGACCCTTCCAGGAGCAGGAACACCCGCTTCAGGGCTTCTCTGGTGACAATGTTAAATATTAATCCCACTCGGGACTGATCTGTGGGATATGACTGTGGCAGTGACACACACGGGAGACAACATTGATTAAGGAACCCATGGAACTTAGCATAATCCACATTGAACTTATAGGGTAGGGGCAACTTGGGCTCAGGGACAATGAATGAGAGAGTTGGGGGGACAAAAGACACTGCCTGGATTTGTATTGGGCTTGGAGAACCATAGTGAGGCAATATTAGCCTGCAGTTTTGCAGGACCTCAACAACATCTGAGAAGGGGGGTTGAGCTCCTGCTGTGGCCATTCTGGAGGAGAGTCTGGCCTAGTGATCAAAGCAGAAACAGAGGGCAGAACCAGAGTTGTGGTCATGAGACAAGCCAATGGTCGGAGCCAGGAATCAGGAGCCAGAGCAGAACCAAAGGGCAGAGCTGGAGTCCTGGTCAGGAGACAGGCCATTAGTCAGAGCCAGGAGTCAGAAGTCAGTTCAGAGGTAGGCAAGGACTAGGGCTGGAACAGAGCAGGCAATGGTTGGAGCAAGGGCTGGGCAGGAAACAGGTATGGCAGAGCTGAGGTCGCAGAATGCATTGAGCAGTGCTGCCATTGCTACAATGCTTAAATGGTGATCCGTTGGCTCTTCTGACCAATCAGGGAGCACAGTCGCTTAGTGAGGGTTTATTGGACACAGACGAGCTCATTTGTTTGCTCGGTAACCAAGCCCAGAGGCAGCTGAGTTCCTGACAAATTGAGCTCTCTGTCTCCAACACGCCACTCACTCTGTGCTGGACTGTTCCCTCACTGACACTATCAAATTTGTGAGTTCTGACTGTCCTAGACCACAATTTGCTCAACTTGCATTTTCTGTGGTGGGGTAGGAAAAACAGGAGAAAGACCTGACCACCATCAGATCAGTTGATGGAAGCAGGGCCAGCCCTAGGTGTTTTGGTTTCCTAGGATGGAAAACTTTTTCAGTGCCCCCAAAACCTGATTTGCTACTCCTGGAAGTTGGCTTCCAGGGCAACTGCCCTAATCACTTGCCCCCAAGGCTGGCCCTGGATGGCAGGGAGGAGTACGGCGGGAAATAAGCTATTTCCCAGTGATTCTGCTGCTGGCAGTTGGGAAAGGAATACTCACACACTTCTGAGAGGAAGAGCTCTCCTCATAATTCCAAGTTTTTATGGGAAAGGTGATCGCAGTCTCAAGAACTGGACATACAGTTTCTGGGCTGACAACTCAATTTCTGAGCCACTAGCAAGGGAAGGGTTGTTTTGGGGTGTGGCCCATTTTGAATTTCTTCTTATCTAGCATTAGAAAAGCTGCCCCATATATTAGTGCACGAGGAGGGATGACATTATTCTTGTGAACCTTATGGCAATATTTGGCCATTGGGATGGGTAGCATGGCATCTGATTGCTCTCCTGGTAAGGGAGTTATGATGTGTGACCATAGCTAAATAAATTTGCATTCCTCAGTCATGACCAAAGGATAATGAGGAAAGTGCCCTCTCAGGAGTGCAAGTAGCTTCTGCAGGTGCTGTATATCTGCAACTCCCTCGGCTTCTCAGTCCATTAGCTGAAGAGGAAAATTTTTGCTGGCTATGTCACCATATTTTGCCAAAGACAGAATTTTGGTTCTACATTTTGATGGTGCAAGAAACCCAGGGAGTTTTATGATGAACAAATACTACATTTGTAAATGTTAGCTGTGGTCATTGTTGATATCACAGGTGGCTTTGCTTTTATGGTTACAACAATGTCATTAGAACTCCTTGAAGTACATATAAGCTGTGTCAATTACCTGGGTAGTATCCTCTATATAAAACACAAATACTTTCCCAAGTATAGATCTATAAATATGTATAATTGATTTTATCATGTGTCACTCACATAAACTATACGAATAAAGCCACATGACTCTGTAAAGCTAACTTTTACTGAAAATTTAACAAAGCAAGTTATTTTTAGTACATGCAGATCATAAGTGGACATTTTACAGAAAAAGTTAGTTGTAGCTTTCTGGTAGTAATTACCTCCCACAAATATGACTCACTTCTGCAGTTTAAATGCAATGGTTTGGTGTCCCAAAATCAACAGTTTTATAAATAAATCTCTGAATCACAGACTGAATGCATGAAGTGTTTAAATATTTCTTACTGGTCTGGGAAGAGTTTTCATTTTAAGCTTTTACTTCGTAACAAATTCCCAGGGAACAGTACTGATACTTAAAGTAGGTAAACATAGATAAAATAGGTAGGCTGCAGTGAGATTTATATAAGGATCACGTAACTAAGTTTTCCGACTCTTTTATCGTTCTGTTAACATCAGCCAGGACTTCAAAGTTGGATGTGAATAGGACCTAAGATGGAAATAATTTTCTTCTTTCACTGCATCCCATTTTGTAAAAATAATATTTGAATCTGAGACTTTTTTTGAGGTATGGCAGAACAAATAGAGTTGTGTGGGATCATTCAGGAATCTCATGGGGAGGCAGGCAGATCACTTCAGTAAATAAATGCTGACTGTCGCAGTTAAGAATGTTAACAAAAGAACAGGCCTCTCCAGAAGAAGCCAACTGACTATACTTTTAAAATGCTAAAGAAAAAAAGTCCTCCTTTGGAGTTCAAATAATTGAATTCTAACTATCTAACACAAAAATGACAAAACTATCTTTTTTATATAAGATGTCAATAGAGTCTGACACCCTCCACAGACCTAAGGTTGCCAGCTTTGTAATATTTTAAAACTGGACACTCCAGCAGAAGTGCCGGCACCTCCCCTGTCCCGCCTCTTCTTCCCGAGGCCCGCCTCTGCCACGCCTTTTTCCCCCAAGGTCCTGCCTCTGCCCCCAAGGCCATTCCCCGCCCTTCCCCTCAAGGCCCCGCCCCCTGTCTGCTCCTCTTCCCCTCTCTCCCCATTGCTGGCTGCTCTCCCCTTCTGCCCTGCCCGCCCAGGTCGGGAGGGACTCACCTGCAGATTTGAGGCTCGGAGCTGCAGCCGCCCAATGCAGATAGGAGGCGGTCCTACTGACTAGAGGCTGGCACGGGTGATAACCCAGTGCCTCTCTACCTACTCACCCGCAGTAATCGAACTTTGGGTAAGCAGTCAGAATATCTGACCAGACACGCTCAGGTCCCCTTTTCAGCCGGACTTTTCAGTTGAAAACTGGGCACCTGGCCTCCCTGAATAGATGTATATTCATTTATATATTTAGGTCCTGAAATTTTACTACAAAAAATGTTCTTATTGAGGGTCTTATACTGATCCTTTCTCATTATGTGCATGTTCCAGAGTCAGTAAATCTCCTAGATAGTCCAGAGGCTGCAAATTAAGTGCATTGAGTAACCAAATCCAAAAGGAGGGAAAATAACTTTTCTTCTCATAATGTAAGAAACCTACAAACACCAAAGAGAAGAGCCTTGTCAAACTTGTCTTCCATTTCTAACGCAGCTGCTTAAAATAAATTTTTGGTTTTTCTGGATTTGCTGTCTGTTTTGCAGCTGTTCTCAGCTGCTGTTCTATCTCCATATAATTGGGAGAACACAAGGAAACACATAGGCTCTTCTTTAGAGAAGGAGAGAAACTTCTGCCAAGGAAACTGAACTGCTGATAGAGGTCACCAAATGTTATTAAATGTATAGGGTCAGATTCTGCTACTCTCACCCATACTGGACAATACTTTTCACCTCAAGTTGACCCACTGAGTTAAACTTGAGGAGCAGGGTATTACTGAAGGGAAATAAGGATGGAAGAATCTAGAACATACTAGTTTAACTAGAAAAGAGTTGCTGATATAGTTTTACTGTTACAGCTATAATGGTAAAATCTCATAAGATGGACACAGTTTCTATCTGCAAAAAAGTGCTCCTGCAGGGATAGTTTGTACGCGTTCCCCAAGCAAAATAAGGTACACCAGCAAAATAACTTTATGCTGGTAAAACTATGTCTATACTAGGATTTGTACAAGTTGCAAAAAAAAAATTTTTTTTCACACACCTAACTGACAGTATACCGGCAATAGTTTCTAGTGTAGGCCTTTTCTAAGTGACTGCCAATCATAAAGGACACATAAAATAATATCCAATCTGATAGAAGAGCAGAAATATTTGCAATCATATATTAATTCTCCATGTACAAAATATCACTATTTATGCAATGTTAAGGTTGCACGAGCAATCAGAAGTAAAAAAAAGCAGATATACAATTGAAAGCTTTTAACGCAAACCCCTGATCTCTGTTTAATTACAAATTGTCACTTAAAACATGTTTCAGAGTAACAGCCGTGTTAGTCTGTATTCGCAAAAAGAAAAGGAGGACTTGTGGCACCTTAGAGACTAACCAATTTATTTGAGCATGAGCTTTCGTGAGCTACAGCTCACTTCATCGGATGCATACCGTGGAAACTGCAGCAGACTTTATATATACACAGAGAATATGAAACAATACCTCCTCCCACCCCACTGTCCTGCTGGTAATAGCTTATCTAAAGTGAGCATCAGGTTAGGCCATTTCCAGCACAAATCCAGGTTTTCTCACCCTCCACCCCCCCACACAAATTCACTCTCCTGCTGGTGATAGCCCATCCAAAGTGACAACTCTTTACACAATGTGCATGATAATGAAGTTAGGCCATTTCCTGCACAAATCCAGGTTCTCTTACTCCCTCACCCCCCTCCAAAAACCCACCCCCATACACACACAGACTCACTCTCCTGCTGGTAATAGCTCATCCAAACTGACCACTCTCCAAATTTATTTGAGCATGAGCTTTCGTGAGCTACAGCTCACTTCATCAGATGCATACCGTGGAAACTGCAGCAGACTTTATATATACACAGAGAATATGAAACAATACCTCCTACCCCCCCCCCAGATGTTCTGGTTTAACTTGGTTTTAAACTTGGAGAGTGGTCAGTTTGGATGAGCTATTACCAGCAGGAGAGTGAGTCTGTGTGTGTATGGGGGTGGGTTTTTGGAGGGGGGTGAGGGAGTGAGAGAACCTGGATTTGTGCAGGAAATGGCCTAACTTCATTATCATGCACATTGTGTAAAGAGTTGTCACTTTGGATGGGCTATCACCAGCAGGAGAGTGAATTTGTGTGGGGGGGTGGAGGGTGAGAAAACCTGGATTTGTGCTGGAAATGGCCTAACCTGATGCTCACTTTAGATAAGCTATTACCAGCAGGACAGTGGGGTGGGAGGAGGTATTGTTTCATATTCTCTGTGTATATATAAAGTCTGCTGCAGTTTCCACGGTATGCATCTGATGAAGTGAGCTGTAGCTCACGAAAGCTCATGCTCAAATAAATTGGTTAGTCTCTAAGGTGCCACAAGTCCTCCTTTTCTTTTCACTTAAAACATGTACTTCTAACTGGAATTTCTTATACAATGTTATATGCAGTCAGTTACAGTACAGAGCGTACAGTTTTAAGATTTGCCTTGTGTCACAGGGTTTACAAATCCCACCCGGGGCTAGGGTTGCCACTTTCTGATCACACAAAACCAAACATCCCTTCCCCGAGGCCCCCACCCCTGCCACGCCCCTTCTCCGAGGCCCCATCCCCCCGCTCGCTCTATCCCCCCTCTCTCCGTCACTCGCTCTCACGCACTTTCCCTGGGCTGGGGCAGGGGGTTGCGGTGCGGGAAGGGGGTGAGGGCTCTGGCTGGGGGTGTGGGCTCTGGGGTGGAGCTGGGGATGAGAGGTTTGGGGTGCAGGAGGGGGCTCAGGACTGGGGCGGGAGGGGTGCAGAGTGTGGGCTGTGGAAGGGAGTTTGGGTGCTGGAGCGGACTCTGGGCTGGAGCAGGGGGGTTGTAGTGCAGGAGGGGGATTCCAGTAGCACTTACTGCAGCTTTCAGGAAGAGGCCATCAGGTCCCTATGGCCCCTAGGCGAATGGATGGCCAGGGAGGCTCCGTATGCTGCCGTCGCGCCCCTGGGAGCCACCCCCACGGTTCCCATTGGTTGCAGTTCCCAGCCAATGGGAGCTGTGAGTTGGCACTTGGGTGGAGGGCAGCATGCGGAGCCCCCCTGGCTGCCCATGCACCTAGGGTTGGCAGGGGCCTGGCGGCCACTTCCAGGGGCTGCGTGGAGCCAGGGCAGGCAGGGAGCCTGCCTTAGTCCCAGGCCCCCGCTGTGCCGCTGACCGGACTTTTAATGGCCTGGTCAGCGGTGCCGACTGGAACCACCAGGGTCCCTTTTCGACCGGGCATTCCGGTTGAAAACTGGATGCCTGGCAACCATACCAGGGGCCCAAAGGGGATAGAAGACAGTACTGGGCCCAGGTAGCCCTGTCCCCTCCTCCTCAGCCTTCAGAACATTCTCCAACTGGAGAGGAAGCTTTAAAAGGGAGCCACTCAGCTCAGAAGGGGAAGACAGACTTACCCTGAGGGCTCTTGGACAAAGGTGCCAAAGAAGCATCCTTGTGGGGAATAGGACTGCATGGGGAGTCCAGTTGGGGCTGAAGGTTTGGTTGTCATTTCTTTTTCTTTTATTACCTTATATTGGACTTGGAGCTGGGGGGGAGAAACCGATGGTAGGAAGTGTCCCACGGAGAGTAACTCTGAGGTCACTCATGGTGCCAGATACTGTTGACTCTCATAGGACTCTGGCTCAGAGCCCAGTGGAGTAGGATGGCCTCGGCTCTCCTACCAACTGCCCCTGCTGCAGGAGGGGCATAAAACTTATTTCTATCTCATAATTACAGATGTTATTAAGCTGCATTTGTTGGTCTACCAAAACTATCCATGCCTTTCACAAAACACTCCAGGAATGTATTCACATTTGAAAACAGACTTGACATGTCTTAGCTCAGTATCGTTTCAGTCAATTGCATGGAGGAAATGAAGTGGTACTTTCTAGATTTTTAGACTGTGTGTCTACTGGTGACCCACACAATGACCAGAGCTTTCCAGGTTTCCATGGGCACAGATACATCCCAAGAGAGGTGATGCCCCTGCTCAAAGGAGACCCAGTACAGCCAACTCTCATGATTTTATTGTGAGTCTTTCAGAGTTTGGTGCTTTTCTTAAAGCCCCTGCTCCTGAGACCAAGTGATTAGATAAGACTCTCAACTTTCATTTTTTTAAAAAGGAAGTTTATAGCCCTCACGATTGTAAATTGAAAACATGACCCAAGGGCACCCTAAAAACTTGAAAACCAGAAGTCAAATAAAAGAATCCAATATTTATTTATTTATTGCAAATCTCATTAATTTTAAGCCAATATCATGATTTTTAGCATGACTTCATATCTCCCAGGAGAAACAGCATCCTAATGGCACAAGGTATTGTGACATCTAGTCAGGGTGGGGCTTTTTGTGTCCTTGCTCTGCCTTGAGTACCTGTGGAGAGGACAGTCACAAACTGGATTATAGTCTTACTATATTGCAGTTCTCCTGGAAATAAGGAAAACTTTTGCCAGTGTGAAAATGAAGTTACAGAAGATGGGACTCTCTCTGGTACTTCTTTATCTGGTGACAAGGAGTGAAAGTGGTGGTCAGTCATCTAAGCCAGTGGCTCTCAACCTTTCCAGACTACTGTTCCCCTTTTAGGAGTCTGATTTGTCTTGCGTACCCCTAAATTTCACCTGACTTAACCTACTTGCTTACAAAATCAGACATAAAAATATGTCACAGCACGCTGTTACTGAAAAATTGCTGACTTTCTCATTTTTACCATATAACTATAAAATAAATCAACTGGAATATATTGTTCTTACATTTCGGTGTATAGTATATAGAGCAGTATAAACAAGTCATTGTCTGTAGGAAATTTTAGTTCGCTTGTGCTTTTTATGTAGCCTGTTGTCAAACTAGGCAAATATGTAGATGAGTTGACATACCCCCCGGAAGTCCTCTGAGTACCCCCAGGGGTACACATACCCCAGGTTGAGAACCACTGATCTAAGCTGCCACTGGATGTCCCTGTAAAATGGATTCCCAGGCTGAAGAGAAAATGGCCTTTGACTGAGATATGTTAAATGAGAAGAAATTGACAGTAATTGTCCTTTGATTGTGACTTTACAGTTTGGATTTGATTATATCATTCAGAGCTCTGCAGATTTCCACATCCTGAACAGAGCAAAACAGGCATGTTCCATTTACGAAAAGGAATTTCTGGGAAGCCTGTTGTGCAAATGTATCAGGAGGCAGGATCGGTTGCTACTTTGTCGGATGGTTTTTATTTAATAGAGTTTTGAAGAGCATATGGGGAAAAATTCTACAGTGGTGCATCTAACTTAGAAATATGTTGTGTCTGGAGGAATAAGCTTTTAAGAGCTATAAGGCTCTTGTATCCATGTATAGTGTCCTGGTGCAGTGCTGTGCATTTGGGCTTGCTTTATCACAATCTCTGAGGCTGATGTCTGGACTGTACCCTGCTGGAGATTCAGTGTGTGTGCCAGACAGCCTGTGCAGAGTCCGTACAGATTTTTTTTCTTATAGATTTTAGCTCAAGGCCTTGAGTTTTATAATATTCTCTTTTTGAAGTGGGTTGCTCTTTGGAGTGAGCTCTATTAAGTGTTCAATTCCTTTTCCTCAACGTTCCCCCAATCACTTTCATATGGCAACATGTAACATACAGTATGTGGCCTTTCAACTTTCAAGGGACAATTCTACATTTGTTTTGTGATAGTTATTTGGTGTTGTCCTACTGTTGATTTAAAGATAAATCATTTCCGTATCATTTGAAGTATGACATAATCATAGTGGTATTTGTTTTAACTAACTTCTTTATTTAATTATTGTGAATTCCATTTCTTTGTTTAACTCCAGCAGAAGCATTTCTGAATGTGAGTAGGTAAAACTGACACATAGGAACAATTTAGAATAACGGCAAGAGGATAATACAGGTTATGGGCTAGTTTCTACAAGGAGCTGAGCGCTGTTGACTCTCAGTAAAATCAATGGGAGTTGAGGGCACTCAGCACCTTGCAGGTTATGGTTGTACTGGAGATTTTGAAGACACGTTCCCCTAGAAAAGTTTTCTGTGATTTTTTAATGCAAAGTAGTGCATTTGAACACACTCCAGACAGGATACTATCACCTTGAATTTTTTTAAATGGACTAATTTCAAAATATTCCAGCCTTTGTTAGAGTACACGTTAAATACTATGTCCTGAAATTAGCGTTTAAAAAGCTTCCTTTAAAATTGTTAAATTTTTTTCCTGTTTCTCTGATGATGTTTATAATGGTCTTTTCAGCAAAGGAAAAATTGACCAAGGCCTCAAACCAGCAAAGACTTAACATGTGCACTTACAACACGCAGAGAAGTAAAAAGCATGTGTAAACCTTTGCAGGATTACAGCCTAATTAGATGTACAGGGGAGACAGTAAAACTGACTGTACACAAGTGTGTAGTGTCATACGCATACAGCAAACTGAAAAAAGAGACAGTTTTTTACTAACTTCTTTAAATGTTATTAAATGTAAGTATTACTTCTAAGTATAATGGGAATTTTTCAGACAGATTTGATTTTCAAATTGAAAGTATCCCTTTAAATTAAATTTCAAATAGGTTTTCCTAATTTATTTACAAGTGCAGCATACATTATTTATAATCATAAGTAGTTTTCTCTTTTAGTCTTCAGTGGAACTGATGGTTGAAATTCTTGTAGTCTTAAAAGGATGCTTAGATCAATAAAAATGATCAGTCTCATTAAAAAGCCTACTTTCACAATTCCGAACAAAAAAATACAAAGCATAATGATACAGCAGGTATGTACAAACAAGTTTGGAAACAAGAGTGAAAACTGAAAGAGAGTAAGATGTAAGCAGAAGAGGAAAGGAGACAAGTATAACCACTAACAACCTGAGTAAACATTAACAAGAAAAGACTCCCTGAAGGGAAAAGGTCCCTTTCTCATGACTTCTTTGTTTATTGATTCAAATGAAAGAAGATAGATTCCCACATTGTGAACCTGTTTTCTAATTAGTAAACAAACTCAAATAATACAATTAAAACATCTGCATTTAAAAAATGCATGAAAAACAACCTTATTGTTTTGACTAGAGCTTGTTTAGTCTGCTTTGAACAGTTTAGAAGCTCACTATCAAAGGTTACAGAACAGATGGAGAAAGCAATGCAACAGTACTTTTTTCTTTCCTAAACTGCATGGTGACATTCAATAGGTAGGCATCTCATATATAGTTTGTGCTAAGAAGGCAGCAGAAAACTCTAATTTTAATTCTACAGTTTGTAAGGACAGTATATATTCTAATGTTTAATTACTGACAGCTATTTTAAATGATTTCTCTTGTATGTTGCAATCTGACCTGGTTAGTTGCTTTACAGGGATATTTTTAAGCCTGCCATTTCAAATACTGTACAATAAACTGAAAAATAATTAAACTTCTACATCATAAACATCCTATGTTGATTCTAGTTTTAGTTTTTTGTTTTTCTGTCTATTATGTGGAAGCACTTTCTAAGTCAGCTGCAAAAGTCAATGTTATGAACTCTACCATATTCTGCAAAGCAGATGTCAAAGCTTTGCAATACCCACAGATTACAGGCAACTTCCAAGAACTCAAGGGCCACAAATAATTTGTAAACGTAGCCACAAAACTTTTTAAAGTAAAATTTATCTACACAAGCACATTTGTTTGAACTGGTCACAAATTGCTTTTAATGTTAGATTAGCTAGAAATAAAAGCTCACAGCTGAACAGGTTTGTCCTTGTTTTGGAGTGAAAAGGAAGAGGGCAGCTGCGGGGTCCTATCCAAAACCCACTAAAATCAATGGGAGTCTTTCCAGTGAGTTAAATGTGCTTCCAATGAGGCCCTTGGCTCTGCAACTACACATTATACTCTGGTCTAAGAGTTACTAAAAAAAAAAACCCCAGAAATATTTCCATTTCTATATGTAAGACAGAAGAAGGAATTAATGAGGTACCCCCAAATATTTCCCACATAAAATAAAGTTGTAATAAACTGTCCTGTTACATGGCATAACCTAATACACTGGAGTGACTGACATCCAAAGTGGCCTGCAGAGGGAAACAAAACAATAGGTCTATGCTCTTATTTGCTAATTTACGATATATAAAGAAAGGTTTTTCATTAAAAATATAGTGAGAGGTAGTTCTGTTTGTGTTTTTTCAACAATAGAAATACAAGTCTTGTCTATCTGTTTTTTCCTAGAAGACCTTCATTGACAACTGAAGAACTAGCAGAAGTAGGACATCACAAATATGAAGGAAATCAGAACAACTGAGAGGAAGAGGGATTTTTAGTTAGTTTTTAGGTACCCAGGAAGCTTAAGAACCAGCAATTTGTTTTCTGGACTGAATCTTATGTATTTAGTACCCCAGTAATTTTTGGCAGAAACAGAGCAGCAACATGGAATGAAGCTATACAATGTATACAAGTAGATAGTCTCGATTAAACTGTACTGTATGAAAAACCACACAATGACCTAACTGTCTCATTTTTATACATCAAGGACATTCTCAATGATATGATTTAAAAGGTCAATATTGAAAGGCCTTTTGTTAGTGCCTTGTAGAAGCATTACATAAGTGTAAAGTATTATTAGTCAGGGTTGAAAGTAAGTCTAGGGACTTACCGGTACAGGGCTGGGCTGGGGCCAGCTCTGGCCCCCGGAAGGGGCAGGGCCTCGGGCAGAAGGGGTGGGGCTGGGGGAGGTCAGAGCCAGCCCTGGCCCACCCTGTACCAGCAAGTGCCTCCTTTCCCCTCTCCAGAGACTCTCAATCTCTAAGTGCCTCCGTACAGATGGCAGCAACCACAGATCCACCCATGATGAATCTCCGACTGCCATTGCAACACCTACTCCCAATGAGCCCAGAGGTCCACCTGGAGGCTCTGCTTGACATAGGGGCCTCAGGTAGTTTTATGGACCAGGATATGGCTAAGGCCCACAGGATCCTTGCCATGCATAAGAATTCCCCAGATCTGGTGGAAGCCATTGATGGTTCACTCCTAGCTTTGGGGCCAGTCAATCAGCAGGCTGCCCCCTTAGGGGTCATTTACCTCCAGGGACACCAGCAGACTCTTCAGTTTGAGTTGATTTATGCCCTCCACTCTGTGGTCATCCTAGGAATGCCCCGGGTCGTTGCCCATGTATACATTGACCAAAAGGGACAGCATGCTTTTGCTCCCACTACTGCCAACAATTCTGCCTTTCCAAGGCTAAAGAGAAAACCAGTATCCTCTGCCACTTGTGTCATCATTCAGGGAATCCCTGCTGTGAGAGAACAGGTCCACAGGAACTGGGTGCACCCTTGACTGTCCAGCCTTTCACTGCTAAAATACCTCACAAGTTGTCAATATTATGACCTTGCAGATGTATTTCGCAAGGGAAATGTGGAGCCCCTGCCCTGCAAATGACTGCCCAATTGACCTTCAGCCAATTGAAATTCCCTTCAGCTGCATATATGCCCTTTCTGAATCAGAGCTCAAGGCCCTTCACGACTATCTACAGGGGAATCTGCAGAAGGGGTTTAACCAGCCATCCACCTCTTCAGCAGGGCCCTCGGTCTTAGTTGTAAAAAAGGAAAGTACACTGGGGCCCTGTATCGACTACCAGGCATTCAAATTGGGTAGCTTCCTCCTCCACACTGCCTGGATCCAGCAGGTGTTGACAACACAGGAGAGCGTCTACCTGCTCTCTGGTGGCCTGTCCTGGCTCTGGTCTCAGCCTTGGCATAGCCCACTGCAGCCCAAAGCTGCAATTTCAGGCAAAGTCCAATTTTGCTCCAGTCTCCCTGCCTAGCCAGTCCTGTCTTCCTCTCTGAATCCAAGTTTACCCCCCTGCTCCCAGTCTTTCTGCCCAAGCAGTCCCAGTCTCTCCCCACCAGCTTCTAGTCCCAGTCTCCTTGCCAAGTCAGTCTAATTCCCCTACCCACTCTCGGCTCCTCATCTGGTCTTAGTTTTTCCCCATCACCATGATCCTTGTCCCAATCTACTCCCTCCAGCACTTGCACTCCGTCTTGCTCTTGTATCCTGTGTCTTCAAGTCAGGCAGCGTTCTTCTCTACAATGCCCAGGCATCAGAAAGGTGAGCATTAAGAACACAAGACAGACAGTCTCCTTGCTCTCAGTTCTGGTACTAGACGCCACAATGTCTCCCAGTAGCTGTGAGCACTGATTGCAGGGAGGGTCCTGTTCTTCCCCTGAAACCCTGGGCTGGAGCATGCTCACTGCAGATGGAATCTTCAGAGATTTTAGCTGCTAGATCCTAACAAGTTTTTATTGCGCATGTGTGAGGAGGTTGGGGAGACAGAATCTATCCAATCTGGGTAGGGATGTGGGGCTGCAGTGCTGATCTAAACCTTCCCATAGCCTCCACTTCACTTATTGTCTGGAGTAGCAGCTACAAGCTTTCCATATCACTTGTGTGTGGCCACTGCCATTGTGATTACACAGGCCCTGTGGCGCTTCCCCCATCCCACACAGAAAGCCAGAAGAGATTGTGAAGAGTGAAAGACTTTTACCTCCAGAGTTTCTTTCCTAAAAAGAAGCTTCACCAAAAATTAAAAGTTAAATATTGTATTAGTGCATCATTAAGTTTGAGAGATCTCAGGTTCAAGTCTGGAAACTCCAAGAGTTAAGGTTTCTGTGGCAATGCTATTTTATCCACAAACTTTCAATCCGACCATCCCTGGTTAAATATAACCCTGAATATATTGCTTTCTATTATTAACCACCAAACATACAGAATGTGCAATGTGGCCATTGCTGGAGCCATGTTGGAATCTCCCAGTGGAAGCTGGTGAAATGTGAAAGTGGGTAGACAAAAGCAAAATCCAGAATCAGAGCCAATTTACTGCAGGAGGTAAAGATGATACTGTGTTAGGCTTAAAATTAGATAGAATCAAAACAAAGTTCATGCTTAGAGAATTTCTTGAGAATTTTCATTGGTCGATCTCAACCTTTATATTCCATTACTGTTAGTTTATTTTATTATTTATCAGAATATTGTATAGTAAAGGTTCTGATTATTATCAGAATTCACTGAAACATCCCTAGAGCCAGAACATTTTCCACTTCTCCTACTATTGATCTGTGTACTTACTTGCCTGGAACAATAGCCCCATGACACTCTGGAGGGTATAAAATAAGAATATTTAAAATAAAAAAAAATTTCCTAGCCATTGAACACTGAATTCAAATCTACCCTTCCCTTTTCAGCAATAGGCAGAGTCCCTAGTTCAGGGATGCTTCATGAGGATACTGACATTACAAGTGCTTTGGAGATAATGACCCAGATCCTCCAGTCTGATTGGGCTGTTTTGTACTGCTAAGCAGCTGTAAAGCTGACTTAGCTAGTTAATGGCCAATTGCCCCTGCCTAGGGGAATCCCTGGGTAACATAAAGGTGACATAGTGGCTCCTTTACTATTTCTTTCATGGGTCCCAATGTGAGGGGACAGATATGTCCATGGGAAAAGGTTATGGGCACCAGTATACCTCAACTCCAGCACTCTGACAGCTAAAATGGCCCCTTGAAACCATTGTCAGCCAGATGTAAATTAGAACAGCCCACAAGATCTAACTTGTAGCGGGGGCTTGTTTGGTTCTCACACTTTCCACAGATTAGAATGTAAAGGTGCTTGCAGCACTCAGCCAGAGTTGAGGATCTGGCCCAAGCTGTGTAAAGGGGGTAGCAGTAGCATCACTACTTTGCCAGGGACCTGGGATTACCAGAAGACATGGTATGTATCTCTTTGTCTCTAACTATAGATATACTACATTGCCACTTCCCACTATAAGACCCTGTTGCTTTGGCAAGCTATAACCATGTGAGCTGAAATTTTCCATGCTGTATGTCTGTCTCAGATTGAAATGTTTTGGAAAACTTTAGCAAAAATGGTTCAGCCATTTCTGGGAACAAGGCTAGTGAAAAACCCATTGTTTTGCCATGTTAAAAAAAATCTGACAATATTTTGAGAAGCTCTAATGCTTCCACTATTACTAGTGCTTTGGAGCTGCTTTGACATGGCTGGGTATAGGCAGTGTTTGTCTAAAAAGATCTGGCAGGTTGTAAGAGCCCTGCTAACACTGGGAGGGTGGATCTTGCCATGAGGAGGGGACTCCACTGTATCAAAGACTTGGTGAGAGGTCTTTTCTACTGAGAAAAATGATAGCTTTAAGTTGAAGCCATTCTGACTACCAGTTCATAAAACTAAATGGCTTCTTCTGTTGGGGAAGATGCTGAGGCAGCTCCTACATTATCCGCAGGAGATGTCTAATCATCAGGCTCCAGAGCCATGTCCTGCTATTCAATGGTCCCACTGGCTCTTCCTCTGTGCGTGTATCTGGGACTGCCATCAGGGAGTACTCCCTAAACTCAAGTGGTGCAGATACACCACTACGTGGCTCTGGGAAGAAAGCTAAAGGAGTTTGAGGCGCAAGTGGTGTTCTCGTCCATCCTCCCTGTGCAAGGAAAAGGCCTGGGTAGAGACCGTCGAATCGTGGAAGTCAACGAATGGCTACGCAGGTGGTGTCAGAGAGAAGGCTTTGGATTCTTTGACCATGGGATGGTGTTCCAAGAAGGAGGAGTGCTAGGCAGAGACGGGCTCCATCTAATGAAGAGAGGGAAGAGCATCTTCACAAGCAGGCTGGCTAACCTAGTGAGGAGGGCTTTAAACTAGGTTCAGCGGGGGAAGAAGACCAAAGCCCTGAGGTAAGTGGGGAAGTGGGATACCAGGAGGAAGCACGAGCAGGAGCGCACGAGGGGGCTGGGCTCCTGCCTCATACTGAGAAAGAGGGATGATCAGCAAGTTATCTCAAGTGCCTATACACAAATGCAAGAAGCCTGAGAAACAAGCAGGGAGAACCGGAAGTCCTGGCACAGTCAACGAATTATGATGTGATTGGAATAACAGAGACTTGGTGGGATAACTCACATAACTGGAGTACTGTCATGGATGGATATAAGCTGTTCAGGAAGGACAGGCAGGGCAGAAAAGGTGGGGGAGTTGCACTGTATGTAAGAGAGCAATATGACTGCTCAGAGCTCAAGTATGAAACTGCAGAAAAACCTGAGAGTCTCTGGATTAAGTTTAGAAGTGTGAGCAACATGGGTGATGTCGTGGTGGGAGTCTACTATAGAGTCTACTACTACCACCGGACCAGGGGGATGAGGTGGACGAGGCTTTCTTCCGGCAACTCCAGGAAGTTACTAGATCGCACGCCCCAGTTCTCACGGAAGACTTCAATCACCCTGATATCTGCTGGGAGAGCAATACAGCGGTGCATAGACAATCCAGGAAGTTTTTGGAAAATGTAGGGGACAATTTCCTGGTGCAAGTGCTGGAGGAACCAACTAGGGGCAGGGCTCTTCTTGACCTGCTGCTCTCAAACTGGGAAGAATTAGTAGGGGAAGCAAAAGTGGATGGGAACTTGGGAGGCAGTGACCATGAGATGGTCGAGTTCAGGATCCTGACACAAGGAAGAAAGGAAAGCAGCAGAATACGGACCCTGAATTTCAGAAAAGCAGACTTTGACTCCCTCAGGGAACTGATGGGCAGGATCCCCTGGGAGAATAACATGAGGGGGAAAGGAGTCCAGGAGGGCTGGCTGTATTTTAAAGAATCCTTATTGAGGTTACAGAGACAAACCATCCCGATGTGTAGAAAGAATAGTAAATATGGCAGGCGACCAGCTTGGCTTAACAGTGAAATCCTTGCTGATCTTAAATACAAAAAAGAAGCTTACAAGAAGTGGAAGATTGGACAAATGACCAGGGAAGAGCATAAAAATATTGCTTGGGCATGCAGGAGTGAAATCAGGAAGGCCAAATCACACCTGGAGTTGCAGCTAGCAAGAGATGTTAAGAGTAACAAGAAGGGTTTCTTCAGGTATGTTAGCAACAAGAAGAAAGTCAAGGAAAGGGGTTGTAAACTCAGGGGTTGTACCGTATGATTGGAGGATTGCTAACATAGTTCCTATTTTTAAGAAAGGGAAAAAAAGTGATCCAAGTAATTATAGGCCTGTTAGTTTGACATCTGTAGTATGCAAGGTCTTGGAAAAAATTTTGAAGGAGAAGGTAGTTAAGGACATTGAAGTCAATGGTAATTGGGACAAAATACAACATGGTTTTACAAAAGGTAGATCGTGCCAAACCAACCTGATCTCCTTCTTTGAGAAAGTAACAGATTTTTTAGATAAAGGAAACGCAGTGGATCTAATTTACTTAGATTTTAGTAAGGCGTTTGATACGGTGCCACATGGGGAATTATTAGTTAAATTGGACAAGATGGGCATCAATAGGAATATTGAAAGGTGGATAGGGAATTGGTTAAAGGGGAGACTACAACGGGTCCTACTGAAAGGTGAACTGTCAAGTTGGAGGGAGGTTACCAGTGGAGTTCCTCAGGGATCGGTTTTGGGACCAATCTTATTTAATCTTTTTATTACTGACCTGGGCACAAAAAGTGGGAGTGTGCTAATAAAGTTTGCAGATGATACAAAGCTGGGAGGTATTGCTAATTTAGAGAAGGACAGGGATACCCTACAGGAGGATCTGGATGACCTTGTAAACTGGAGTAATAGGAATAGGATGAAATTTAATAGTGAGAAGTGTAAGGTCATGCATTTAGGGATTAATAACAAGAATTTTAGTTATAAGCTAGGGACGCATCAACTAGAAGTAACGGAGGAGGAAAAGGACCTTGGAGTATTGGTTGATCATAGGATGACTATGAGCTGCCAATGTGATATGGCTGTGAAAAAAGCTAATGTCGTCTTGGGATGCATCAGGAGAGGTATTTCCAGTAGGGATAAGGAGGTTTTAGTACCGTTATATAAGGCACTGGTGAGACCTCACCTGGAGTACTGTGTGCAGTTCTGGTCTCCCATGTTTAAGAAGGATGAATTCAAACTGGAACAGGTACAGAGAAGGGCTACTAGGATGATCCGAGGAATGGAAAACTTGTCTTATGAAAGGAGACTCAGGGAGCTTGGCTTGTTTAGCCTAACTAAAAGAAGGCTGAGGGGAGATATGATTGCTCTCTATAAATATATCAGAGGGATAAATACCAGAGAGGGAGAGGAATTATTTAAACTCAGTACCAATGTGGACACAAGAACAAATGGATATAAACTGGCCACTAGGAAATTTAGATTAGAAATTAGACGAAGGTTTCTAACCATCAGAGGAGTGAAGTTTTGGAATAGCCTTCCGAGGGAAGTAGTGGGGGCAAAAGATCTATCTTGCTTTAAGATTAAACTCGATAAGTTTATGGAGGAGATGGTATGATGGGATAACATGGTTTTGGTAATTAAATATTCATGGTAAATAGGCCCAATGGCCTGTGATGGGTTTTAGATGGGGTAAGATCCAAGTTACCTGGGAAAGAATTTTCTGTAGTATCTGGCTGATGAATCTTGCCCATATGCTCAGGGTTTAGCTGATCGCCATATTTGGGGTCGGGAAGGAATTTTCCTCCAGGGCAGATTGGAAGAGGCCCTGGAGGTTTTTCGCCTTCCTCTGTAGCATGGGGCACGGGTCACTTGCTGGAGGATTCTCTGCTCCTTGAGGTCTTTAAACTACAATTTGAGGACTTCAATAGCACAGATATAGGTGTGAGATTTTTTTGTAGGAGTGGTGGGTGAAATTCTGTGGCTTGCGTTGTGCAGGAGGTCAGACTAGATGATCATAATGGTCCCTTCTGACCTAAATATCTATGAATCTATGAATCTATGAAAGTGTGGGCCCCTTACTGAGTGAGGCAGGCAACCTAGTGACAGAGGATGTGGAAAAAGCTAATGCACTCAATGCTTTTTTTGCCTCTGTCTTCACGAACAAGGTCAGCTCCCAGACTATTGCACTGGGTAGCACAGCATGGGGAGGAGATGACCAGCCCTCTATGGAGAAAGAAGTGGTTCGGGACTATTTAGAAAAGCTGGACGTGCACAAGTCCATGGGGCCGGATGCGTTGCATCCGAGAGTGCTAAAGGAGTTGGCGGATGTGATTGCAGAGCCATTGGCCATTATCTTTGAAAACTCATGGCGATCAGGGGAAGTCCCGGGAAAAAGGCTAATGTAGTGCCCATCTTTAAAAAAGGGAAGAAGGAGGATCCTGGGAACTACAGGCCAGTCAGCCTCACCTCAGTCCCTGGAAAAATCATGGAGCAGGTCCTCAAGGAATCAATTCTGAAGCACTTAGAGGAGAGGAAAGAGATCAGGAACAGTCAGCATGGATTCACTAAGGGCAAGTCATGCCTGACTAATCTAATTGCCTTCTATGACGAGATAACTGGTTCTGTGGATGAAGGGAAAGCAGTGGACGTGTTGTTCCTTGACTTTAGCAAAGCTTTTGACACTGTCTCCCACAGTATTCTTGCCAGCAAGTTAAAGAAGTATGGGCTGGATGAATAGACTATAAGGTGGATAGAAAGCTGGCTAGATTGTCGGGCTCAACGGGTAGTGATCAATGGCTCCATGTCTAGTTGGCAGCCGGTATCAAGTGGAGTGACCCAAGGGTCAGTCCTCAGGCCGGTTTTGTTCAATATCTTCATAAATGATCTGGAGAATGGTGTGGATTGCACCCTCAGCAAGTTTGCAGATGACACTAAACTGGGAGGAGAGGTAGATACACTGGAGGGTAGGGATAGGATACAGAGGGACCTAGACAAATTGGAGGATTGGGGCAAAAGAAATCTGATGAGGTTCAACAAGGACAAGTGCAGAGTTCTGCACTTAGGACAGAAGAATCCAATGCATCGCTACAGACTAGGGACCGAATGGCTCGGCAGCAGTTCTGCAGAAAAGGACCTAGGGGTTACAGTGGACGAGAAGCTGGATATGAGTCAACAGTGTGCCCTTGTTGCCAAAAAGGCCAATGGCATTTTGGGTTGTATAAGTAGGGGCATTGCCAGCAGATCGAGGGACGTGATCGTTCCCCTCTATTCGACACTGGTGAGGCCTCATCTGGAGTACTGTGTCCAGTTTTGGGCCCCACACTACAAGAAGGATGTGGAAAAATTGGAAAGAGTCCAGCGGAGGGCAACAAAAATGATTAGGGGACTGGAACACATGAGTTATGAGGAGAGACTGAGGGAACTGAAGATGTTTAGTCTACGGAAGAGAAGAATGAGGGGGGATTTGATAGTTGCTTTCAACTACCTGAAAGGGGGTTCCAAAGAGGATGGCTCTAGACTGTTCTCAGTTGTAGCAGATGACAGAACAAGGAGTAATGGTCTCAAGTTGCAGTGGGGGAGATTTAGGTTGGATATTAGGAAAAACTTTTTCACTAGGAGGGTGGTGAAACACTGGAATGCATTACCTAGGGAGGTGGTGGAATCTCCTACCTTAGAAGTTTTTAAGGTCAGGCTTGACAAAGCCCTGGCTGGGATAATTTAGTTGGGGATTGGTCCTGCTTTGAGCAGGGGGTTGGACTAGATGTCCTCCTGAGGTCCCTTCCAACCCTGATCTTCTATGATTGTATGACAGGAGCACCGAATCAGATGTATTGAGGTTCCTCTGACCTCTCTGAGGAGATGTATCCCTGAAAGAACAAATGTGTTCAACATCTAGATACGGGGAACTGCTAATCCTGCCAATGTTCTGCATCAGGTTCCCTAACATAGTACCTATTGGTTTATGGGTACAGTATGTGTCCATATGAACTGTATGGAACAGTAGAGTGGTGTTTGCATTGGGGTACACTTTCTCTTTAGGTAATGGGAACCAAGGTGGTATATTAACGTGTCTGTCACCATGCACTTAAATATCAGATTGTGGATTCGTTCTGAGGTAGAGTAAGGGGGAAACTAATGGCCTTGACATTCTTAAGGCTGAAAAGGGGGAGACACACCTCCCTGATGAGCACATTGAGGTCCTATGGGGAGGTAACAAAAGGTCTAGAGAAATTTGAATCTGCTCCATGATATTTTGTCTTTTCCTCCCATCAGGAAAGTATTCAGAATTTTCTTTCACAGAGAGCTTTGAAATGTTCAGGTTTCGTTTCAAATCAGAACAAAGCCAAATTTAAAAATCTCCAAATCCTCTATGAAACAGAATATCTGTCTTCCACACAATTCTAATTAATAATTCTCTCTTCAGAGCAGGTTTTAAATACTGTGCAGTAAATAGGGCTTGAGAAAAAATGAGGATAATACAAATGATTGAATAGCTGTTCATTAACTGAGCACCACCCATTCTATGCAGTGAATGAGGCAGGGGTCCTGTGGAAAAAATAATATGTGATCATGTAATTAAAAGACTGTATCATATAACACATACACACAACGGGGACAAATTAAGGTTGCATTTGGAATATCCTAACTTCTGAGTGCTTAACTTTTGCAACCTTAATGTTCTTTCAGTGAAGCATTTATGTGTATTTATCTGTATATAAATCTATTTGATAGTAGATTTGTTATAGTTGTTCATTCATTAAAGTAAAAAGAAAAGGAGTACTTGTGGCACCTTAGAGACTAACTAATTTATTTGAGCATAAGCTTTCGTGAGCTACAGCTCACTTCATTGGATGCATACTGTGGAAAGTGTAGAAGATCTTTTTATATACACACAAAGCATGAAAAAATACCTCCTCCCACCCCACTCTCCTGCTGGTAATAGCTTATCTAAAGTGATCACCCTCCTTACAATGTGTATGATAATCAAGGTGGGCCATTTCCAGCACAAATCCAGGTTTTCTCACCCCCCTGCCCCCCACACAAACCCACTCTCCTGCTGGTAATAGCTTATCCAAAGTGACCACTCTCCTTACAATGTGTATAATAATCAAGGTGGGCCATTTCCAGCACAAATCCAGGGTTTAACAAGAACATCTTGGGGGGGGAGGTAGGAAAAAACAAGGGGAAATAGGTTACCTTGCATAATGACTTAGCCACTCCCAGTCTCTATTCAAGCCTAAATTAATTGTATCCAATTTGCAAATGAATTCCAATTCCACAGTCTCTCGCTGGAGTCTGGTTTTGAAGACGTCGAAAACAGGATTCTAGGTCACCACAGAACTGTATCATGTTCGTGGGGGTGGAGGGGCAAAAGGAGAGGCCCTGAGATAGGACAGCTGCTTCTGCTGGGCTGAGAGTATAGTTGGATAGGTTAACAAGTCTCCGACTCAAGGAATATTTCCAACATACCTCTGAACAACATACTAATCCACAGAGACCTCCCTACCAACACTACAAAAAGAAGGATTCTAGGTGGACTCCTCCTGAAGGTCGAAACAGCAGACTGGACTTCTACATAGAGTGCTTCCGCCGACGTGCACGGGCTGAAATTATGGAAAAGCAGCATCACTTGCCCCATAACCTCAGCCGTGCGGAACACAATGCCATCCACAGCCTCAGAAACAACTCTGACATCATAATCAAAAAGGCTGACAAAGGAGGTGCTGTTGTCATCATGAATAGGTCGGAATATGAACAAGAGGCTGCTCGGCAGCTCTCCAACACCACTTTCTACAAGCCATTACCCTCTGATCCCACTGAGAGTTACCAAAAGAAACTACAGCATTTGCTCAAGAAACTCCCTGAAAAAGCATACGATCAAATCTGCACAGACACACCCCTGGAACCCTGACCTGGGATATTCTATCTACTACCCAAGATCCATAAACCTGGAAACCCTGGGCGCCCCATCATCTCAGGCATTGGCACCCTGACAGCAGGATTGTCTGGCTATGTAGACTCCCTCCTCAGGCCATACGCTACCAGTACTCCCAGCTACCTTCGAGACACCACTGACTTCCTGAGGAAACTACAATCCATCAGTGATCTTCCTGATAACACCATCGTGGCCACTATGGATGTAGAAGCCCTCTACACCAACATTCCACACAAAGATGGACTACAAGCCGTCAAGAACACTATCCCTGATAATGTCACGGCTAGCCTGGTGGCTGAACTTTGTGACTTTATCCTTACCCATAACTATTTTACATTTGGGGACAATGTATACCTTCAAATCAGCGGCACTGCTATGGGTACCCGCATGGCCCCACAGTATGCCAACATTTTTATGGCTGACTTAGAACAACGCTTCCTCAGCTCTCGTCCCCTAACGCCCCTACTCTTCTTGCGCTATATTGATGACATCTTCATCATCTGGACCCATGGAAAAGAAGCCCTTGAGGAATTCCACCATGATTTCAACAATTTCCATCCCACCATCAACCTCAGCCTGGTCCACTCCACACAAGAGATCCACTTCCTGGACACTACAGTGCTAATAAACGATGGTCACATAAACACCACCCTATACCGGAAACCTACTGACCGCTATTCCTACCTACATGCCTCCAGCTTTCACCCTGCCCACACCACACAATCCATCGTCTACAGCCAAGCTCTGCGATACAACCGCATTTGCTCCAACCCCTCAGACAGAGACAAACACCTACAAGATCTCTATCAAGCATTCTTACAACTACAGTACCCACCTGCGGAAGTGAAGAAACAGATTGATAAAGCCAGAAGAGTTCCCAGAAGTCACCTACTACAGGACAGGCCTAACAAAGAAAATAACAGAACGCCACTAGCCGTCACCTTCAGCCCCCAACTAAAACCCCTCCAACGCATTATTAAGGATCTACAACCTATCCTGAAGGATGACCCAACACTCTCACAAATCTTGGGAGACAGGCCAGTCCTTGCCTACAGACAGCCCCCCAACCTGAAGCAAATACTCACCAGCAACCACATACCACGCAACAGAACCAGTAACCCAGGAACCTATCCTTGCAACAAAGCCCGTTGCCAACTGTGCCCACATATCTATTCAGGGGACACCATCACAAGGCCTAATAACACCAGCCACACTATCAGAGGCTCGTTCACCTGCACATCCACCAATCTGATATATGCCATCATGTGCCAGCAATGCCCCTCTGCCATGTACACTGGTCAAACTGGACAGTCTCTATGTAAAAGAATAAATGGACACAAATCAGATGTCAAGAATTATAACATTCATAAACCAGTCGGAGAACACTTCAATCTCTCTGGTCACGCGATTACAGACATGAAAGTTGCTATATTACAACAAAAAAACTTCAAATCCAGACTCCAGCGAGAAACTGTTGAATTGGAATTCATTTGCAAATTGGATACAATTAACTTAGGCTTGAATAGAGAGTGGGAGTGGCTAAGTCATTATGCAAGGTAACCTATTTCCCCTTGTTTTTTCCTACCCCCCACCCCCAGACGTTCTTGTGAAAACCCTGGATTTGTGCTGGAAATGGCCCACCTTGATTATCATACACATTGTAAGGAGGGTGGTCACTTTAGATAAGCTATTACCAGCAGGAGAGTGGGTTTGTGTGGGGGGCAGGGGGGTGAGAAAACCTGGATTTGTGCTGGAAATGGCCCACCTTGATTATCATACACATTGTAAGGAGGGTGATCACTTTAGATAAGCTATTACCAGCAGGAGAGTGGGTTTGTGTGGGGGGCAGGGGGGTGAGAAAACCTGGATTTGTGCTGGAAATGGCCCACCTTGATTATCATACACATTGTAAGGAGGGTGATCACTTTAGATAAGCTATTACCAGCAGGAGAGTGGGGTGGGAGGAGGTATTTTTTCATGCTTTGTGTGTATATAAAAAGATCTTCTACACTTTCCACAGTATGCATCCGATGAAGTGAGCTGTAGCTCACGAAAGCTTATGCGCAAATAAATTGGTTAGTCTCTAAGGTGCCACAAGTACTCCTTTTCTTTTTGCGAATACAGACTAACACGGCTGTTACTCTGAAACTATTCATTAAAGTGTTATTTATAATTTTTTTTTGTTTTTTCACATATAGAAGTTCTGCTGTGTAAGAACTGATTATGAAAGTACAGCAGCGGTGATGTGTTAACCAATAGGCCAAGGCTTTGCACAGCAGCAAATGAAGGGCAGCATGTCATGGCAAGAGAGGAAATACATAGGTGACTTTGCATAAAATATTTTGATTCTGATTTGGTTTTGTGTGTTCTTGTGGCCCATTTGATGACCCCTGATCACTTGGGCACTGCATCTAGTGCATTCTTCTATATACTTGAAGAGTTGCCTGTTTGCAGAATTTTGCACTTCCATCTAGGCAGCATACAGGAGGTAGGTATGTATGTTTATTTTTATTTCCAGTCTTGTCCCAGTCAACAGCAAGGGGTAATCTATCACTGCACAGCAGGAAAGAGACTGGGAAAATAGGTTCCAAAATCATTTGTCTAGGATTGGCTCTGCTGTGCATCTGTTTGGGGAGAATGGAGAAGCAGCTCATCTGTTAAGAATTTGATGTAATGAAGATACAAAACTAATAGTCTTACAATGTAAAAGCAAGTTATAGTTGAATGACCTAATAAATACATATGGAAGTCAAATTAAATTGTGGATTGTTCAATTTTCCTTAAATAATCGGGTAGATAGAAATCTGTTTAGAATTAGGCCCTGTCTATGCTAAACACACCATATTTTTGTAAAAATTTGACCTGGTTACAACACAAACAGTTTGATTGTGTCCACATAGCAATTTTTTCCCCATAACACAATAACGTAGGTGGCACATACTTTGTTGCCTAACTATGGGTATATCAGTGCATTCTGGGAGAATATGGAGAGCATACTGCCTCAGTAAGGAATAATGCCCAGAAGACACACACACAAAGAATAACATATGTCGAGCAATGCACTAAGGGATGTTTTATCACACAAAGCTAGAAGCAGGAACAACCACTTAATTAGGTTACACAGGCAAGGTTAAGACAGTCCCACAAACGCAGCCAAGTAAGTTTTATAACCTAGTTAGAGGAAAACAACGATGTGTCGCTTTGGGCTGATTGCAAGGGTGGCACAATTAGTTACCATCACTATTAAATAGTGCATTAGCCAAGACATCCAGGGAGCCAGCTATGTCAATAACTGGTTACAAACACTTAATTTATATTGCAAACAGGAATAAATATGATCCAGTTAACCAACTCTTCATTTTAGCACTCCTGATGACTTTGATTTTTATCATCTAGGGACCAAGTTCTGAAGTCTCATTCAGTCCTTATTCAGGCACAACTCTGATAGACTCCTGTAGTTTTGCCTTAGTAAATACTAGCAAATCTGGCCCTAGATTAATATCTTTCACCCACAGATGGTTTGTCTATACCAAAATTTTTAACTCTAGCTAAATTATCTCAAGTTAGTCAACAACTTTTTTTACATGGTCGAGTGTACATGCCACGTTTGTTCAAGGACACGAATATCTGTGATTTAGCCGAGGGCTGAGCGTGTTGTCCTGGACCAACAATTTGTTGAGTATCCCAGTTCGCATGTGTAAGTGTTATCTAACTCTGAGTTTAGACTCAAGTGCACAGATATCCACCCTGTAGGGAAGCTGATCTGCACAGGGGCTTTAAGCTCACTTTTACACTCTCCTGATTCTGCAGCTCTCTGCAGAACTGGTCCCCCTACACTATGTTAGAACAGCCTGAGGGCCTGCCAGGCTGAGAAAGATAAAAAAATTAGTTGATTGGTGTGATGCAGGACAGTCACAACTCTTTTCCTTTCTATGTCAGTAGCAGGGTATGTATGAGGTGCACAAGTCCCTACATCAGCTCTATAGCAGAGAATCACCTTGCACTGAGGTGATTCTCCCTGGTCCACCAAGCCAATTTCATAGCCAGAGTATACTGCTGATGAGGTGTCAAATAGTCATACCAGAGAATCTGACCCATAGAGCCTGCTTTTCAGGTAGGCTAGGGCTCCTTTACATCTTTTATTTACACTCATCCTAAGATACCTTGGCACTGCCAGTGGGAGGCTAAAGCTCCTTTACACAACTGAGAATCAGGCCCACTATGTTTAATACCTTAATGTTTCATCTCATGTCTCATAAATTTAGGTCATAACCATTACACTGTTCTTAGTCTTCTTTTTATAATGATTGATTATTTGTTGTGATTTTTATAAAAAAACACCAAAACCAAACAATTCCAACTTTTGTGTATTTATTGTGGAGGTTATATTCCTTTTCTGGTTCTCTTTATGTTAATACTGTTTATTCAGAAGACACACTACAAGCTCCAAATCTACAAATTTTGGAAACATATTAAGCACTTTGCAATAAAAGAAAATAAATGAATGACATCGAACAAGAAAATGTGTTTCAAAAATTAAAAAAACAACGAAAAATCGATGTAGTGAAATAATAAAGAAAAGGATTGTAAGTTTGCATCTAAAGATCTGAGTGAGACAGCTGTACAGATATCACAACAAACAGAATAACTCCAAATGCGAGCCAAACAAGCAACAGCACAATATTTTGAGACAGCAAGGAAGAGGGTGGGTAATAGAGCTAAATCAGAAACAGAATGCAAGTTACAGGAGGAAACAAACATGAACCATATGGAAAAATATTCATAACACATTAGTGTTTAATTAAATAATATGCTGGAAAGGACACTTATGCAAGTCATCATAAACATAGACAAAGAATAAATGAAAAATGTGCTGCCCATAAAATTGGTTAACCCATTTGCCCTCTAATTGTAATCTGAGCAGCCACAAGTTCAGACATGGTGACTTAAAGCTGAAAATAATTATGTTTTTGGTAAATTACTTTGCTACTGTAAATCACAAGCTATAGATTAGTGACTATCAAAGTAGAAGCTCCAGGATATTGTAAGAAAGAGCTACTCATAATCAAACACATGAGCCCAGAATTAATGAGTCTCTCTGCTAAAAGAAAAGGAAGAAAGTAGTAGAATGTATTTGGAAAGAGAATGTATTTGGAATTGTCATAACCATACAGATAAGGATAGCCTAGTATTTCCCAAAGGGGAAAATGAGCGATCTAACAAACCACTATTAACTATATGAGAAAACTATAACTATAGAGAACAACTATGAACTATGTGCACTAGGAACAAAAGACACTGCTAAGGCGCTTGCTGTAAGCAGTGAGCAAAGTTCCAGCTAGCTGTCACAGGCAGTAAGAAGGAACTGAGGGAGTGGAGGGTCGGCAGGGCCCTATACTAGGACCCTATACCGCTCCAGGGGGCGCCCAGGCCAACCCTACGGATGCTGCTAGGGAAAAATCTTCTGACTGGCGTGCTCGTGGCGCACACACACCTGCTTGGAATGGACATGAACAATCACTCGAAGAAGAACTAATATTGCAGCAGTTGCTCTTTGCCTACAGGGCTGTACCACATCCCAGTTAGGGTTTTCACCATTTGAACTTGTGTATGGCCACAAGGTTAAGGGGCCATTACAGTTGGTGAAGCAGCAATGGGAGGGGTTTACGCCTTCTCCAGAAACTAACATTCTGGACTTTGTAAACAACCTACAAAACACCTCCGAACCTCTTTAGCCCTTGCTAGAGAAAGCCTAAAAGATGTTCAGGAAGAGCAAAAGGCCTGGTATGATAAACATACCAGAGAACATTCCTTAAAGTAGGGGACCAGGTCATGGTCTTGAAGGCGCTTCAGGCCCATAAGATGGAAGAGTCATGGGAAGGGCCATTTATGACCCAAGAGCGCCTGGGAGCTCTTAACTATCTCATAACATTCCCCACCTCAAACCTAAAGCCAAAAGCGTACCATGTTAATGCTCTAAAGCCCTTTTATTCCAGAGAATTAAAGGTTTGTCAGTTTACAGCCCAGGGAGGAGATGACGCTGCGTGGCCTGAAGGTGTCTACTACGAAGGAAAAAGTGACAGTGGCGTGGAAGAGGTGAACTTCTCAATGACCCTAGGACGTATTCAGTGCCAGCAGATCAAAGAGTTGTGCACTAGATTCGCACTGATGTTCTCAGCCATCCCAGGACGGAGCGAACGGGCATACCACTCCATTGACACAGGTAATGCTCACCCAATTAGAACCTAACCGTACCAGGTGTCTCCTCAAGCCAAAACTGCTATAGAAAGGGAGAACATGCTACAGATGGGTGTAATCTGCCCCTGTAACAGTGCATGGGCATCTCCAGTGGTTCTAGTTCCCAAACCGGATGGGGAGATACACTTTTGCATGGACTACCGTAAGCTAAATGCTGTAACTTGCCCAGACAACTATCCAGTGCCACACACAGATGAGCTATTGGAGAAACTGGAATGTGCCCAGTTCATTTCTACCTTAGATTTAACCAAGGGGTACTGGTAAGTACCGCTGGATGAATCCGCCCAGGAAAGGTCAGCCTTCATCACCCATGTAGGGCTGTATGAATTTAATGTGCTCCCTTTCAGGCTGAGAAATGCACCTGCCACTTTCAAAAAAGACGTAGGTAGTCTCCTAGCAGGATTGGGAGAATCTGCAGTTGCCTACCTTGATGATGTGGACATCTTTTCTGATTCATGGGCAGAACACCTGGAGCATCTGCAAAAAGTCTTCAAGCATATAAGGAAGGGAGGGCTAACTGTTAAGGCTAAAAAACGCCAAATAGGCCTAAACAAAGTGACTTTCCTTGGACACCAGGTGGGTCAAGGAACTATCAACCCCCTACAGGCCAAAGTGAATGCTATCCAAAAGTCCCCTGTCTCAAAGTCAAAGAAACAGGTCCAATCCTTCTTAGGCTTGGCTGGATATTACAGGTGATTTGTACTGCACTACAGCCAAATCGCCGCCTCACTGACAGACCTAACCAAAAAGAAACAGCCAAATGCAGTTCAGTGGACCGAAGAGTGTCAGAAGGTCTTTGACCAGCTTAAAGCAACACTCATGTCTGACCCTGTGCTAAGGGCCCCAGATTTTGACAAACCTTTCCTAGTAACCACAGATGCGTCCGAGCGTGGTGTGGGAGCAGCTTTAATGCAGGAAGGACCAGATCAAGAATTACATCCTCTCGTGTTTCTCAGCAAGAAACTGTCTGAGAGGGAAAGTCACTGGTCAATCAGCAAAAAGGAATGTTACGCCATTGTGTACACTCTGGAAAAGCTATGCCCATACGTTTGGGGACGGCGTTTCCACCTGCAAACAGACCATGCTGTGCTGAAGTGGCTTCATACCGCCAAGGGAAATAACAAAAAACTTCTTTGGTGGAATTTAGCTCTCCAAGATTTTGATTTTGAAATACAACACATTTCAGGAGCTTCTAACAAAGTGGCTGATGCACTCTCCAGTGAAAGTTTCCCAGAATCAACTGGTTAAAATTGTTCTTGAAATGTGGAACATATTGTTAGTTTTTATATAATTAGTTGTATCTCTAGAGGTGCATGTGTCTTAATTCTGTTTTCTCCTAGCGCTTCAGGAAGAAATCACAGCCAGTGTGGTACAGGCTGTCCAGCACCGTCTGTGATTTGGGGGGCGTGTCATAACCATACAGCTAAGGGTAGCCTAGAATTCCTCCTTACCTGTAAGGGGTTAAGAAGCTCAAATAACCTGGTTGGCACCTGACCAAAAGGACCAATGGGAAAGAAGATACTTTCAAATCTTGAGGGGGAGGGAAGGCTTTGTTGGTGTGTTCTCTGAGGAAAGCAGAGAAGCATCAAGTCAGATAACTCCTTCTCCTATAAACCATCCTAAAAGTCTCTCATATTACAAAAATTGTAAGTAAAAGCCAGGCAAGGCATGTTAGATTATCTTTTCTTCTGCTTGTGAATTTTCCCTTTGCTAGACGGAGGTTTATCCCATTTTTTTGTAACTTTAAGGTTTTGCCTAGAGAGGAATCCTCTGTATTTTCAATCTGATTACCCTCTAAAGTATTTATCATCCTGATTTTACAGAGGTGATTCTTTTACCTTTTCTTTAAATAAAATTCTTCTTTTAAGAACCTGATTGATTTTTCATTGTTCTTAAGATCCAAGAGTTTGGGTCTGTGTTCACCTGTACTAACTGGTGAAGATATTATTCTCAAGCCTTCCCCAGGAAAGGGGGTGTAGGGCTTCGGGGGAATAGGACTCCAAGTGGTCCTTTCCCTGGTTCTTTGTCTAAATCACTTGGTGGTGGCAACATATTGTTCAAGGAAAAGGCGGAATTTGTGCCTTGGGAAAGTTTTTAACCTAAGCTGGTAAAAATAAGTTTAGGGGGTCTTTCATGCAGGTCCCCACATCTGTACCCCAGAGTTCAGAGTGGGGAAGGAACCCTGAGAGGAATGGTGGTAGAACTTCCTTGATTACATTCCTCCTTTTCCTAAATAGTATTTTTTTTATGGAGGGTGTTTGTAAATCCACGTGGCTGGTTCATACATGCTACACACTAGGGCATGGATCCCCAGAGTAAAATTGGTGTAAGAGTGGAGAATTAGACACTGTTTGTCCTATTCATTAAATTTATACAATGAAGTAGCACAATGGTACCCTCCTACATAAATCACAAAATTGGCTTAGAGCATCATCCTGGGTTAATTGCCTTCTAACAGTAGACCTATCTGTGACAGCATTGGGAATGGAATGCGAGTGAAAAGTACGCAAGACAAACAAAATGGTAGGGAAGTAGTCTGGATATGTATGATTCTTTACATGTTTACAAAGAAAATTTCAAAAGAAAAATACACAAAAGTCTGACCAGCCCATAGTAGGTATAATTTACACAAGTGGTGCTTCATGGCACTTAACCTTAGTTTTCACTATGCTTATGACTTTCTGAGAAGTCTCTTTTCACTTACTAGAGAGATCTGTAGAACTATATAATTATTTTTATATAAATTGCACGTGGTGTTTTTTCAGGTTGGTAAGGATGATAGTTGGACCACAATTAATGTTCAGCAACAGGACTCAAACACAGAGAGAGAATTTCATGGTAAAGTTCTCAAATAGAGAAAAAAAAGTTTGAGAGGATAAAAAGTAGATAAACCCAATATTTTTAAATTTTTATTTTTTGTTGAATTGTATAAAGAAAAGATCCTTAATTATACAATACAATAATAAGTACTTTAATAAGTATATTAAAGTAATATATACTTTAATAAGTATATTAATAAATGAAAAAATTTTGTATGGTAACCATGAGCACAAAATATTCCCATTTTACATGGTTTACAATGCACTTACACTAATGTGACTTTGTAATTATTTTCTTAACACAGTTTGCATCCCCTCCCAACCAAAGACTTTCAAGCCTAAAAGTTTCAAGCACATTATGTCCATATTGCACAAATTAAATTCATATTTAACTGGAACTAAATTTGTATAATATTCATATGGAGCTGAAAACTGGGTATTTTTGGTAGCTGGCCACATCTCTGGAATTCTTTCTATAAAGAAATATGCTTACAAACCAGGCTATGTTTAGAAAGAGCCACAAGATACATCTCTTTGCCCAGACGTTTACAAATAATTAAACCATTAATTCCTAGGTTCCTAGCTGAAAAATCAGATTAAAAGATGAGGATAAATAAGGGGTTTCATGTTTCTTAATTCTTATTTACAATATAAATTGACACAATTTAAACCTTGTAAGATGTGCCTAGACACTACAGTGATGGGCATCTTATAAATGCAGTAATAACATTTAATTAGCTGGCCTGTATGAGGAATCAGAAGAGATTCATTCGGCCAAATCATCATATTTGACGATGGCTTTTTTATTTATTGTGACAAACTTTTAAAAACAGTATAGTGAGTATATGGCATTCTTCATGAGAGGCTGAGATCCGCAGTTGCTTGGTGATTAAATATAGCAAGGTTCAAAAAATCCACTCATCTACTTCTTAATGGTAACTGGGAGGCTTTCAAGTGGTGGTTGTGGGCTAATCCATCAATTTATGCAAACTCTAGCTTCTCTTTTTTTAGTTGCTAATCCTTTTGGTGGCAGTTAACCATCCAAATGTAAACTAATTCAGTGCTGTCTTCATGTGACTACAAACAGATCACTCCAGTGTCCCTCCTATTATTTCTAAGCAGCAGCAGTATGAAAATTAAGAATGCTCCTGTCAGTTTCACTTCTGCTCTTCACAAACTGGTGGTCAGCAGAGAAAATGACAACAAATGTCATCTGTTGTCTTTCTGCTGTTGCTTACAGATCTCCAAGAGACAAGTGTGTGAACAAGCACTGCAACTATTCACAAGGAGTATCAGATAAAACTGAACAAAACCTCAGAGGTGAGGCTGAGGAAAGTCAAGAATAGCAAGAGATATACCCCATCATGCAGAGCAGCCAGTAGGCTCAAGGAGAAATAAAGAAGCCGAGAAACGATACCTTCCTACAACAATCAAGAGGCTCTAGAGAAGGAAATAATCTTCCCTTCTCCCTCTCAGCAGCCTGAGGAAAGCACCTTGATAGGAATCGCAGCTTCTTTAAACCTAAGAGCCAAAGTGATTTTTTCCCCCCAAAGATGACAAGTTACAAAACAGAATCAAAACAAGCTGACTGAAGGACACATACAAAGGAGAAGTTTGGATTTTGGTACTGTGCGTGCAAGAGACAAATGTTATAAACCTTTTGAATAAAGAGAGTATGAATGGTGAATTAAACATCAGATTTTTTTCCCCATCTTCTGCAACTGCCATCTAAAACATCACAAGTTTAAAGAGACTGAAATCCTAGCACAGTACTCCACAAGCGACGCTCAGGACAAACATCATCTGTAGAATTACAAGCATTTAAATTTATTACCTGTGTTACTAATACCTTAGGGCAGTGGTTCTCAACCTATTTACCATTGTGGGCTGCATATGCAGCTCTCTATGTGTTATGCAGGCTGCATCCACACAATATATATATATATACATGCATATATATACACTACCTGTATAGCCCTGAGGATGTCATATGGGCCACAACTGTGTGCTGATTGGGCTGTACTTAGGCCCTGACCTGAAAGGTGCTCCATAGGACTGGATGTTTGCTTGTATGCAGAGCAGCTTGCAGGACTGGGCCCTAGACAAAATTAAAACCCTGTCTTACTTTTCAGCATTTATATTTTTTTACTCTTTGCAATTTACTCACTTTTAACAATAATATTTTACTGAGGGTTTCACTTGTATTTCATAGTCCATTTCACTTTGTGATTCTAAGGTACCCATGTACTTGGGTTTCAGAAACTTTTAATTCATAAAAAGATTTCTATTATGATTTGTAACCCTTTTTAAAAAAGGTCTAATGGGCAGATCCTTAGCAGGCATAAACTGTTATAGTTCCACTGAACTCAATGGAGCTCTGGTAATTTACACCAGCTAAGGATCTACCCCTAAATGCTGAGCCTAAACGTACCCAAATTTTCAGAAGTATGCACACTCAAACAATGCTGACATGTGCCTGTAAATGAGAGCTGTGGCATACTTAGGCATCTGAACAAATAAATCCATAACTTGCATACACTTTTGAGACTGTGGACTGCCCTGTCCCTTTAACACAATGTATAGAACAAATACACAGCCGCAAAAAATTAGCTTATATAGACCAGCGTTATGAGAAAATATTTGAGAAATCTGTGGAATCTCATGTTTCAGCTTTCTCTGTCATTTTTCAATTAAGAAAAAGTCACTTCAGTTTAAAAACCCATTGTTTCTATAAAATGAAGTCATATATGTACATGAATACACAGACTACCTAACGGAATGTGATAAGGTCATTTAGGCCCCAGATTTAGTAGTTTTAAAATTATTTTTAAAAATCTAATATAAGTAGAAATGTTTTCCCTGAAATTTACTGTGTTCTGTTCAGATTTAACCATTCACAGAAGTGTTGGCAACCTAAACATCACAGAATTATTCGAGTGCATGAGAACAAGGAAGTGAGAATAACTAGAAATAAGAGGGAAACTGACTAATTTGTTTTTGTTCTCTAAACTGAGTGAAATGTAAAAAGTAAACAAATAGCATAAATGGTGAAAGATCAAATGTCTAACATTTGATTATGTTTTAATTACTGAAGGTATTTATTAAATAAAGAAATATGTGGGTTTTTAATTTTAAAAATAACAGCATCTTTTTGGTGTGTATAACCTCTCCACCCCAGTAAAGTAGAAAATATGGTTTGTTAAAAAGATATTTGACAAATTCTTTACATTTTGGAGACAGCTCACTTTTCTTCTAGTTCTTTTCTTTCTTGATTAGAGCCCTGTAATGCAATATCAACATCATTTATGTAAATCATCCCATATTACTTTGAAGTACATGACAAATCAATCAGTTACTTCATATCTATATGGTGACGGAGATTATGGTAAGAGGTAAGTGAGATCATGCTATACAAGTGGAGAAGAAAATGACAAATATGTAACATACATTATGTTCTGGAGCTGTTATGACTACAAGTGGAGCTCCTCTGCCATTTTGCACTTGGGAAGTCAAACTTAACTCTCTTCTTGGCCTCAGTTAACCTTTTATTTCCTAACACCAAGTGCTTTATTTAGTAAATCAGATCTTCTCTATAGGCTTGTACACCAAACAAACCCTGACTTGCAAAATCTGTCCAGCTATTTTGAGGGTGATGGTGAGAGAGAGAGATTCATGGGGAAGACAAGAGGTAAGACCTGCCCCTAGTGTCTTTGGGGAAGGAGACAGGCCCATTTGGGGGGGGGGGGTGGAAGGGGGAGCAAAGACTCCTTCACTGAACATAACTTTTAAACTAAGTCTCTCTCTTCTGGAGATGACTGAAGGGGGATTTTGATCCGATAATTTTGCTGTAGACATTAGTATCCCTGCCCACGAGCATACCCGTCACACACGGAAAACCCCCCGACTCGGCTCTGCACGGGGCCCCGGGGAGATCCCCCTCCCACACACCCATGCTCACAGGAATCCCCGCCTTCCTCGGTGGGGATCCCCTTCCTGCACACCCCGGGCCCAAGGGTATCCCTCTCGCCTCCCGCCCATGGGATTCCCCGCCCCGCCCCGCCCCCGGTAGGGATCCCCCCTCCCGCACACCCCTTACCCACGGGGATCCCCCTCCCACATACCTCTTACCCACGGGGATCCCCCGCCCCTCTTTCGCTCCCGATCCCCGGGTCGGCGCCACAGCCCGCACTGCGCTCCCCTCTACCCCGGCACCTGAGGCAGGAACTTTTCCCTCTTCCCCGTTCAAACGTGCTGCCGTAAAGCACCCGTCTCCCCTGGCAACAAGGTTCCGGCCGAGAACTAGGTGTAGGAAGGTGATGTAAAAGTAAAACCACCCAGTGTCGTAAACCAGGTCCGGGGGGGAGGGGTGGGAGGGGAGGGAGGGGGAGGAGGTGACTGGAGCATTTAGACACAAGCGAGAGGATCATGGCGGATGGCCCCAGGTGTAAGCGCAGGAAGCAGGCGAACCCGAGGCGCAATAACGGTCAGTCAGCCCGTAGGGCAGCGGCCCGCTCCGCGCCGCGCCGGCTCCGGGGCCGGGCCGCCCGGAGTGCAGGGGGGACGGGAGAAGTAGAAAGTAATTTCCCTGCTGCTCCTCGCTGGGTGCCCGGCTCCCTCTGCACCGTTATATCCGCTACCTGGTGCCTCCCTCGCTCCCTCCCTCCGCGCTCGCTCCCTGCCTCCCTCCTCCGCCTAGTGGTGCCTCCTCGCTCAGCCGCCTGTCCGGGACCGTTACACGCTGCCTCCCCCACACGCCCGGCAGCGGCAGCACCTTCTCCTGCCGCTCCCCGGGGCTGCGGGTCCCCCCTCGCGGGGCTCCGAGCCCCTCGGGCGAGCGCGGGGAGGCTCGGCCGGCCCTGGCAGCCCAACTCCCAAACTTGTTACCTGGGTGCGAGAGAGAGAGCGGGGGCAGGCGCCTCCGCCCCGGGCGGGCAGCGTGCGCGCCCCGGGCCGGAGCGGGGCGCCCCCCTCGCTGCCGCTGGGGCGGCTGTTTCTGTCCCCAGCGGTACTTTCCCCGCGTGCTCCCGGGGGGGGCGGGCTGGTGTGAGGCGTTACCTGGGGTGACTGGGACCCACCCGCGGAGTGGGGTGACGGAAGGGGCTGCTGGCGCTCGGGGGCTGCGGGGCTGGCCCCGGCTGCGGCCCGGGGGGAGGCACTGTTGCGTACTGCAGTGCATTATCGATTTGCGGGGAAAACACCCTCACCCCCACGCCCGGGGGACCGCAGTGAGAGGGGAACCTCCCCCACCCCCCAAAATAGCCCGCTTGCTACTTTTGGAGCCGCCTTTGCTGCAGCGCAAGTTTATTTCTGTTTGCGGCCGTTGACTGGGCTGTTTCTCCTCCCTAAAAAAGTCCCGATCTCTGCAGGATTGTCGGGACAAATAGGTTTCATAGGAGTGGCGGGGAAGGGAGGGTTTCTGTCGGAGTGGCGGGGGAGGGAATGCGATTCGGTGAAGTTTCTTCCCTTCCTTTGGCTTTGGAGGTACCTGTTTGTATAATAATGGGTGGTAACGGTTTGGCCAGGGGCCCCTCTGCTGTGTGTCTGAACTGCTGCAGTCTATATAAGGAATTACATTTACATTTCAGACTTAAGGGGCTGTTTTTTTGGTACGTGTGTTACTTCAAAACGCATTTTGAGGATAAATAGAGGGGGGAATAAACGCTCATAACTCCTACTCCGTGTTTATCTTCAGAAAATAAGGAAACAGCTCTGTTGGTGGAGTAACTCTTTTTAATGGGATGTTAAACGGGAGGTTTTGTAACCGTCCTTGGCAATTTTAGGTTTTATGTGGCATTTCCTGTGTAGGGTCACGGATAGGAAGGCTTTCAGCTGTGATTCTTACCGCGTGAACAGTTTTTATTTTGTTTATTTTTAATATATTTGAGCGAGGGGATTGATGTTTCTGATCACTGCTTCGAATTGTTTAGGTATATAAATGCGTATATAAACATTGGCCTTTTAAGGGACTAACAAGTTGATCTGATCGTTCTGAACTCGTGGCTCTCTTATTTTTACTGTAGGGAGATGTTTTTATTATAGCAAGTATCGGTGTATTTAAAATTGCAGTTTTTAATTTCCTGTTTTACGTCAGTACTTATATTTAGTTGATGTGGCTTTATTAAAGGTAAGTTTAGAAAGCGCTTTTCTCTTCCACCTTATTTAAAATGTTGATGATCAGAGAAAGGGGCTTTTCTTGTTGCTGACGACATGTGTGTGACATGTGAGTCTGAACCACCCAGTGTCTGTGCGGGAGCAGTAAACATGTTTACCTGAGCAGGAAAGAAAATGGATTTTATCTTAAAGATCCCGTGATATGAATATCATCGCCTTAAAGCATATCAACAGATGACTTGCGAGAGAGAGAGATTTTTTTTCCGAAAACCTAGCTTTTGGAATCAACGGGAAAAAGAGGTTCTCGATCGCTGCAGCAAATGGCAACTTGTGCAGGTAGAAAAAAAGATGGTGTTTAGTTTTCTCCTGCATGCATGTCAGCCCCCTCCTGTCTGCTGCTTTCATTCTCTAGGGAGGGATTTATTTACCACGCTTGCTGTCAGTGTTTTTTCCTTTGTGCTTAATATTAGAAAACAGATTTGAGGCTGTTTAGCACAAAACGTTTTGTCTGCAGCGTGCATCGCTTGCAGAAAACAAAAGGTGTATAGGGCCATTCAGGTGTCTTTCATCTTCGTCACTTTTGGTCCTCATCATTGCACCTTTTTGTTATCGGAGGCGTTTTATTCTTTATTAACTAATTTTGTTGTCTAGAATTTTTTTATTGCAAATTAAAAATAACTTCTTAAGATGTGTATTGAAGCATGCGGATAGGTTAGATAATAGATGCTGGATAATAGAGATTGCTGGGCAGTGGGCTTATGTCTGACTTGCAAATATTTACTGAAGAAAATTGATAGAAAAAATGTTAAACCTTTAGCACAAATAAGTAACTGAAATTATTTCTGTGGCAAGCTTCTAAATGTACTGTAGATAGAGATCTTTTTGTTAATCTAAGATTAAGGAACAGTAGATCCTCTAGGCACTGTGTTACTAGGCATATGCAGTAAATTAATTTGTACTCTGTTCCTTTCTCCCTCTACATCTCTTCCCCCTGCAGGACATTTTACTGGATGTCAGCAGTGTATGGCTAGAACACCAAACTGTGTACTCTAAACTTTAAAGCTGTTGCTCATGTAATGGAGGCACATACAAGCTCTAATTGATTTACCATGACTTTTTTGATGCTGTCAATTATCTACCTTTTTTAATTCTTTTTTTTTAAATACCTATCCTTTTCTCCTTTCTTCCCCTGTTGGGAGTCCAAACTTATGGCTGCCATTCTGGTACATTAACTCTGGATGGAAAGACAGCTGTACACCTTTCTGTCTCTGGAGCTAGTTTCTTTGCTGCCTTTTGAATACTGGATTCTACAGCCAATACTGGATTCTAGCGAAAGATCTGATTGTTGCCAGTGAAAGCTTTCTGGTAGAACCAATATCTGGCACTTCCAGTTCATTCCTCAATAAACCATTGATTAAAGAGCAGCATAACATACATAAAAAGATCCAAAGAATAAATGTCTATATAGTGTGTCTATATAATTAGAATTAAATTACCAGACTATAAACAGTAGCAACACAAAGACTCTTGAGTGATTGTATGTTTTTCGTTTAGTATTTTTGTGCCGGTGAGGGGAGGAGGGACAGGAAGAAGGCCCTGATTCTTCAGTCTGATCTGCATGGACGTTACCCTTACATCTGTGTAGAGAGCCCTTTAGAAGTCAGTGGGTCCTGTGTAGGCACAGGGGTCCAACAGTGTGGTTCAATGTTCAGGCTCAGGGCCTAAGGATATTGTTTTGTCCCTATGGCTTTAGGTCACACCTCTTCAATTAAAGACTTTATTAGCATATTTAGCATGCATGTTGCTTAATTCTTATTTAAATGCTTGTTATGGTAATGATTAATAATGGTGGATGGTGAATGTCTTTTAAATTAAAAAGTCAGAAAGCAACAACTATTACTTATTTCTATCACAGTGTTTAAATAAACTTCTTCTGCAGGAGGGCTAAATGGACAGTCAACTCAAAATAGTAATTTTCAAAAAATGAGTTTAGACACAACTACAGACACCTTGTGAGCACTATATCTTACATTGAGTACCTTTACCAGCTTTTTATTAATTAATTTATTTTTACCAGCTTTTAAATATTTCCACTTTTAAAAAATAAGTCTTTCTACATGCAGAGGAACATGTGAAACTTACTAGCCACACACTGCAATCATGTTTACAAAATTAAAAATAAGGTGGATTTTTCTCTAACCTTTCACTTATACTAATACATAATATTACTTCTAACAATAATAGACAAACATTTTCAGGAAAGCTTTTTTATTAGTGACTAACCATTTTACAATTGTTTTTTTTCTTCATTTACGATTTTATGATATAATTATATATCTTCCGTATGCTAAAATACAGATTAAAAATAACACTGCTTCCAAATAAGCCAAAAGTATGACATGGCTGTTACCTTCAAGGTGTTAACAACTGGCAGGATGTCAAGTGTTTGTGACACTTGGGATACTACTTTCTCCCCCCAACCTTCCCAATAGGTATCCTGTTTTCACTCCAGCATTAATTTAAACTTGCAATTTGGGAATTGAGGAATGTAGCCCAAGTTAAAATTCTAGGGACAGTGAACAGGTTCTGCTCAGCCAGTTGAATTAATCCAAAGAAATCCAGTATCTCATGTAAACTAAATGCAATTTTTGACCATTTGAAAATCAAATCCAGTTTTCTCCTTTTTAACTTTCTTCTGGATTGTTTGTGTCTAGTATAAAAATGGATGTAAAGCCTGTTATTTGAAGTTAATCAGCTTATTTACTTCTAATAGCAGAAATATTTTCACTTTAATTTTTACAGCACTTTTCAATGAAAAAACTGCAAGCAGACAAGCTTCTATGTAGAGGAATAGAAGTTTAAGTCTGACTATACGTTACAGAAGCTTAAATTAACTTCCTCAGCCTGGCATCAGCTTTCTTATATCAGGAGTTTAGATGTTTGGGGGAGGTGGGTGTTCAATTAATTGAATGAGTCTTTTGTTTTGAGTTACCTTTTATCATGTCAAATATTCCTCCCCATTGAGAGCGTGATAGGAGTCTTTCCATAGATCTCACTGGGCTCTGCATCAGGCTCTGTACGAGTGTCCCAGCTTCTGTTGACTTCTGAATTTGGGTTTTATGTCTTCAGTGGTTATCAGCCTGGTATCTAGATGAGCCTGTCTCCTTAATAATTGTATGTACAAAAGAAGATAAAGTTCAGGCAATTAAATTATTGGTAGAATTTATATTCTGTTTTAGGAGGGAGGTTAGAGAGACAGGACAGGTGAAGCAATATCTTTATTGGACCGATTTCTATTGGTGAGAGAGACAAAGTTTCAAGCTACACAGAGCTCTTCCTGAGGGAGGTGGCATAGTGTTGGTTCATCTGTTCTTAATTATTCTCTGTTAAGATTTGTATACTTATTATTTTTCTCATCATTTTACATATTTCAGGTATTGTGCCTTTGCACATGTGGAAATGACTACAGAAACATGGGATATTCTCAGCAAAGGATATTGATGATTATAAAACCATTATTTACACTTCTATTCCTAGGGATGTTATATTCTTTCATTATAGTCCTTTTTTTAAACTCACTTACATATATGTCACTAGCATTACAGTGACTGCAGTTTGGTGGCTTTTTTTTTAAATCCTTGAGCAAAATATCTGCTTGAGCAATTATTCAGAATACTTGCAAGAGGAAACACTGCTAAAACTGAGACTATCCAACCTGCTGGTTTTAAAAAAGAAAACAAAAACAAACCCTCAGGTGCTCAAACCTTTAGGTGCAGCCACTATGTTAATAAAAATTAGTTGCTTTTAATTAGTTGCTGTATTTTTTACAAAGACTGAGACAAATGAGAGCTGATTATGCATATCACTTATTATGAGGCACACCTTCTTGTGACCATAGAAGTGCAACAAGTGCTATTAATGTTAAAAATGTTTATCTTTTGTAGTGCCTAGAGGTCCTGGTTGTGGTAGGCTCTACACAAACATGGAAGACACAGTGCCTGCCCCAAAAAGATGAAACTCTGGAGAATTGGGTTCAATTCCTGGCTTTGCTACAGATTTCTTTGTGACCTTGAGCAAAGGGCCTAAAGCTACATTTTCAAGTGTACCCACAAATAGGATCAAATTTTTAAAAGTTTCTTTGTAGGCATGTAAATAAGGAACAGATTTATAAAGGTGCTCGGCACCCAGCAGTTGCTATTTTGCCACATATAACCAGACCTTAAGAACTCTGCACCTGTTGTGCTGACCTGTCTTGAAAATTTAGCCAGTTCATATTGGTACCTAAATGGGAAGTGAGCTTTCTAGAAAAAATATAGCCCTTAAGTGATTTGCCCAAGGTCACACATGTAGACATGTGACCGGAATTGAACCCAGATCCCTTGAATCCCAGTCCATGTTTTGCCATCAAGAGTGTGCATCCTCTCTGGTGAAGGGAGAGCTTTAAAGAAAAGGGATGGATCTAGAATAAGAATTCAGCAAATGCCTATTAAATGCTTAGGAAGCCCCTTAGACTGACTTAAAGTCAATACATACAAATATTAAGTTCTGTTCCTACATATCAAGGTGCAGGTACCATACATGTCAAGCAGTGGTACTTAATCAAAACCAACTAAAAATGATTAATGAAAAAATTAGGACACTTTCTTCATGAATGACTCTTCCTACATTTAAAGTCGATGTGGAAGGAATGAGGAGCAAAAGTTCTGTACCTTGATTTTGCACAGCATAACAAGCAATAAATCTATTGCAAAACAGAGTGTAGGCAGGGACACTAATAAAATAAAATGAATGAGGGAATTGAACTGTAAAGAATGCTAACCAGTGTTTAACAGTCTAAATCTTCTCAGGTGTCCGAGTAGCTGGTGTGAGTCTTTACTTAGATGGTTAATATATGAGTTCCATCAGGGGAGGAGACTGCTTGACCTGCCCTTGGTCGACTGTGGCTCAGAGAGAGAGAGAGAGAGCACTATTGGATGGCTGGAATTGCTAGTTTCAGAAAGCATCTGCCAGAAAAAAGTAGCAGCATGGTGGGTTTTTTCATTTTTAGGTATGAATTGGGTTGGAATCCACCTGTTCAAGGTAGGCACAATAAACATCTGCTGAATTATGTTTATTTTTAAAATTTCTAGCCCTCATTTCTAGCATGGCTGCATGCATAGTCATTCAAGTGTGAAAAGAGACAGCATAAATCTATTTGGTGATGTCTTCCTAAACTGTCTGGACATCTCCAGTATCATCACTGCTTGGTGGGGAGGGAAGAGAGGGAATTGCTGCTTTTAGGACAGGGCAACAGAGAAGGCCACTCTCAGGAGTAGGGTGGCCTGGTGAGGTGGTTGCTGCTTGTACAGTCACCACCAACGCTGGATCATGGGTTTGGGCGGAGGGCTGGCATCTTAACTGAGGAATATGTAGACTTGTGGGTGAAGTCAAGGGCATCATAAACTAATCTCTGGTGACAGGGGTACTGTCTTTTCATTCATTTACTGAAAAGGAGTGTAGGTTGATTGGGGTAGAGGGGATAACTGGTTGTAGGAAAACATTGGGAGGTGTTGAAGAAAAAGCTATTCCTTTACTCTTTTGTAGAGGGTGGGGAAATGGGAGCATTCCAACTGTCACTGAAGTTTGGTACCTTGCCTCTATGGTGATCTATCCTGGTGATCTTTTCGTGAAAAGTATACACCCATCTCTTACAACATAGTGCCATTGGCTGGTTGTGCAATGGGAGACAATAGTATAAAATATTTTTTTGACATCAGTTGATCAGCTTATGCTTTGAAACACTAGGATTGCTAACCCTTAACTTTTCTCCTTACATGTTCTTCATGTAAATGGGCAATCTTTTAAAATCTCACCTGGCTATTGCCTCCAATATCCTGATTTAGTCAATCCCACAGGTTAATTATGAGATGCACAGGAGTTTCTCATCAGTCTTTAATCAGGTTTTTTTAGCTTTTGAATTTCAAGTGTGTCCTTTGTTTTTTAAATTATAGGAAAGAGTAACGGAAGTCCATGGCTAGGTTGAAACCACTCATTGTTCTATATTGTTGTACTTCTGTATTCTCAGTCTCTCTCTCTCCACTTCAAACTAAATAACCATAGTCTTTTTAAAACTGCCTCTTTTATGAAAAAGTCTTCTGTGTATGAATTTTTTTACTGATCTTTTTGTGCCTTTCTAATTTTTGCTGTGTTGGCTAGGATAAGTCCTATTTGGCAGCCCAGAAAAATGAAACTTCCTATTTGGTGAACAAGCTACAGACTTGCACTTAGATTCATGTGGGTACCCACAACTTACCTAGGTATTTACCTGGACCACCACCATCATAGTATTTAGCACCTCCCAAGTATTTAAAAACAGTGTTAGCTTACAGAGTCCCCTGTTACGGTGATTGTGTCTGTGTCCCTGAATCCTTGTCTAAATATTTCATTACCAGCACTGTTGCCCTCTGAATGCATTTTCTCTTAAGGACTTTTGTTTTACACAAGAACTTGCTCTCCTTGCTCTTCTGGAGAGTGAAGGAGGAAAATAAAAGTAGTGAAACTCTAATTTTTATATTTAAGACTGGTGGGGCAGTAAGGGTTTAATTTCATTTTCTTGATAGGGGAAGACTCTTCCCAGCACCTGGCCACAACACACATTTTTCAAAATGTGGGGGCAAGGAAAAAGGAGATGGTGATACAAAAGAGTCAGAAAAAGGCTTTTAGATTAGAGCCAGGTGCTGATATTTTTGAACTTCTTACCGGTCTCCATCATCATTCTTCTGGGTCAGTTCATCCTTATCTCCCAACCCAGCATCTCGTGCTTCTCTCCAGTCATGTGTCATTTGCCCTCTTGTCTCCCTTTCAGGGTATTGTAAAATTGGTGTAAGTATCCTGGGTTTTCCAGCATGCCTTTTTGTTCTTAACATGTCTCCGTTTCTACTCCTGTTTCTAATGCTTGACCTGGCAGCTGGCAATAGTAGTATAGTGAAACTGGTGTAATCCTGATCTATCGCTCTGCTGCTCTTGTGGAGGACGTATTTACAGGGGCTGTTCTGGTGAAGAGTGAAAAGAGGGGATGTTGCTGACAAACAAAGGAGTGGGATAGTAGTTTCACTGATGGTCAAGTGAAAGAACACATCAGTACCCCTGCTGCCTGGTCCAGTGCTGAAAAATTAGTGCATTCAGGGCCTGGTTTGTGAATGCTTCCCATCATTCTAGGAAACTCCCATTCACTAAATTGCATCTGATAGAGTAGTGTGGATGGATAATGGTGTCAGCTATGCCCACCCCCTTTTGTACAGAGGTTGCCAACATAGAGGAACTTTTGGATGGAGTAAGAAAAATAAGATTCCAAAATATCCACAAACAAATATGGTGGTAGCTTAAAGGGGTGGTGGTGGTGGGAAATGTTCTCCATCTGAAGGAATGGATTAGAGAAGAGACCCAGAAAAAAGGAGAAAATTGCTTTTGCGGGGTTGAGAGTTATTTTTGCTAAGATGAAGGTGGCAAGCTGGACTAGTAGTTCAAGGAAAATATTCTAACTAAACCCACAAGCAAAACCAACATTGTGGCATTCTCCATCTGAAAATGTTTGGGAGAGTGGGAGACTCTGCTTCCCTTACTCCCAGATACATACTTAATTTGTGTCTGTGCACAGCTTCTCTCCACACTTCAGTCTGAGCGCCCCTGCCCCACCCCAGTCCCCTTTCAAGGTTGTCTTTTGAGATTTCTTTACCATCATTTTGTTTGTTAATTTTCCAAGGCTACATATCACAGTGACCATCAGTCAAACTAATTCTGGATTTGACTTCATCCAAAGACTGGCAAACATTTTCTTTGGTCCAGCCTTCTGCTCTGCTCTTCCTTAACAGAATTTTGCCTGTGCCTTGTTGCTCCTGTTGCTATCTAGCAGCAGCACCAGGAGTTGCAACAGAACAGAACTGATGTTCCCTCTCGTTAGGTTCACTCTGTGGTTGCCGTGAGGAAGTGTTGTGAGTAGCAAAAGCAAATACCCAGATGCAGTTGATTCCTGCAGCAAAAGGGTGTGGATAGAAGAGAATACAGTGATTCTCTCTTGATGTCTACCTATTAACTTTCTCTCCCGTCAGAAGAAAACCTGATAGGATCTGTATCAATTTCTTTCTGCTTTTGAGGAAGTGTTCTAGGTTGTAGCAGAGATGAGGTGTGATCTTTTATGAGACCGTCGTGCAGGGGAATTTCAGAACTTTTGAGTGGTGAAAAGGGACTAGAAAAAATAGTTCCCATGCCAAAGTTAAACTCTTGTATTGTGAGGATTACTTCAGTGAGTCATCCACAGCTATACTTAAGTCTTTTGAGAGATTACAACTAATTCAGATACCATTAGTGAATTAGAAGCTCAAACTTTTGGTTCCAGTGTGTGTTTATACTCTGAATTTCATCTGTAGATTTGTTGTTTGTATTATGAAGTTTAAATAATTACAATATATACAGAAAGATTTTTTGCTAGTATCCTATACCTCTTACTTCATCTAATAAGAGATTGGCTTAAACTCTGCATGTTATAACATGGATAAACTACGCTTGCTCAGTTGGTAACGATAATGATACTGAACAAACCAAGACTAACGACTTCCATTTACGGAATCTGTTCTAATTCCTTGTCATGGATGTCAAATCAAGGACGTTATAAAATTCTCCCTGTGGAATAATGTTCTTTAGTAACTTATTTGTGGGGGTTTTTTTGTTTTGTTTTTTTGGTTTTGTTTTGGAGCCTTGTTTAGGGAAAGAGGAAACTTTCCATCCTATACATAGTGCCTTTCCCTACCTCCTCATCATTCTATACAAGAACAAATAAAATAAATGGTTTGCATTTTTCTTGCAAACAGGCCTTTATTGGGTGTGGGTGAGAGAGATTTCCCTCTAAATTGTAGAACTTGTGTCTATTTTCTAAATGTTTTTAAAATCACCTCCAGAAAGTTCAGGAAATTGTAAAATTCATATTGCAATCTTTTTTACAAGTTTTTATTTTCTCTAACTGGACATTGCACCTTAAATTTCAACCTTCACCTCTAACCTATCCAATTTAGAACTTTGAATTTCTGAAACTTTTATAAGGATTTCTCTACAGAAACTTCCTGAGACTCCAGCTTTGGCATCTTACAGACATTGCTTGTGTTATAAAGACTTCTGTTCTCTTGATATTCACACAAACTGCGGGAAAATCTTAACTGGTATCAGGCATTCCACTTAGATTTTTAATAGTCTAGGTTGAATAGGCTTAAAGAACTGCCATGTCTCCCACCAGCCTCCACAATATTAGGTGTGGTTGCAAGAAACAACTAGACAAGCTCCCCGTAGGAAGGTATTGGATGGTCCAGCAGGCACAAGAACCAGCAAGTATTGATGAATTTTTTTCTTCCCCCTTGTCTCTCTTGCCACACTAACTGTTAGCAGGAAATGCTAACAGCTTCAACAAATGGCTCTACTGCTGTTAGGCATACAAGATGCTGTTTTCAAAGATATTGACACACCTGACATTAAAAGCGGGTTTTGACACAGCAGTTTGCATCTGCTTCACTCCTTGTGTCCTAGCTTCCTTCTTAACATTAAGTAACTTAACATTTTATATCGGTAAACTTTACCACTTCACTCATTTTAATCTGTAGAGGAGCTTTGTGTAGTTTGAAAATTTCTGTTTCTTTCACCAGAAGAAGTTGGTCCAATAAACCACCTTGTGTCGCTAAAATATAAAGCAGTCTTGGTGCACTTCCACATCAACCTCTGTCCTCAGTGAGAAATAGCCGTTTTTGATTGTTCCTCTTACCCAGTTCTTAAAGTCTGACAGTAGATTTATGTCAGGTCTGTTCCCAACTCTTTTTAACAGCATCTCTTCAGAGACTGTATTAAATATTTTGAAAGTCTAAATTTAATCCACCAGCTCCTCTTAATCCATTATTTTTTTTTAATTTAACTGGTAGAAAGGTATTCAAAGCAACTTCTCCATTGTGCCAAGTGTGCTAGGTGCTTTACAGACTAATCTAGAGAGTAGGTCTTTGCTCCAGAGATGATACATTCTGAAAGGACAGGGATTAAACAAGGGATAGCAGAAGGAATGTGATGCAAAGTAGCACAATAGTATGGTTAAATAGAACAAGTGTCTTATTCCATTTTAATTTAGTGTTTTGTATATAGAAGTGTGGTTTATCTAATCTTACAGGCAGAGATGTTAAGGTTTTATAGGCCTTTTGGAAGGGGTATCAGATCTACTTGAAGGAATGAAGGCCAGAAGCATGGTGGATTGAGACAGGGATGCAGGTCACGGAAAGAAGATTTGGAACAGTTAACTTTACTGGTTGGGTGGAACAAAGGGGTGTGCAGAAATACTCAGGAGTTAGTGTCTCAAGGCCTAAACAACCCAACCTGGTACCCTATCACAGCAGATCAGGGTTTCAAAGACTTGAGCATTTTCTGCTACCCGTGTTCTTCCTAACCTCTACTCTCCACTAGAGCTTGGGGTGGAGGGAAGAGACTTTATTAGCTTTGTGGTAGGCTTGCAGCATCCAGCCAGCAGATGCTCTACTTCTGCGTTCTGCTGTAAATGAAGGAGACTTTCTGGACCTTGCCTCCACTCATGAAGTGAGGGCAGTGTCTTTGAGAGTTTGTATTTGTGTCAATTGTACTGGCAAGTTAACATGAAACACTTTGTTTTTGTTATGGAAGGAGTCAGACTCTTGAGGTTTGCAAAATTTTGTTTCCAGTGTTTCATTTCACCTGAATGAAAGTCTAGTCTATCTTGGCATTTTGTTTTTAGTCCTTAAACTCTGACATATCAAAGCGTTTTCAAATTTCCACATGGAAAAGGATAGTGTTTAACCAGGAAGGATGGTCTAGTAGTTAGAACACTGGCCTGAGATTTGGGCAACCTGGGTTCAACTCCCTGCTCTGGCAAAGACTTCCTGAGTGACCTTGGACAAGGCGCTGAGGTCTTGTCTACCACCCTGGAGCAAACATTCACCTGTGGTTTGCCTGCCACGGATAGCTCAGTGGTTTGAGCATTGGCCTGCTAAACCCAGGGTTGTGAGTTCAATCCTTGAGGGGGCCATTTAGGGAGCTGGGGCAAAAATTGGGGATTGGTTCTGCTTTGAGCAGGGGGTTGGACTAGATGACCTCCTGAGGTCCCTTCCAACCCTGATATTCTATGATTCTATGATACATGAACTCTAGTTCATTGTCATTTAAGCACTAAGTTCTTGTTACTGTATAATGTAAGTATTTGTAACTCTTACTCTGTTTACCTCTTTGACAGGTATATCTTATGATCTCCTTACTCCCTGGCTCCTTTTCTCTTGGTCTAACCATAATTACGGTCATTCAAGATGCATCATTTTCATGTACATGAGACTCACTTTATGAGCCGTCCAGATTTCATTGTGTCTTAAGTACCTCTACACCAGATTTTCCTTCAATCCTAGATTCTATTGTCAATACCCTTTCCCTCCCTCCTATTTCTATTTTTCTCTATTTTAAAGAGCGACTTTAGAATATGAAACCTACTGTTGATCTATCTGTGGTCCACAGAGAGCTGGCAGGGTACTCGGTGCTGCCTCCAACTCTTTCGTTAGATTTGTTTCTACAGACATCCAGGCTCTTTATGGCGTTGAAAAGTCTGGCTATCTATATTTTAAATAAAGTAAAAAAAGCTAGAGACAAGGAAGAACTATCCTAGATGCCTTCTGTAGAGCAGCTTCTAGTGTGGGGAGGGGTGAGTGGGAGGAGAATGGAATCAAAGCTACTCATGGAGACTATATCAATTATTGGAACATTAAAAATACTTCTTTCCACATAGGCAATTGATGTAGTTTATATAGTCTCAAATTCAAAGAGAATGGTTCATACCACCGTCTTGGGAAGGGAGGTTGCCAGTGAGACTCTGTAAAATGTAAGCCAGGCTAATGAACTCTTGTGTTGGAGCCCTAGTAGATTTCTGTGAAGGCCAGGTTTAACACTTATGACTGTGGCCAACCTATGTTTGTTACTAAAGTCTCCCTGCTTTTCAAACTGAATTGGCGCTCTCAGAAGTGAATGTCCCAGTCGACTGAGTCTCAAATGCCCATACATGGAAGGAGGGAGGAAGGTGTCCAAAGATAACTGTGACCTTCAGCAAATAGGGGAATTGAATATGAAGGGGATAATATTCTACAACTGTTAGTAGATGTGCAATTATAAAGATCACATGTAAAACTAGGGAGGTGGTAATGCTGCTTAATGTCACTTAATGTCGACTTGGTGTGTGACTTTTGCTAGAATGTTGTGCAGTGGTCCCCACATTTCAGAAAACCTATAGAAAAAGCAGAGAATACCGTACAAAGGAGGGATCAATTGCCTGAGGTTTTAAAAACTAATTAGGTTAGAAAGAACTCTTGCATTAAACAAAGAAGATAGATAATGGTAGAATAACTACCAAGGTAGGTGGTGTCCAAAGCACAATTATTGCAGATATTAAATCTATTGCAAAAATTTGTTAGTGGGAATTATATAGTGAATAATCCTCCTTTATAGGAGGTTAACTGTGTTATTTTCAGGCCCTGCTTCTCTTTTTTTCTCCTCACTACATAAAACATCACAGTCACTCTGATACTGCTGCAGATATTGTGGTGTACAATATGATTTTTTTTCTCAATTGTCTAATCTCCTAACTCAACCAACTGGCAATGATGCCTTTCAAACAAGATGACTACATTTGTCACTCTCATTGAAACTGTCAAATTGAGTTTGAGAGTACTGTTCTAAAACTTTGTTTTAACACTAGGTTCTGTCCACACTGACTAGTCCAAACCACGTTAAAAACTGGTTTTGTGGAGATAGCAAAATGCAGTTATAGTAAAACTCTATCCTTGGGCCTCTGGTCTGCATAGGATCACCTTGTAATCTTACTTCTGGGGGAATTCTGCGCCATTGCGCATGCACAGAATTCATGTCCCCTGCAGATTTCTTTGCTTCCCTGCAGAAAAGTGACTTTCTGATGGGGAAGCAAAGGAAAGCCCCAAGAGTGCTCATGCAGCCTTCCCCAGCAGTATGTTTTGGGTGCTCAGGGCAGCCTACAGAGATGCAAATCACTGTGGGGCAGGGGGTGGGACTTGGGAAGACCCAGCTGGTGGCTCCTACCCTGCGCCAGGCTTAGCTGATAGTCCTGGCTGGGCTGGGGAGGGTGGGACTTCCTCTTCTCCTGCACAGCATCTAGGACTGGGTCAGATCCATCCCCAGATTTCTCCCGAGGCTTCAGAAAGCTCTGCAAACTTCCCCCCCCGGCCCTCGCTTCCTGCACCCATTGCTCCTCAGCTGCAGGGGGAGGGATTGCTGTATGGGGAGCTGATCCTCCATCTGCCCAACCCCCATGCATCCAGATCCCCTCATACACAGAACCCCCTCAGCCGAGCTCCACTGCCCCTGGTCCAGTCACTTGCACCTGGATCCCCACTCCACTGAGCCCCAAGCAGCTGCATCTGGACCCCCTACTTACCCCCACACACACACCCAGACCCCCTGCTGAGCTCTATCCCCACCACACCGACTCCCCACCCCCACTGAGCTCCAACCACCTTCACCTGGACCCCCTGCAGAGTCCCATTAGCCTTGCACCCAGAACCCCCTCCCCAACAAGCCCCGGTGCATCCAGATCCCCCCTGCACCCAGGTTACCCTACACAGAACCCTCTCAACCCACACCAAGCCTCTCCACACTTGGATCCTGCCAGGCTGGGCCTGCCTGCCCACACCCAGTGAACCTGGCACAGAGGGACAGGGCCCTGGGATGTTCCTGGGGCAGGCCCCGTCCTTGCACTGTGTCAGGATTAGGTGCAGCCTCACTGCTGAGTCCATGCCCCGGGGCAGGGAGCTGCAGAGTGATCTCCCTGCTCTGTGCAGCCAGAGGCCTGTGCTCCCCAATGCCATACTGGAGCTTCCACATTTATTTGACAAATAAAATTTGCAGAATTTTGAAACATTGTGCACAGGATTTTATTTATTTATTTATTTTGGGTGCAGAATGCCCTCAGAAAATTGAAACAGAGTCAGATTCTGGCCTCTGCTCCAACAGCATATGGAGTTATGGTGATTGAAGAGTAATTCTCTCACTGTAGGGCGGATGCAAGTGACTCTGCGCTGCCCAGCAGCACCCCATGGGCACAAGAATAGGAGTGTGCTAGGGGACAGGAGAGGGCATTCTCAGTCATATGGAGATTCTGGACTGCAGAACCGCTTGAGTAAGGCTGTCATGAGTTAAAGCAGCACAGGGCTGCTTTAAGTCATGGTGAGGCCACTTCAGCCTTCAGAGCAGTCCAGAATTCAGGTTGTGTAAAGCTGCCTTTCCTTCGGTACAGAATCTAGCCTATTGTAGCCACACACTATAGAAACTACAGATTTAAACATACCCTTTGTCAAGCATGAGTTTTGGAAGCCAGATGTACATACATTTTATTAAAAATGGTCTAATGAAGTCACTTTTAATCTGGAATAAAAGCGAATCTGAACTGGAAGTTCTTTGCTCAATGATTGTGCATTCAGAGAGCAATCGTGCAACTTGCTGAAGCGACGGCTAAACTCACACCTGTGTCTTTGGTAGCTGGGAGTGTGTGCTTCACAAAGGCATTAAAAAGAATAAATTATTTTCTTACATTACTGTGTTTTTTCCTCACCAATTATCAGTTGCCGTCTCCCCTCCTCTTTAACTTTGTAGCCATCCAGTCTGCTAGTGTTTCAAATTGCTCCATGCTAACTGTCGTCTTCAAAATGTATTGAACAGTTCTGTAAAAATTGACATTTGAGGTGACTTTTTAATTGACACTAGTTAGAAATCAGTGTGTTGCAGCTCTCCATTTCTATCAAAGTAACAAAGGTCTGTCTGATAAGACAGGATAATTAAATCTGAATTTTATACTTGATCCAACTGACTAAGCTTTCATTTATACAGAAAATGCTTTCTGTATTTTTTGGGGCAAAGGGGCAATTGAATTATCTATTCAGGGCCTGCTTTCTACCAGTTCACAATATTAGTTGCTCTATAGCTGAACTGTATTAATAAAAATTGAGATGTGATTTTTTTATTCAGTTTTTGATTTCAGTTTTAACAGGAGTCTTATTTGGGATTTTTATCTGTATTTAGAGACAAAATTGTGCCGCTTGCTAAAAAAAAAAAAAAAAAAAAAAGGAAATCTAGTTTTGCTGGTTCATCTAAATGACATTCTTTGAATTAAATTTACCAAACATTCCATGAAATATTCTTGGCCAGCTCAAGCTCCCATGTCAGAGTCTCCATTACTGTAGATAGGGTTAAGCTAGTCCCCTTTTTAAATCTGAGTAAGCAGCAGCTGAAATACTGCTAAATGACCTTTGACATAGGAACCCATGAATGCCCCAAGTATGATTTCACTTTCACCATGTTCTTTGTGAACCTGAATGCTTGTCAAATCAGATGTGTGTTTAGACCTTTTCACTGAATGTGCCTGGAGGGGGAGAACAAAGCACGGGGTCAATTTGGCATAATCCCCACGTTTTATCTTTATTCTGTTATAGTGGCTTGTGGGGGATGGGGTAACTTTTCTTCCTAAGGTGAAAGTGCAAGCAGAGTGTAGGGAGGCTATCAGTCATTTCTTCTAGACTTTCTTCTCAACAACCTAGCTGGTCTCCTGTGATATACACAACTAATGTATGGCTGACTAGATAGATTGTTGTTGATATGTAATGATTGCTATTTGCTCTACTCACCACTGTTATGTAATAGTAGCATCAATTGGCTAATTATGTGAAGTAAACAAATGTGTATATTTAACCTTGGATAACAGATGCAGAAGTCTGTACTAAACACTGCTTTCTTCTTGGCCTTGGAGCAGGAAGATGATTATTTGTGGTATATTAAAATGATAGGTAAACAGTTTGAATATCTTAAATTATTTTTATAAAGACTTGAGCAACTTAATATACATTTTTACTGTGTAATCTTCATTACATTTCCTTTTGCAGGTTTTTGGTTTTACTCAAAGTAGTGACTAAATTTTCAAAGCATGTAAGGTTTTGTTGTTTGGGAAACAAATAGTAGAGCTCCTCTCCTACTAAATTATTACGGTTCTTGTAATAGTATTTGGAGATTTTACTCCTGTAGTAGATTGACTTTGCAATAAAGGATATTGGTTTCTCTATTGAGCTTGAGTGGTCTGAATCTGTAAACGAGCCATTGTGTGGTAAAGTATGAGTGGATGGAGGAACTATGACAAAGGCTTAGTTACCTTTACAGTTTGTTCGCTGTACCTTGTACACTTTGTTTCAGAAGAAAAGCGCTATTCAGTGTCTTGTGTGAAAGATTACCTCCTCATACGCAAAGCTTGTGGGAAATTTCTCTCCAATGTGTGGGTTTTCAACTTGTGTAGAGCTACGTTGAATGCCTTTGGGACGTGACTTCGAACAGTTTTTTTTATATAAAACATCTTTAGACTGAGCATTTCCTAATTTGACACTTTGATAGTGAAAACAGAAATCAAACCTCAAGAGCACTTAAGAGGTGGAACATGTTAGTCACTAGCCCTTTTTAAAAACTTACTCTTCAGAAAAGATGCCTTTCCAAGGGACTCCTGAAATAGGAAATTGCTTTCACTGAGGTTAAAAATCTTGCTTTAATTTTGGGAGGAGGAAAACACATTTAAATGTAAAGAGCTAATTAAGTATTGTCTTAACCAATTCTGGAAGAAAAACAAGTTTTTGTTAACTGCGATATAAACCTCATCTGCTGTCCTCATTAAACCTGATAGTTGTCATAAACCCCATAAAAAATTACATGTTTCAGCATTGTATCTGGGTATATAACTGCTTTAGAAAACAAAGGGACAACTTTTGTTTCTTGTCTACATTAGCATTGCAGAGAATAAAACTTTTAAAATACACTTTAGAAAGCTTCTAGGTACATTTAGGAGGTGTGCTGCACTCAAAATATAACTATTATGGGGATTAAAAATGTAACTATTCTTCCTCTTTGCCTCCAGTCACTGATTTTTTTTAAATTTATTTGACTGCAGTCCTCTTTGGCATTGAAGTGGGAAAGGGTGTGATGGGAGTGGGAGAGAGCTAGGCTCATTCCTGGCTAGCAGCCTCCTTCAAGAACTCTTATATTCTTTCCTCCCTGAGTCCTGTTCTTAGCCCCAAGCTTATCTTCTGCCCATCTGTATGAATAGCTGCTTTTCTTGTCTAAGAAGGTAATTCTGGGAAAGGATTAATACTACTAGGCTTCAGGGACATTTCCCAGAGGAGGATGATTAAGAAACCCAGCCTGTCTCTGAGGCAGGCCTTGGCTCCATAAAAGCTCTTGCAATTTTTCCCTTTTGCAACCTGCCGCCCTCTGAATTTTCAGACCTTACATCAAAACTACTAACCTAAGTTCACAAGCATGTGCTGTTCTGAATTAAAGGAATGCAAGCCAGAGTGCATTTGCAGAACACCTGAACAACAGCCTCTTCTCATTCATACCAAGGGTGCTTCAGTTCATCTGTACTATGTTAGTAGGTCATGGTGAGAGAAGCAGTCTCTGGTAGGTACATTTTCTGCAACAAAAAAACATTGTTAAACTTAATTTGGAAATCTGCAAGCAAGGAACATTGGCTTAATCTGCATGCACTAAGAATGCTACTTACTATTGCATTCAGCATCTGCTTCAATTTAGCCTTAATCTAGTGATAAGGGGGAAAAATTACATTAATTGTGTTGTGAAGGTCTTTTGTCCCCCAGATGCATTCAGAAACTAAGAACAATTCTTTAATGTTTATGCAAAAGCACCTTTATTTTGCTAGCAAACTGAAAGAACTAGCAGGAGTCTCTGTGCGAACCTGTATCCAGTTTTCACACATCAGTATTGATGTGGAGTGATCAGCACATACAAAATCACTGCATTCTCCATGTTGCTTGGGTCTCCTCTGGTCAGCTGACTTTGGGTGAACATGGCAGCATCAACAGCTGAGTTTGCTAGGTTCTTCTGTGGTGGCTGGTTTTTTGATGGTAGGCAAGGGACAAGAGTGCTGCTTTGATGGACATGGCGAGATGATTGATATCAAGGATTCTTCTCTTTATATGTGTGTCTACGAGTCATTCAGCAAGACTGACAGGGAACAAGTGCCTTCTTTGTCTTGGTTGAGCATGTGGTGCCATGCAAGATTGTAGCAGATCCAAAGGACGAGAGTTGCAATGCCAGCAACATCAGGCACAAGATAAATGGTTCTTTTCTTCAACATACCTGAAGAAGTACAATCTTACAAGATGGTCCATGTTATTGACACCACTTTTAATGTCATTGTAGTGGAGAATTATGTAGGGTTTCTTTGTCTCTTTCTACGACCTTGTCACGATGCATCTTTGATAGCATTATTACTGACTTGCCCTTCTTTGGCATATAGGAAACCAGTGTGTATGGCCTAGCAGACTTGAACATTGATGACTGTTTTTCTCTGCTGTGTTTATGGATGCATTTCACTGGGTATATGTAGCTTATTTCATTGGATTGTTCCAGCATAACTTGTTTACCAGTTTTCAGTTTGCTGAAGATCTAACTCGATTTTTTGTTGAGGTAGGTCTCCAACTACATCTCTCCCAGTGTACATCAGGTCTGAACATGAGCTCCTAATTGTCTGAAGATGAACAATCAATGGAAATGTGGTCTTGATGTGATCAGGCACAAAGTCACTATAATCTAATACATTGACGACTTGCTTTCGGAGTTGCCAAATGATGACAATCCTTTTTATAAGGCCAGAAGCAGAATATTCTGCCCATTTGTTTGCCATCTTGAATTGTGCAACACAGAAAATTGCCTCTAGTTTCCTGAGTCTGTAGTGTTTGGAGCACAATACCTGCATAGAAAATCCCCTTGAGTGTTGAGGATACTTAACACAGAGTAGACTGATGCTGGCTGTCTTTGCCTAACAGGCCTGGAAGAACCAGCCTCCCTGGAATACTTTCTATGGGGACTATGCAGCAACCTCTGTCATTGCAATGCATTATCAATTAGTATATGCTGACTACTAAAATACAAGATACTCTCACTAGAAGCAAATATGTAGATTGAACTACTAGAAATACAGGATAATAGTGCAACATGTTTCAGGTACACTTGTGTACCACATACAGTGTTTTCATATAAATTTTTTTCAACTGAATCATGTACGTGTGCCTAGGTGACAGTGTCCTAAAATAACATAGTTTGAGGGCCACTAGGTCATGAATTACTGCAACTTATATGCTTGTGGGATATAACATTACTCCATGAATGTGCATGAAGTCTCAGATGTAGACCCATGGAGAGAGCATTACAGTAGTACAATCTTGAAGTGACGATGGCAGGGATGACAGTCAGCCTGCTTCTAAAGGGAATGGTAGCCTCTAGATCATAGATGGAAGAGAAGAAAAGGCTGATCTGCCTTTTGATCTCCTGGTAATGGCAGAGAATCCAACTAGATCTCTAGATTGTGAATCTAACCAACAAATTGCAGACACATTCTCAATTAAGAGGACAAGAACAACTGCCTCATCTATCTTCGTTATATGCTACTGCCCATCACCATAATGTGAGTACTAATGATTTTAATGGAAGACAGAAAGTCAGTCCCTGATGTACCAATTGTCTGATTGCTTCCCTCAACCAACTGACCTCACCTCTGTCTTGTCTAGGGCCTCGGTGAAGTTCATTGAGACACTGGGGCAGGGGAAGAGGAGTGAATGTAAGTGGAGGATGAGTGGGGGTGAGTGAACAATCTGGCTATGTATGAGTTGGTGCAGTGTTGATTGAGTAGTTAGTGATGGTTGGCGTGGCCTATGTGTATGTTTCTCCTTGTTTATGGTTATGTGAGTGGAACATCTAGGGGTTTCTTCATTTTGGTGTTCATGGTAAGGGTAGGCTACTAGGCTCTCATCCAGATTGGTAAATTTCCTTGGTAATTCTGGAAAACTGTCTAATGTTTTGTGCACTTAAATTTTAAGCCGTTAACTCACTCTGCTAGTTAGCTTCTTTTACCACAAAATTTTACTGAGCTCGATAGAGTCAGGAGCTATCCTTGGATCCTGGTTGCTCTGCTCTGTGGTACTATGAGCTAAGCGATCCTAGAGAGCTTAGCAGTGCCTCAAAGTGCTGAGAGCTAGGGCTGCCCCGACCCTATTTTGTTCAAGGTTTTGTGGTAGTGGAAGCTAAATTGCTTCTAGCTGAGCCAGTTAAGTGCGAAGGCATTTGAGGAAACTGTAATTGTTTAACCAATGAAGCAAAAAGCCCGTTATTGTTGATTAATATTTTCTCCAGCTTCCATGGTGTAGACTAACAAAGCTAATAACTCTTTACTTAAAACTGAACTATGATTATTTTGCATCTGTTCCACTAGCAAAATTTTAAAGTATTTAAACAAAGCCATGTAAATTTGAGGGATCTGAAAACTAACCCCCCGCCCACTAATTCTTTAAATTCCTCGACTATTGAATATACTTAACTCTGTATAGAGTTACAAGTTTATTCAGTAGTGTTTACTTAATGTGGCATACATTTCATGGTACACATTTTGTATTCTTCACAAGTGTTAAACCCTGCTTCAGCTGGAAAAGAGTATCCAATACATATAAAATTATAATGGATTTCCACCCTACTTCTCTTCTTTCTTATTTAAAAGCAACATTTTTCCCCCAGTTGGCAGCTGCCCCATCCAGCAGGAATTACAGTTGTAGAAATAGAAAAATAGTTGGTCTATTCTGCATCGCTGTTAAACTATACATGAAGTTGATAGCTCTGCCTATAGTTAAATTGCCCAACGCTTGCCATTGTAAGACCCTGTTTTCACTTGTTTATAACTTTGGGATGAAATATCCCAGGTGTTTGCTTCACACTGGATTTTTTTTTTGAAAGCTTCAGCAAAAACCATTCAACTGTTCCTCAATATCATTCTTAGAAAAATACATTATTTTGCCCATGGTTTAAAAAAAAATAATAAAAAAAAATCTTATAACCATTTCCTTAAGAATCTTTAGTGTCTGGATGCTTTGCGGCAGGGACTTGAAACTTGGTATGTGTGTTCCCTTTGTGGCAGGGCTATGCTTTAAGTGGGCCTTTTGCTGCTCCTATGAAAAAAGTCCAAATTTGGCCAAACTATTGTGAAAAATCAGTTTGCATATGCTCAGTAGATACTTGTTAGAACTTGGCAGCTAAATTCTCCAAAGATTCCACTGTACTAGCAGGGTGGATTTGATTTAAATCACTAGTCAGGAAGACTCAATTTAATCATGGATTTCTGCATAAAAGTGCATTCTTGTTGGTTGTTATAACCTTAATACATATTCTTCACAACTCAGATATAGGCTTCACTTTTAGAAGGTACACATACATTTTTAAAGTGATTTATTTTGAAAACTTTTCAGATTAGTTTTACAGCTATATCAAAAAATGAATGATTGGTTTATTTCATTTACCAAAGGTAATTGAAGCAGATATTTATGAAGTCACTGGGACGTGAACTATCTCCAATTCAACAGGTTAATCATTAATATTTGGAGGATTTTCTTGCCATGCTCTATTAGGAGGAGAACATCACCAGACAGACATTTTAAATGGTTTTATTTAACTAAAACAAGAACGTTATGTATTCTGGATTTTTTTTCTTCAACAGCAAATGTATAATAATTTAACAAAACAAACCATGAATTTTTGAATGTAGTAGTTAAACATTCAAATTTTTTAAAATCAAGTGTTTTTTTAAAATTGTTTAACTAAAATAGTTAAATGAAATTAAAAAAAACCCCACACCAATTAAATCGACTATGTCAGCCAGGTCAACATGCCAAACTTAAAATATTGACTGCTTCAGCTAACTCAGTCATCTTCACCTTCATTTTCCTGTTTGTTCATAATCTGGAAAAGAAAAACAAGCTTTCCTGCTTTTTTCAGGTCCCAAACGATTTCTCAATTTGGAATGAATTAGTCTGAAGGAAGAAAATCTTATTTCTACACCATCAGAAGTAGCCACTGCTGTTAAGTGAGATTATCACTTCAACAGTCTCTGAATCCAAGTGCTTAAGTGACTTCCACCAGTTGACTGGTGTGACTTTCTTTAAAACATCATCAGAAAACATATTCCTTGAATGGTTCTTATGCCCAAACTAGGTCTCTTTTATGGCCTGCTGTCATTATAGTTTTTCCCTTCCAGCGAGAGAATGGTATGATCGATCTCAAATCAATGAAGGCTAGAATCAGAAACACCTCAAGACTTCTGGAATATGCTGCTCAAACAGTTTCACTTTTGTTTCTACTACCTGTCCCTCCCTTCTCACATATATCTCTAGACTTCTTCTTGTCGAGATCTATTCAGCCCCCAACAATCTTCTATTCATTGAACTTTTTGAAACTTTTAGAGAGAGGTAAGGGATTGACTCTGTGTACGCAAATTTGCAGAGGGACAATAGGGTTGAGGTCTGTTATTTCTCATCTCTATATATTTAAAAACATTTTTGCTGTTAACAAGCATGTTATCTCTGGAGACACAAATCCACAATTTGAGAACTGCAAAACTCAGCATCTCTGATGGTATCTTCTAGACTGAGCACTGAGTCCCATTGGGTGGGTAGAAAGATTTATTTAGGTTAATCTATACAGAGGCCCCTGGAATCCCATAAAATTGGGTCCCTAATCCATGAGCTATTGGAACTCATTTACAAAACTTCTTAAACATTATATAAATATATTGTCTCATACTTTAGAATGTATAATCCCTATTCTATGATGATATCTTTGAGCTATAATGTATCTTAATTAAAACTATCTTTAGATTGCTTTTTCCCTCAAAAAGCATTTTATCAAAAAAATCCGATTTAAATTAAAAAAATAAATCTGAATTTATTTTTTTATTAATCATTTTTATGTATACTGGGCATACTCCAGCCCAGGGCTGCAGGGATGGAATAGGATTATTGCTGCTTCTGGCTGCTATGGGCTGCTGTGGTGCCAAGCCACTAGAATTTAGAGCAGGGAGATTATTTTCTGTACTCCCAGTGCTGCCTCATTTGTTGCAGAGGTTAGAAGGTGGTAATAAATGAGGCAGGGGACTGCGGGAAGAGAGGATGGCCTCATGACTAAAGCAGTTGGAATGCTTCCCTAGAGAATTGGATTGTATCCCTGCCTCAGACACAAGATTGCTATGTGATGCTATATAAGTCACTTAAACCAAACTTCACAAGTTATTGCTAATTATCTTCCTTATTTTCTGGGTGTCTTAGTTGAGACCCTGGGTTCTGAACTTTCACACTTACTAAGCACTCACAGTTGTAACTGAAGTTAATAGGAACTGTGCTTTGAACATACGAAGTACTCTATAATACTAAGTACTCTGAAAAATCTTGCCCCTAGGTGTTCATAAAACATGCACAATACCTCCCCTTCACCTCACTGGGGTGTTGTGGAGATAAATTCACTTTCTGAAGCACTTGGATACTATAATGAGCGCCACAGAAAATCCCCTGAGGAAACTAATAATTCTGTATTCAGAGCAGGGTTTGAATAATGTGTAGTAAATAAGGGATGAGGCTACATATTAAACAATAAGTATTCCTCAGGAAATTCTGTGCCCCCTCCCAAAAATTCTGCACACAGTTATTTTAAAATTCTGCATATTTTATTTGTTATAGTAACACTATATAGTCATGCCAGTTTCAATTATGTTGACAAGCATTTTGAAATAAATTACCAACAACTGTCTGTAATAGTGCAGACACACAAAAATTTCCCCTAGGAGTATAGTTAAAGAAATTCCTATGACAACCTGGTCCTGTTACTGTCTCCTCCCCCTCAGAGCCCAACCCAGGGGAGGGGTCAGACCCCGTCCCCCCCAGACATCTGCACCCCTACCCCCTCCAAAACCCAGGCTTATATAGCATTTCCTGTGTGTGTGTGTGTGTGTGTGTGTGTGTGTATGAATATAGGTTCCCAGGTGCTTATAGCATTTCCTGCATACTGCCCCTTCCTTCAGGGTGTGCCCAGAACCCTCCAGCTCCTCCTCCCTCTTCCCCCCCCCCCCCCCAAACCGTGTCTTATATTTACCAGCTGTGGAGCTGGGCTCTGCCAAGTCCAACAGCCCATAATGGCGGCCAGCAGCTCTGCAGTGCCAATTCTGTGGTGGTGGGGGAGGAAATTCTGCACAGAACATTAATTCTGTGCAAATTCTGCATTGCACAGTGGTGCAGAATTCCCTCAGGAGTAAATAAGGATAAAACAAAATATTGAATAGTCACTTATTCAATGAGCACAGCTCATCCTGTGTATTAAGTGAGGCAGCAATCCTTTTGAAAGTCAATGTGTGATCATGTAATAAAAGACCGAATAATTATGCAAGTCACAACAGGGCCTTTTTAAGGTTGCATGGATAACTTTTTTTATTCTGGTATTTCCTAAACTTTGAGCAGTTGACTTTGCAACCTTAACATTCTTTTCATGTAGTTTTTTGGAAGTAATAAAATTATGTCCATGGTAGTTACATCCTATGAACAGTGGAGAATCTTGTAATTCTGTGTAAAAACACCGTACTAGCTTCCCAGTATGCGGAAACTTGATAGCTCATAATTTTAACTTTCCTCACAACTTTTTGTACACTGGGAAAGCTAGTACTCCATTTTATTATCAGGCTTGAACAAAAACTTCTGTACTGCACCATTTAAAAAAAACTGTTTACTATTAAAGTTAATGAGCTATCAACTGTGATGTTCCTTTTTCTCTTTCCTGTTCACATCTGCTGTTACAAATGAGGTGTTTGCTAATATTTTATTTTGTTTTTACAGAGTACATCAGGCCCCAAAAATCTTTGTACTACTTATTCTGTAGAGGCTGCTGCTTTCTGAAGCAATTCATGCCAGCCAACTGTCTGCTTCTACCATGTATAAAAGGAGTGTTGAACATAGCCTGGGCTTATCTCTGATCTATAATAATTTTATAACTTAGGCCCTTTAACCCACAATATTTAAATCTATATCCAGCCTGCCAGATAAATAAAAAGAGCACTTGTAGGCCTCCTGCCATTTGCAGAGTCACTGCCATCCAAAGTATTTCCTCCAGTGATAAGTAAAAACTGAACTGTCCATGGCATCTCTCTGGAAATCACTTGAACTTTATAAATATAGTCAATTTCTAATTACCTGAATTTATCAGGAATTATTTGTGTAATCAGTTTGATAATTGATACAAAAACAAATATACAGGCAATCCTCTGACTTACGACACAATTGGTTCCTGAAAATTGTGTCATAAGTCGAGACATTATAACTCGGAACTGCAGTCCACTCCACTGTGGGACTGAGCATTGTAAAGTTGAAACCAGATGTCGTAAGTCGAATCAATGTGTCAATTCAGAAGCATCATAAGTGCTGTTCGTTGTAAGTCGAATGTCATAAAGTCGGGACTACGTGTTGTGACACGGTCGGGCCAGATGGCTACAGGAGAGTGATAGAAGGCAGATATATTAGTCCCAGGTTAAGTAGGTCCCTTTTCCCTGGTAAGGTAACAGGGAAGGTTCTAGAACAATCAGGAACTTTCTGGAAACAATTAAGGCAGACAGGTTGATTGGCTGCAGGTGTTCTAATCAAGAAGCTGCTAGAATCAATTAAGGCAGGCTCATCAGGGCACCTGGGCTTAAAAAAGGAGCTCACTTCAGTTTATGGTGCGTGCGAGGAGCTGGGAGCAAGAGGCACAAGAAGCTGAGAGTGAGAAGACTACTATTGGGAAAACTGAGAAGTACAAGCATTATCAAACATCGGGAGGAAGGTCCTGTGGTGAGAATAAAGAAGGTGTTGGGAGGAGGCCATGGGGAAGTAGCCCAGGGAGTTGTAGCTGTCACGCAGCTGCTTACAGGAGCCACTGTAAACAGCTGCAATCCACAGGGCCCTGGGCTGGAACCTGGAGTAGAGGGCAGGCCTGGGTTCCCTCCATGCCCCTCCCCCAACTCCCTACTTGATACTGGAGGAGTTGACCTGGACTGTGGGTTCCACCAGAGGTGAAGGTCTCTGGCGTGTTCCCCGATCCACTAGGTGGATCAGCAGAGACTGTGAGGATTGTTCTTCTTCCTTTCCCCATGCTGGCCAGTGATGAGGCTAACTGAGAGAATGGCAGATTTGAGCCATGAAAGTGGCCAAACTGAGGGCTGTCATGAACCTCTGAGGCGAGAAAATCTGCCAATAAGCCCAGGACCCGCCGAGGTAGAGGAGGAACTTTGTCACGCTGTATATATTTTTTGAATTGGATAAACCGGAAATATGGATAATTGAGGTTGAAATATAGCTTAAGAACCCTTTACACAACACTAAAAGGTACCACCTGAAAGAGTAAAAGTTGTCATATTCCATATAACCATTCAGAAAGGGACGAACCCAGTATCATCCTAAAACTGAGAGAACTTTTGTGGGTGAAATCATTTAGTCAAGGATAGGGCTAGTTACTACTACTACTACTGTACTACAAAATGTGCTTTTATTTATTTTTAATCCACATATGGTTAGGGCCTCCATCTCTTTTCTCCTCTAAAAGACACCACCTCCAGCAGCAAAGTGCCCATAACACCATGCCTGAACACTTGCTTAATATTTATTCAGAGGGGAAAAAAGCAGTTCATTGACTGGCAAACACCTTTTTGCAGCACTTAGTATTCTTTAAATTAGGTATTCATCAGGCCTGAGTAGTTTAGGAGGTTTGAATATTGGAGCAGTATTGCTTCCTTTCAAACTACTCATTCTGTTAGGTGGGCTTGGGTGGAGGATGAAGCCTGGCTAGAGGTGGGAACACTCTCCAATTGTCTGTCTGTATTTGGAAAGAGAGAATGCCTCCTCTTCTCCCCCCCCCCCTTTTTTTCAAGCAAATTTTCTTGTTAGTATATTGAATAAAGGAGGTGATGAACACAGCTTAAATGTACAGTAACCAATCTAGTAAGCAGAAAGCTTCCATGGGTTCAGTCCTCTTTGAATTTGTGATTGCTATGTAATAGCAATACAATTATGATTAAAGCAGTTTAGTATTTGTAGTACCAGACAAGATTCTACTGACTTCTAAAATCATATTTGACTTTTTTTTCATATTTCTCCCCAGCTTGGTTTTTATAGGGTAGAGTTAAGGTGATTTCTTTCTCAACATGTTTGAATTTCTTTTTAAGTGTTACCTTTTACTCTGTTTCTTCGGTTTGTAATACTTATTTTGGGATGATTATAACATCCTTGTGATGTGTGTTTGCCATTAAGTTACTGAAACATACACTCAATCTTAACTTCATCATATCATAGACTTTTTTGGGGAGTGGGGGGTAAAATTTCCTTTGTCTTGAATATTTAAAATTTCATTCTCTCTCTCAAACCCAAGGAGAATGCTACCAAGAGAGATTTCTAATGACATGTAGTAAAACTTAAAATTTTATCTTAAAAAAAATCTCTAAAGGCAGATTCACTGGTAGCACAAAACCAGAGTGCACTGACCAGTGAAGCAGGCTTTACAGCTGCTTTGTGTTACTAAAACAAAACAGCTGAAGCATGTTAGTAAATCTGGCCCTTAATTTGCAGTCGACTTATCGGTTTAGAGGGTTGAGTTAATGAGACTGGCATAAAGGAATGGGGGTTGGGCAGGGAGAATTTAGTCCCAATGTCTTTGTGCTTTAAGGTATTCTCCTGTACTCTTGTCTCAGTTCTTCTGGCCTGGCAGTGCTGCCTCAAAGTACAGTGGACCCATAGCACTGCTGCTTTGGCACTTTCACTCGCTGATGCCTAAACTATCATGTAGCCACAGCATCTTTAATGATGGGACAAGTAATCTGCCAACATGAACTCTTGATGTGTGTCCAGTCTCCCTCAGACTGCTAATTCAGCACAGGCAATAGAATTGTTGTATAAAAACTAGCTGTAGAAGAAGCGTGCTGATTGGTTTTGTTAGCTCTGTCACAATGGCCCCACTTAAGGGTTACCTGACTTGTTGTTTTGATCCTGTCTGGAGATTATGTAATAACAATAATTAGGTTATAATTAAGCTACATTATTGATGACTAACTTAAAATATAGCCGATGCACAATGTTTCAATAAATTATAAATTTACAGAAAGTTTGACTTGTCTGTTTCATTAAGAAATCTAGTATTTGTTTTTTTTTCCCAAATGAACTTAAAGGGCCCAGGTTTTAATGCTGACTGAGACTAATTAATGAATTAACTTGTCAATTCTCAGAAAATTACTTCTGTACTTAGACTAAGTGCTGGAAGTTTGTAGAGGAGACACTGTATGTTTAATATAAAGCAAAAGATAAATCCCTGCTTTAAGTCAAAATGGAGTTCTCTTAGCTGTAGTCATGACCAGCCCCTCCATCATATAATCACATAGCAATTAAAATAAACCAATTAAAGCTCCTACTCTGCAAAAATATTAATAGGTATCAAACCTAATATCTGCCAGCTTTTTACTCCCAAATAAAGTGAAAGGTAAGTACAATATTTCCACACAAGAAAGGAATAATGGTGTTGCTGTAAAAGCATTGAACTAGGATTCAGGTGATCTGTATTTAAATTCCTGGTTCTGCAACAGGCTTGTGTGACCTTGGGTAAGTAACTTAATCCCCTGTTGCTTCAGTTCCTTATCTGTAAAATAGGACTAGTGTTTCCTCTGTCTACTTATAGCTGTAAAATACTTTTGGTCAGGGGCTTCCTAGATGTACAGCCCCTAAAAACTTCATTCAATTTATTAATGCTAATATGAGAGAGATCCCAAGATGAATGGCAGGGCTGACAATTTACAAGTGAGGAATATTTTTCCTGAGCAGTATGATCGAGAAATCCATTGACATTTGTTGCCTATAAACTGCTCACTTTCAAGCAAAGTAACACCTTAATGAAAAATGGTGTAGGAATTCAGCTTAGTTTTCCATGCTAGCAGATTTTCCTATACTGCCTCTAATTTTCACATTGAGTCATCCTGTTCTGCACAGAATTACAAGAACACTCCCATAACACATATTCAGATAGTAGGTGTTCACCCCCTCCCTTTTTAACTGCATTTGTGTACCCTCAGCACACCAATTTGTGATTTTTGACTTGTTACTTCTCCTTTCATCACTAAAGGACAACAGAGCTGATTTTTGTTTAGGTACTCTTTCCTTCTGCTATTGAAATTTTTCTGCTGTTACTTTCTCTCCCTAGTATTTTCTTCTCTTCATAAGGACAGAAAAAGTTGAGGCAGTTGATGACTTATTTTCCTATGATAAAACACATGTTGGACTTGAAATATCTCAGTACAGTTGAAGTGACTAACTTTAAATAGCCACTATGACTGACTGACTGACTGATTCTCTATCTGCCCTTACAACTGCATGAAATCGGAGTTGTAGGATGCCTGTCTTCAGATTCTCTTCAAAGCTTCTGAGGCTATTTATTTAGTACTGGGCCATTCTACTGCCTCTAAAGTATCTGACAAAAAGACTACTGATGGCAGTCCTTGGAAAAGAAAACCAGAGTGTTTATCTCTCATTGGGACCTACCAGCTTATTCAGGCTCAGTTCAAGGATTAGCATCACGTAATTGCGTCCTGTAACTATTTCACCTGATCTTTCTTCATCTAATTGAAAAAAGAGCTCCTGAGATAACTGCAACCTATTTGACCTTCCATGAGTTATAACAGTCACTTAGGAAAGTTTATTATACTTAACACAGATGGTTGGTTTCCCTACCCAAGGCGTACCTGGTTTTTACACTGAGAATGTTCATTACACAGGTTTCCTGCCTGGAAGAAGTGGGCAAGACTTCACTCCAGATGTTGTCTTAATCTTTTTTGTTAGGTATATATAACTCCCAGATTTCATAATGAGAAAGCAAAGGATTGCAGTCTGTGCTTATACTCCAAAATGTGTTGGCTTGACTAGTTCCCCAGCATGCTTTCTGAACACTGTCTCAATCTAGCTACTGTAAATGCTCCCCCTCCTCACTCTCCCTTCCTCCTTCCCCCAAATTTTGTGGAGTCACTAGGTGCTATGGTACACCAAACCCTTCCAAGTATTTGGTAATGTGCCAGGTGTACTGTGAGATAGAAATAAGTGCTGGAAACACCTACAACATTAGTACTAGTTCTAGCACCTGGCAGTCTGCCAATAAGTCCCCTCAATTTTTAATGAGATGGTGCAATTACCATAGGTACAAATTCTTAGACAGGTCATTTGAGTATATAGCTTCTTATAAGTTCTGAGACAACAGTACATTAAATAGGTATAAGTGTAATTTTGCCTACTGAGACCAAAACTAAACACAATACTCAAGGTGAGGATGTGCTAATTTTATATATGTACGCACGCACACAATCACATTTTAATATTTTCAGTATTCTATTCCTTCATGTATTCAAACATCTTGGTCTCTTTGTTTTCAGTTTTATTGAACACTGCTGTGTATTGAGCAACAATTTCATTAAGCTGCCTATAATATTAGGATCTCATTCGGAGTGATTTTAGTTAACTTAAAACGCATCAGTGTCTGAGTAGTTCATATTGCTCCTTCCAATATACATTACCTTGCACTTACCTACACTGAAATTCATCTGCCATTGTGTTACTCAGTTACGCTCCTTGGAACTGTGAAGGGGCTTCTTGCCAATTTGGAACACTTTTAGGCCACTTGCCTTGCAGCCTCCCTCACTAGTTAGCATTGTGGCTTTCCTCCTTGTGTTCCTTATTTGTTCCTTCAGGCCACTTCTCCTGCTGTCTGTTACTCACCTAGCCTCCCTAGCATTGAGCTGCCTGTATCTGTGGCTCCTCCTTTGTGATTCACCACTTGCATTTCTGGGATCTCCCCTCCACCCTACAACCTGACCTAGACCTTCACTTCTCAGTTAAATCGTGGAGGAGGATTCTCTACTGCAGAGGTGGGCAAACTTTTTGGCCTGAGGGCCATATCGGGGTTCCAAAACTGTATAGAAAGCAGGTGTAGTGTATTAAATTGCTCCCCATAGGAATGTGCTACTTACTTACGGCTGCCAGTCCTGGTGCTCTGAGCTGTATGGTAAGGGGGCGGGGAGCGGGGGGCTTGGGTAAGGGGCAGGGTGTCCCAGGGGACAGTCAAGGAGCAGGGGGCAGTTGGATAGGCATGGGAGTCCCGGGGGGCCTGTCGGGGGATAGGGGGTGTGGATAGGGGTCCGGACAGACAGGGGAGGTTGGATAGAGGGTGGAGTCCCAGGGGAGCAGTTAGGGGCGGGGGGTCCTGGGAAGGGGCAGTCAGGGGACAAGGGGCGGGAGATAGGTCTGAGGGGGGCAGTCAGAGTGGGAAGGGGTAGGGGCAGGCTGTTTGGGGAGGCACAGCCTTCCCTACCCGGGTGTAGTGTATTAAATTGCTCCCCGTAGGAATTTGCTACTTATGGTGTACAACTTGCTGCCAGTCCTGGTGCTCCGTAAGTAGCACATTCCTATGGGGAGCAATTTAATACACTACACCCAGCGGCTCTTGCACCTACGCTGTCCGGCAGGAGGTTGCAGCCCCGCTGCCCAGAGTGCTGACGGCACGCCTACCTGAGGCTGCATGGAAGGGGCTGGGGGCTCAAGGACTAGGGAGGACGGTCCTGCGGGTCGTAGTTTCCACACCTCTGCTCTACTGTTTGATGATTGGATTCCTAAGAAACCCTTCCGTGTTTGGACCAATCCTTAATATTACCATCCACCTGGTTTCTCTGTACAGGTAGAGGCAGTCAGATCTCCCCATTCATCTTTTGGCCCATGGTACTTTCTCACTCCTTGGTAACTGACGTGCTTGGGAAGAAGTTTTGCCTTTGAGTATATTATTCCATAATGTCTACTAAGGTTTCTTGCACCTGCCTCTAAGCATGGTACTCTTCCACCTAAAATGCATTTAAATTAGGGGTGAAAGGCAAAACAATCCATCCATTTCATCTGAGGTGCTAAGATGAATGAAGCCAGTTGGGAAGAGTTCGTATATTATCAAAAAACGTTGGTTTATTTTTAATGTACATGTTTAAGGACTAAAACAGTCTCCTACTGAACCTGTAACCATGAATAAGTATTTGGTAACAAATATATCTTTTAATCTTTTTAATAGGGAAAGCTACTTTGAAGTGTGGTGTATCAACATGAAGAACTAGGGTTTTTAATAGCTGTAAATTTTTTAAATTGAATGGCTTTGAGTTTAGTGTATTTAGAGTAACTTGATGGATGTTTGAGATCAAGGAAAAGTGAGTTCATTGCTTAATTGAATAATTCACAAGGCACAAAAGCAGCTTTTAAACTCTCCACTCCTTTCTCCCTATTCATTCTCTCTTAATGGCCCCTTCATAGCCAAAGAGCAACTTTGTCTGGATGTGCAAAAGCTTGGACATAACTGCAACCCCAGTGCTAACAGACTACTTAATGAAATCTGTCTTGAACTGGTTAATAAGCAAGAAAACTAAAAAACTGTGCTTAAATGCAAGCATTTCATTATTAGGCTCTGTATTTATCAATTTATATGAAGTGTTGTTGCAGAATTTCCATTGAAAATATCAGCATTCTAAAAGTCTTGCCTCTTTATATTGTATGTTTCAGACAGCATTAATTTTGTGATTTTTTTTTCTTTAAAAAAAAATAATGGAACTGAAGAGCCCTGTGTTAGAGCAGGAGTAGAATTAGCACCACTTAGCTCAGTTGTTATTGGGCCACTAAAATAAATTTTCAAGTGACCTGTAAAAAGATTATAGGCGCTAAAATCTGAGATTTTTACAAGAGATTGAATTAAACAGTACAACTTACTTTACCTCTCCCTTCAGACACCAGTTGCCTTTTTAGTGACCTAAAGACTTTTTCTGGTAAATGAGACCATTATCAGGATGTAAATAGCCTAAATCCACCCCTTGACCTCATAAAGCTCTGTCAAAACGCTTGAGTTCTGAACTACAATTGCCGCTCCTTAGTCAGGTCTCAGAATAAGTGTCCCAGATTTCCACAGTATCAATTTGTTGCTGTCATGTTTTAGACTATGGAGATTAGTCATTTAATTTTAAAATTTTATTAGGGCTGTCAAGCGATTAAAAAATTAATTGTGATTAATCGCACTGTTAAACAATAATAGAATACCATTTATTTAAATATTTTTGGATGTTCTCTGCATTTTCAAATATATTGATTTCAATTACAACGCAGAATACAAGTGTACAGTGCTCACTTTATTTTTGATTACAAGTATTTGCACTGTAAAAAAACAGTATTTTTCAATTCACCTAATACAAGTACTGTAGTGCAATCTCTTTATCGTGAAAGTTGAACTTACAAATGTAGACTTAAGTACAAAAAAACCTGCACTCAAAAATAAAACAATCTAAAAGTTTAGAGCCTGCAAGTCCACTCAGTCCTACTTGTTATTAAGCCAGTCACTCAAACAAGTTTATTTACATTTGCAGGAGATAATACTGCTCGGTTCTTGTTCACAATGTCACCTGACAGTGAGAACAGGCATTCTCATGGCACTGTTGTAGCCGGAATCGCAAGATATTTACGTGGCAGATGTACTGAAGATTCATATGTCCCTTCATGCTTCAACCGCCATTCCAGGGGACATGCGTCCATGCTGTTGACGGGTTCTGCTCGATAAGAATCCAAAGCAATGCAGACTGACGCATGTTCATTTTCATTATCTGAGTCGGATGCCACCAGCACAAAGTTGATTTTCTTTTTTTGGTGGTTCGGGTTCTGTAGTTTCCGCATTGGAGTGTTACTCGTTTAAGACATCTGAAAGCATCTTCTATGCCTCGTCCCTCTCAGATTTTGGAAGGGACTTCAGATTCTTAAACCTTTGGTTGAGTGCTATAGCTGTCTTTAGAAATCTCACATTAGTACCTTCTTTGCATTTTGTGAAATCTGCAGTGAAAGTGTTCTTAAAACGAGCAGTGTGTGCTGGGTCATCATCAGAGATTGCTATAAAATGAAATGTATGGCAGAATGCGGGTAAAACAGAGCAGGGGACATACAGTTATCCCCCAAGGAGTTCAGTCACAAATTTAATTGACACATTATTTTTTTAATTAGCTTCATCAGCATGGAAGCATATCATCTGGAATGATGGCTGAAGAATGAAGGGGCATATAAATGTTTAGTGTATCTGGCATGTAAATACTTTGCAATTCCAGTTACAAAACTGCCATGTGAATGCCTGTTCTCAGTTTCTGGTGATCTTGTAAATAAGAAGAGGACAGCATTATCTCCTGTAAATGTAAACAAACTTGTTTGTCTTACTGATTGGCTGAATGAGAAGTAGGACTGAATGGATTTGTAGGCTCTGAAGTTCTCTATTGTTTTTGTTTTCAAGTGCAGTTATGTAACATAAATGCAGAATTTTTAAGTTTCACTTTCACAACAAAGATTGCACTACAGTACTTGCATGAGGTGAATTGAAAAATACTATTTCTTTTGTTGTTTTTACAGTGCAAATATTTGTTATAAAACTAATATACACTTTCATTTCAGTTACAACACAGAATACTAATATATATAATATAAAAATGTAGAAAAACGTCCAAAATATGTATTAAATTTCAATTGGTATTCTATTGTTTAACAGCATAATTAAAACTGTGATTAATCCCGATTAATTTTTTGAGTTAATCGGATGAGTTAACTGCAATTAATCGTCAGCCCTAAATTTTATTTAAAAATGCTTGCTACAGTTAGGTAGCATACCCTTAAAAATCCTAAGATTTAGGTTGTTGAATAAAAATGACATACATTCTTTTCTGATTTTTTTTCTCTCTCATACATATATAAAATATACTGTATTTTAAAAATCTTAGCACTTTACACTTATCCTTTAGAAAGGTATTATATTGATTTTTATATTTTACTAGGTTTCAGAGTAACAGCCGTGTTAGTCTGTATTCGCAAAAAGAAAAGGAGTACTTGTGGCACCTTAGAGACTAACCAATTTATTTGAGCATGAGCTTTCGTGAGCTACAGCTCACTGATGCAGTAATATTCCTTCCAAAATACATGAAAATGTACTGGTAAGACAGAATCTTACATACAGTACCTTTTAAGTTTTAAGTAATACAAAAGCCTATAAACATCAGACTAATATTAGTCTAAAATAATGAGTCTGTAGCATAGGGTATGCTGATGAATTCTTATTCCAAAGAATCTTTTCTCTTCTGGCTACATCTTCCAGAATTCTTCATTTAATGGAGAAATAGATGTCTTCCTAAAAAATGTGAAAAAACTTCTAGTATGTATCTACTTCAAAGTTAAACTGGTTGTACACCGAAAAAGCTTTGAATATTTCTCCAGTCAAAGTATGAATGCAGATTGCACATGGATTGTGCTTTTGGAATTAAGTGATTCTGAAAGGGACTTGAGGTGGGGGGCAGTCATGGTGGATAATAAACTGAACATGAGCTCCTAGTCCATAAGAAGGCTAATGTGATGCTTACTCATATCAACAGGGGGTTATTGAGTAGAAGTAGGGAAATGGTAGTGTCACTATAAATAGCGTGAGACTGTTACTTTAATACTGTGTCCAATTCTGGTCTCAACACTTCAAAAACAATTTGAAGGGCTCAGAAAAGAGCTACTAGTGTGGCTTGAGATCTGGAAAACGTACCTTGCAGTAAAGAAGCTCAAGCTATATAATTTATCAAGACAAGGATAAAAGAGGTCTTGATCAGTACATAAATACAAACGGGAGTGAAGATTTCTTAGAGTAGAGGGTTCTTCAGTCTAGCAGACAACAGTATAACAAGATCCAATGGCCGAAACCTGAACCTAGACAACTTTGGATTAGAAATTTAGGTGTACATTTTTAACTGAGGGTGCTAGTAATTGGAACAACTTACCTAGAGCTATGGTGAATTCTCCATCATTAGAAGTCTTTAAATTGATATGGAATGTTTCTTCTTTTGTTTTTGTTTTTATTTTTTTCCTAAATGATATGCTCTTGCTCAACCAGAAGTAATGGGCTTGATGCCAGAATTACTGGGTGAAATGTTATAGCCTATGTTACATTGGTCAGGCTAAATAATTGTAATGTTTCTGTCTGGCCTTAAAATGTATTAAATAAATGACTCTCTTCACAAAACAGTTCAAGCATACCAGGTTCCAAATTTCTAATTCTCAGAGAAACTCATAGATATTTAGGTCAGAAGGGACCATTAAGATCATCTAGTCTGACCTCCTGCACAACGCAGGCCACAGAATTTCACCCACCACTCCTACAAAAAAAAAAAAACCTCACACCTATATCTGTGCTATTGAAGGCCTCAAATCGTAGTTTAAAGACTTCAAGGAGCAGAGAATCCTCCAGCAAGTGACCCGTGCCTCATGCTACAGAGGAAGGTGAAAAACCTCCAGGGCCTCTTCCAATCTGCCCTGGAGGAAAATTCCTTCCCAACCCCAAATATGGCGATCAGCTAAACCCTGAGCATATGGGCAAGATTCATCAGCCAGATACTACAGAAAATTCTTTCCTGGGTAACTCGGATCTCACCCCATCTTCATATTTGTCTAACCAGGACATTTTATTAGAAGTAAATCCTCGGAGTAAATTGTTTACTATTCTGTTGCTGAAAGCCTAGGTCTTTACTGCTTAATGACTTCATCCCAAATACTTCCTGAATAAACTTCTATTGATAACACATCTTCCTGTTCCATAACAAAGCTTAGAGGATACAAACATTTTTAAAGAGAACTCTTTATTTTCCACAAATACTACCAAATAGTGCAAAGGTAGGTTATAAACAATCACATTTTTAAAATTTTACCCAAATAAGTTCTACTAAATGCTCATGCAGTTCTTTATCTGCAGCTCAAAGTGATCCAGTTAGATACCAATTCATTCAATCTTACGCCAGAAGAAATGACTTTTCTCTCCTAAACCCCCAAGTACTGTTAATTGTACGCAGACTCTCAGTAAAGAAAATGGCACTTCGTCTACCATCTTCCTAGGGTGTGTTTACACAGCAGCTGGGAGGTATAATTCCCATCTTGGGGAGATGTACGCTCTAAAAATAAATGTGACCACGGGGGCTTGGGCTAGCTGCTTGAGTACAGTCCTGTCAGAGATCATGTGTATGTAGCTGGCTGCAGCAGCTCAGGCTAGCCATCCAATTAGAGTAACTCCTCACTTAGTCATCTCGGTTAACATTGTTTTATTGTTACATTGCTGATCAATTGGAGAACATGCTAGTTTGAAGTTGCGCAATGCTCCCTTATAACGTTGTTTGGCAGCTGTTTGCTTTGTCCACTGCTTGCAGGAAGAGCAGCCCGTTGCAGCTAGCTGGTGGGGGCTTGGAACCAGGTTGGACCGGCAGCCCCCCTATCGGCTCCCCGTTCCCCTAAGTTCTCTGTGCTGCAGCTGCCCAGCAGGCTATCAATTGCCAGCAGTTCAGCTGTCCCTCCCCTCACTGCCACAAGCTGCTCCTGCCCTCTGCCTTGGAGCTGGTCCCCAGAGCCTCCTGCTTGCTGTGCGGGGGTGGGGGGCGGAGGAGAAAGGAGCCTAATGTCAGGGTGTCCCCCTCCCCCCTGCTCCTGCACCCTGCTTACCCCGTGTCTCCAGTGGGGTCAGCGTACTTAAAGGGGCAGTGCACATCTCTTTCTCTCACACAGTGTCTCTCCTCCCTCCATTCGTGCTGCCTTGTAGAGTGTGAGGCTACATTAATAACAATGGGTTAACCCTTCAGAGCTCAGCTGATTGCTAGTTCATCATTTAGCAGTAAGGCATTCCCTGGGAAATATTCCACCCTCTGTCACCCATCAACCAAGCTTCACAATCATCATTGCTGTGTACCAATATTAAATTGTTTGTTTAAAAGTTATACTCTGTGTGTATGTGTGTCTTTTGTCTGGTGAAAAAAATTTCCCTGGAACCTAACCCCCCTCCATTTACATTTAATTCTCATGGGGAAATTGGATTTGTGTAATGTCGTTTCACTTAAAGTTGCATTTTTTCAGAACTTAACTACAATGTTAAGTGAGGAGTTACTGTGCATACCTAAGAGCTTGGATGGGATTGTACTCAAGTGCTTAGCCTGAGCTTCCACAACCACACTGTTCTTTTTAGTGCCAGAGGCTTGATTTAAAGCCAGCATATGTTGGTTGATCTGAGCTGGGAATGATACCTTTCTGCTGCAGTGTAGGCATACCTTGAAAATGCAAATACTAGGCATGCTGACTGCCTCAAAACTGAATAGAGCTGGATGGAAAACAGCATTTCCATCCCATGGGAAATTCCGACATTTTGAAATTTTAGAACAAAAGTCAAAACTTCAAAAAGTCTTATGGAACAGAAATTATGAAAATTTGCTTTAGAAACATTGAAACACTATCAACACTAAACATTTCAACATTGACATGAAACGGGAATTCCAGTAATGGTAATTTTGAATTCAGAATCTTCAGTTCACCAGCGTGGTGACTGACAATTCACACATGTAATCAATCAGTCACATACTTTAATAATGTGAGGGATTGAAAGGTAGGGGAGGAGGTGGTTAACCCCCTCACTAGTCAAGAAAAAGGCTCTCTAACATTTGGGAGTATTTCTTAGGTAGAAGCGTGGCCCAAAAGTGGGTGCCTAACACCACTGAAGGGGGGTTCCTAGGGCCATGGGGGTGGGAATCTGAGACCAGCACCCTGTGATGCCACCTCCACAGACAGCTTCAAGGGAGCAGGCTACACAGGTGCTTTTCTCTGAGGGAGTAGCTGCAAGCTGTGTCCAGGGTGCCATGCGAATGGGCTGTTGCAGCCCACAAAAGGATAGTGGAAGCCCAAGAGTGCCTCTGCAACAAATATGTTAGTGGGAAGGTTTTCTGAAATGGAGGCTACAGACCAGCTGATCAGCCAGACTGTAGCCTCTAGAACAGGGGATCTCAAACTGGGGGTCAGGACCCTTCAGGGGGTCACGAGGCTATTACATGGGGGGGTCATGAGCTGTCAGCCTCCATCCCAAACCCTGCTTTGCCTCCAGCATTTATAATGGTGTTAAATATATAAAAATGTGTTTTAAATTTATAAGGGGGGGGGTCACACTCAGAGGCTTGCTATGTGAAAGGGGTCACCAGTAAAAAAGGTGGAGAATCACTGCTCTTTAACCCCTTTATTAGTTGCCCCGCTTATGGAGGAGGATGATTCTACAGGAAGAGGAGATTTAACAAAGCCTAGGGGACATGGTCCCCCCTACATTTTTTGTGTTTTGTTTCTTGTGGGAGGTTTTTTAAAAACAAATCCCCAAAAGTTAATGTTAAAACTCATCATGTAAGTTCTGCTAGGTGGAGCCTAGAACACCATATAATAGGCATCACAGAAACTTGGTGGAATGAGGATAATCAATGGGACACAGTAATATCAGGACACAAAATCTAGTGGAAGAACAGAATAGGTCGTGCTGCGGGGGGCACTATATATGAAAGAAAGCGTAGAATCAAATGAAGTAAAAATCTTAAATGAACCAAACTGTACAATAGAATCTCATGGATAGTAATTCCATGCTCGAATAATAAGAATATAGCAGTAGGGATATATTACCGACCACCTGACCAGGATGGTGATAGTGACTGTGAAATGCTGAGGGAGATGAAAGGGGCTATTAAAATAGAAAACTCAGTAATAATAGGGGGTTTCAACTATCCCCATATTGCCTGGGTACATATCTTTGCATCTTGTCCTGAGGTGATAAAGTTTCTTGACACCTTAAATGACTGCTTCTTGGAGCAGCTAGTCCTGGAACCCACACAAGGAGAAGCAATTCTTGATTTAGTCCTAAGTGGAGTACAGGATCAGGTCCAAGAGGTGAACATAGCTGGATGTCTTGGTAATAGTGACCATAATATAATTAAATTTAACATCCCTGTGGTGGGGAAAATACCAACACTGTAGCATTTAATTTCAGAAAGGGGAAAATGAGGAGGTTAGTTAAACAGAAATTAAAAGGTACATCAGCAAAAGTAAAATCCCTGCAGGTTGCATGGAAACTTTTTAAAGACACCATAATCGAGGCTCAACTTAAATGTATACCCCAAATTAAAAAACATAGTAAAAGAACCAAAAAAGCCACCATGGCTAAACAGAGTAAATGAAGCAGTGAGAGGCAAAAAGGCATACTTTAAAAAGTGGAAGTTAAACCCTAGTGAGGAAAATAGAAAGGAGCATAAACTCTGGAAAATAAAATGTAAAAAATATAATTAGGAAGGCCAAAAAAGAGTTTGAAGTACAGCTAGCCAACGACTCAAAAAGTAATAGCAAAAAATTTAAGTACATCAGAAGCATGAAGCCTGCTAAACAACCAGTGGGGCCACTGGATGATTGAGATGCTAAAGGAGCACTCAAGGACGATAAGGCCATTGCGGAGAAACTAAATGAATTGTTTGCATCGGTCCTCTAGGTTGAGGAGGTGAGGGAGATTCCCAAACCTGAGCCATTTTTTTTATAGGTGACAAATCTGAGGCACTGTCCTCTAATGACACCTCAATTTGGGAGGTTTTGGAACACATTGATAAACTAAACCATGATAAGTCACCAGGACCAGCTGGTATTCACCCAAGGGTTCTGACGGTACTCAAATGTGAAATTGCAGAACTACTAACTGTAGTCTGTAACCTATCATTTAAATCCGCTTCTGTACCAGATGACTGGAGGATAGCTAATATGATGCCAATTTTTAAAAAGGGCTCCAGAGGTGACCCCGGCAATTACAGACCAGTACTGACTTCAGTACCAGGAAAACTGGTTGAAACTATAGTAAAGAACAAAATTGTCAGACACATAGATGAACATAATTTGTTGGGGAAGAGTCAACATGGTTTTTATAAAGGGAAATCATGCCTCACCAATGTACTAGAATTCTTTTGAGGGGAGGGGGTCAACAAGCATGTGGACAAGGGCGATCCAGTGGATATAATGTATTTCACCAGATCCGTCACCAAAGGCTCTTAAGCAAAGTAAGCAGTCATGGGATAAGAGGGAGGGTTTTCCTGTAGATTGGTAACTGGTTAAAAGATAAGAAACAAATGGTAGGAATAAATGGTCAGTTTTCAGACTAGAGAGAGGTAAATAGTGGTGTCCCCCAGGGGTCTGTACTGGGTCCAGTCCTATTTAACATATTCATAAATGATCTGGAAAAAGGGGTAAACAGTGAAGTGGAAAAATTTGCAGATGATACAAAACTACTCAAGATAGTAAAGTCCCAGGGAGACTACGAAGAGCTACAAAAGGATCTCTCAAAACTGACTGACTGGGCAACAAAATGGCAGATAAAATTCAATGTTGATAAATGCAAAGTAATGCACATTTGAAAACAGAATCCCAACTATACTTATAAAATGATGGGTCTAAATTAGTTGTTACCACTCAGGAAAGAGATCTTGGAGTCATTGTGCATAGTTCTCTGAAAACATCCACTCAATGTGTAGCTGCAGTCAAAAAAGCGAACAGAATGTTGGGAATCATTAAGAAAGGGACAGATAATAAGTGCAAAGACCAGTGCAAAGTGATATGGACCAGTCCAAAGTCCTTGAGGCTGACTTCACAGGACCTACTGCTCTCTCCCTCTGCATCCATGGTGGTACTCACAGCTGCTGCAGCATCTGCTGTAGTGTTGCCTTTTGGTAATGAGGAGACTGCTGCCCACGTCTTATGCATGGAAAATGACTTAGGCCACCATGTTTCACATTTTTGGGGGTTTGACTGCCTCTCTGCTACCTGAGAGGAAGGAAGGAAGGAAGGATGGCACTTTTTGAATCAGGATGGGGAGGAGGTGCTCCTACCTATGTTACCATCAAGTAGTGCTCTTTCTCCCTGATAGCTTTAAGAAGGCAATTTCCTGCAAGAGCAGATAGCATGATCCCCACTAGGGTTTCTCCAGTGCTGTCATTCTCTTTAAGGAAGAGGCTCTTCATGTATGTCAGTCTTCTCTCCTGCAGGCATGGCAAGGTAACTACTTGTATGGTTCCTGTATCATCCCTGTTGACCGGCGTTGGGGCCTCAAAGGGCTCTAGGGTGTCCATGACTGGCCATTGGGAGGATGACAGGTGGAGCCTGGTGTGACTGTGCTTGTGTAGAGCCATGGACGTAAAGTGCTTGCACTGCTTCTGTCTGTGCATACAGACATTTTGGCCAATAAAAAGTGGAGTTCCTGCAGGACACTGCCTCCTCTGGTGGCATGGCGCAGAGTCCTGTAGCTGTCTGTGTGTGGCTTGCTGCACAGGATGAGCAGACATGGCTGCAGATCTTCCTGGGCATTAACAGCAGTGACTGCACCTCTTCAGAAATTTTCTCATAACCAGTTGGAGGCAGCTGTCAAGGCAAGGGACATGCTGGAGGACACCATTCCGCACTGCGTTTGTGATACTTTATGTACTGTCTGTTGCCACAAATCCAGCAGAGAGGGCAAGGGGCCTTATTTACTTTGCTATGACAGCATGTAGTTTGTGAAACATTCTTGGAGGTGTGATGTTTTTCAAACTCACATGTGGACAATGTGATATGCTGGCAACATGCACATTTTCAGATGCTGCTGCTAGTCTTTCTCCTGGCTGCTTGCGCAGTAGACCATAACAGACATGTAGTCCATTCTCTGTTTGACCATTGGTCAGCATGTCAGTTGTTGGGTGCATCCTCCCATTGTACAGCATGTTGTACTGCAGTTCTCACATCACACAGATCTGGCCACAATTGATCTGGCCATCACACTGCCTTTTCCACAAAACAGGAGCAGCTAGGTATCTGCCGCCTGAGAGCAGCTGTACCCATAAGGCATCTGAAGCACTTATTCTCCCCCCCAGGGAGAAAGGAAGCATGACCACGGCTAGAGCCCTACGTGGATAAAAAATTTGAATCCGCAGATGCGGATATCCATGGATATAAAGCAAATATCTGCAGCGCTCCAGGGCTCTACCAGGAACCGCAGCAGCAAAAGCAGCAGGATGTCAGGCCACTACTTGCATGAGCCAGTGCCAAGCCCAGGCAACTCCTCCGGCGTGGCTGTACTGCCCCCAGGCTCACCAACAGCTGTCCCAGGAGTCTCTTCCATGCAGCGGTCTGCGTCTTCTGTCTGGGAGCATGAGCTGCTTGCAGACGCTAGCATGAACAGGGACAGCTGCCGGTAAGCCTGGTGCCCGTCCTAGTGGGCGGGGCTGGGGGCGGTACAGCCATGCCGAAGGAGCTGCCTGGCTGGGCACTGGCTCCTGCAGGCAGCAGCCCGATATGCCCCCATGAACCATCCTTATGTACATCCCTAATGTTAGCAAAAATTTCAGTCTCACATTAAATTCCTGGGGATTACTCGTCTGCCATTTTTATGGCTGTATCTTCTTAATGGGCAATATAATCTTTACATATTTGGTCCTGTCATAAAGTGTTTGACTTTAGCAGTGGCACGAGTCCATCTCTAGTCAAGTAGGGTAGTGAACAGAAATTCTTCTGTTGTAACCAAATGTGGAAAACTGTCATCTAGCATGAGAAACGTACTGTTATACAAAAAATGCACAAATGTGAAATTCAGTATGGGCTACCTTTGATTTGGAATATTATACTGAAGACTGCAGTTTTAAGATTTCATGTCTAAAATCACTTTTTTTTTTTTTTGGTAAATTGTCTGGTTTGGGTTTTTTTGTGGGGGGTCAGTTAAGTTTTATTGGTAGAGTAATTTGTATTGGTAGTGAGTCGTCTTATTACAAAAAAATCTTGTGATTAACCCACAGTAATCACAATACTTTTTCAGTTGGAATATTGAGGGTATATTTGCCATTTATTTACATCTTATCATAAATTGTGAGCATTATGTATGCTTTCTATGCTTACAATCTGGTGCAGACTTATTAGTGTTTTGATCTGTGGCTTAGCTTTTCTTTGAATTTCCATATAGAGGTTAAGTAACTTCACCCTAAGTATACCAGTTTGGAACTGATTGGCTTCTCCTCAGCTCTGACAGGTAGCTGCGCCACCAATAGCAATATTATGAGCTGCTATTATGTCTTCCATCTGTGAATCATTGCAAACAATTTTTAACGTTGTCAAGCACTAGTCCCTTATTCTGTGATGTCCAGACTGCAGCAGACTTTAATCCAAATGCCGTTCTGAGACACTGTTACTGTCTTTGTGACAGAGGACACAGTCGGTGCAAGATCAGGGTGCACTCCACTGCAGCTCCTTGTGAGAGGTTAGTGTGCTCAGATTCATTTGGAGCTGCTTCCGTTTTGGAATTGACTGTAAGACCATCTAAGAGGCATCTTCTAAGGAGGACTCAAAAGGAATCCATTTTATGCTTAGCAAGATGATTCAGGACCTGTGTGGAGGGGTGGGGAGCTTTTGAACTACAGATGTAGGCAGACTTCAGACATGGCTCAGGAGGTTGGGGGAGAAAAGGAACATTTTTCTTTCTGTCTACTTGGTAGTATTTTTTACTTCTAATATAGTAATACCTATGCGCCCAAGCCATAGATCAAGACCTCATTGGGCTAGGCACTGTACAAACACACAACAAAAATACAGGCCCTGCCCTGGGGCGCTTACAATCTGTTCCCTGCTGGACATGTAGTATAATGCACTTCATTATATAGGGCTTTTCTGTAGAGCCATGTTGATCCACTATTGTTGAGCTTGAAAAGATCAAAAATGCAATGATGGTTCTTGGGTGAAGTGAGCCACCAAGAACTCAACTTAATTTGAAGAGACTTGGGTCTACTTGTAGTTTGCTGTGGGACAGAATCTCCAGTGCTAATTGCTGTGCTGAGAATGTTGGTGTGGCTATGTTTTGGCACCTCTGCTGTGGGACTTGCATGAACACCTACTCTGCACAGAACTGGTGTTGAGGGAGGACTGTAGTTGCAAAATATGCAACAGTGAAATACTCAAGTAATTTCTTGGAGAGGTATTTTCCCCTCCCTGCCCCTCCCTCTTGGAGCATTACACAGTGATAGGACTTGGGGGTGAGGAAGAGGTGGGGGGGAAAGGTAAAAAATTTTTTTACTACCAACCTCTGAATTTCTTTAAGAGGGAAAATATGCCCCTACTTAAGTTTGGATGAAATTTAAGGTGATTATAATTTAATATTAAAAGCTTTTGCTAATTGTTTGAATGGGCTTATGCGCTACCCTTCTTCTGTTCCTCTAAATTAATTCATTTAGCAGAATGCAATCCCTGCAACCTCAAAATTATGTGCATGTGGCTGCCTCTCTGTCTGGACTGCTGAGGGGGGAAAGGGTAGATGCTACTTCTAATGGTCTCTTCTCCCTTGTGGCCCACCCCTCCTTTGGAGTTTGAAAGATGGCTAGCTGGGGGTGTGTGGGGAGAGGCTTCACCTGAGTGGGTGGGTGGGTAGGCAGGCATGTGGGGCTCAGGTAAGTCATTGGCCCCCATGGACCCAGGGGAGAGGAGGGTATATAAACCATGTCCCTCTGACTTGATGCCCTTCTGCTGCCATGATTACTAGCTGCAAAGAAGCATCAGAGGAACCTGCCACTGTTCAGCATGGCAGTGGACCCACCCGCAATGCAGGACTGGAGTCCTACTGAGGTTGAGGGACTAGGAGAGATCTTTTCCCTCACTGCCAGGTATGGTGGAGGGACCTGGTGGGGTAGGTCAGAAGATAAGAATTTCACAATTTTAATAGGTGGCTGGTACTCATTATATATATATATTACATATAACAGAGACTTGGTGGGATAACTCACGTGACTGGAGTACTGTCATGGATGGTTATAAGCTGTTCAGGAAGGACAGGCAGGGCAGAAAAGGTGGGGGAGTAGCACTGTATGTAAGGGAGCAGTATGACTGCTCAGAGCTCCAGTACAAAACTGCAGAAAAACCTGAGTGTCTCTGGATTAAGTTTAGAAGTGTGAGCAACAAGAGTGATGTAGTGGTGGGAGTCTGCTATAGACCACCGGACCAGGGGGATGAGGTGGATGAGGCTTTCTTCCGGCAGCTTGCAGAAGCTACTAGATCGCACGCCCTGGTTCTCATGGGTGACTTTAATTTTCCTGATATCTGCTGGGAGAGCAATACAGCGGTGCATAGACAATCCAGGAAGTTTTTGGAAAGCGTAGAGGACAATTTCCTGGTGCAAGTGCTAGAGGAGCCAACTGGGGGTGGGGGGGAGCTTTTCTTGACCTCCTGCTCACAAACCAGGAAGAATTAGTAGGGGAAGCAAAAGTGGATGGGAATCTGGGAGGCAGTGACCATGAGTTGGTTAAGTTCAGGATCCAGACACAGGGAAGAAAGGTAAGCAGCAGGATATGGACCCTGGACTTCAGGAAAGCAGACTTCGACTCCCTCAGGGAACAGATGGGTAGGATCCCCTGGGGGACTAACATGAAGAGGAAAGGAGTCCAGGAGAGCTGGCTGTATTTCAAGGAATCCCTGTTGAGGTTACAGGGACAAACCATCCCGATGTGTCGAAAGAATAGTAAATATAGCAGGCGACCAGCTTGGCTTAATGGTGAAATCCTAGCGGATCTTAAACATAAAAAAGAAGCTTACAAGAAGTGGAAGGTTGGACATATGACCAGGGAAGAGTATAAAAATATTGCTCGGGCATGTAGGAATGAAATCAGGAGGGCCAAATCGCACCTGGAGCTGCAGCTAGCGAGAGATGTTAAGAGTAACAAAAGGGTTTCTTCAGGTATGTTGGCAACAAGAAGAAAGCCAAGGAAAGTGTGGGCCCCTTAATGAATGAGGGAGGCAACCTAGTGACAGAGGATGTGGAAAAAGCTAATGTACTCAATGCTTTTTTTGCCTCTGTCTTCACTAACAAGGTCAGCTCCTAGACTGCTGCGCTGGGCATCACAACATGGGGAATAGATGGCCAGCCCTCTGTGAAAGAAAGAGGTGGTTAGGGACTATTTAGAAAAACTGGACGTGCACAAGTCCATGGGGCTGGACGAGTTGCATCCGAGAGTGCTAAAGGAATTGGCGGCTGTGATTGCAGAGCCATTGGCCATTATCTTTGAAAACTCGTGGCGAACGGGGGAAGTCCCGGATGACTGGAAAAAGGCTAATGTAGTGCCCATCTTTAAAAAAGGGAAGAAGGAGGATCCTGGGAACTACAGGCCAGTCAGCCTCACCTCAGTCCCCGGAAAAATCATGGAGCAGGTCCTCAAAGAATCAATCCTGAAGCACTTACATGAGAGGAAAGTGATCAGGAACAGTCAGCATGGATTCACCAAGGGAAGGTCATGCCTGACTAATCTAATCGCCTTCTGTGATGAGATTACTGGTTCTGTGGATGAAGGGAAAGCAGTGGATGTATTGTTTCTTGACTTTAGCAAAGCTTTTGACACGGTCTCCCACAGTATTCTTGTCAGCAAGTTAAAGAAGTATGGGCTGGATGAATGCACTATAAGGTGGGTAGAAAGTTGGCTAGATTGTCGGGCTCAACGGGTAGTGATCAATGGCTCCATGTCTAGTTGGCAGCCGGTGTCAAGTGGAGTGCCCCAGGGGTCGGTCCTGGGGCCGGTTTTGTTCAATATCTTCATAAATGATCTGGAGGATTGTGTGGATTGCACTCTCAGCAAATTTGCGGATGATACTAAACTGGGAGGAGTGGTAGATACGCTGGAGGGCAGGGATAGGATACAGAGGGACCTAGACAAATTGGAGGATTGGGCCAAAAGAAATCTGATGAGGTTCAATAAGGATAAGTGCAGGGTCCTGCACTTAGGACAGAAGAACCCAATGCACAGCTACAGACTAGGGACCGAATGGCTAGGCAGCAGTTCTGCGGAAAAGGACCTAGGGGTGACAGTGGATGAGAAGCTGGATATGAGTCAGCAGTGTGCCCTTGTTGCCAAGAAGGCCAATGGCATTTTGGGATGTATAAGTAGGGGCATAGCGAGCAGATCGAGGGACGTGATCGTCCCCCTCTATTCGACATTGGTGAGGCCTCATCTGGAGTACTGTGTCCAGTTTTGGGCCCCACACTACAGGAAAGATGTGGATAAATTGGAAAGAGTCCAACGAAGGGCAACAAAAATGATTAGGGGTCTGGAACACATGACTTATGAGGAGAGGCTGAGGGAACTGGGATTGTTTAGTCTGCAGAAGAGAAGAATGAGGGGGGATTTGATAGCTGCTTTCAACTACCTGAGAGGTGGTTCCAGAGAGGATGGTTCTAGACTATTCTCAGTGGTGGAAGAGGACAGGACAAGGAGTAATGGTCTCAAGTTGCAGTGGGGGAGGTTTAGGTTGGATATTAGGAAAATCTTTTTCAGTAGGAGGGTGGTGAAACACTGCAATGCATTACCTAGGGAGGTGGTAGAATCTCCTTCCTTAGAAGTTTTTAAGGCTTGACAAAGCCCTGGCTGGGATGATTTAATTGGGGATTGGTCCTGCTTTGAGCAGGGGGTTTGACTAGATGACCTCCTGAGGTCCCTTCCAACCCTGATATTCTATGATTCTATATAGGAGATCGATTCCTTGATAAATCAGAATTGGAAGTGGACTCAGGGAAGGAATCCCCTAAAGAAGCTGGGAAATGGGGTTGGGGCTCCTAATGTTTGGTACAGTGAGGAAACAGTCCTTCTCCAGCCCCTTAACCCTCATAGAAGATGAGGGCATGGGGTCCCAGAAAGGGTCTGGGAACAAGCTGTGGAGGGGTTGGGGGCTGATGTCAGTTTTCCACCAGGTGGACATGATTAAGAAAGGAATCATGACCTGTGCTCTGCGAGTTATTGCTGAGTAGTTCAGAGTAAATAAAAGCTGTGGCCTAATTAAACCACATCCCTTGCATCTTGTCTTTCTTCCCACATGTCGGAGATAATATTAAACTGCTTGTTGTGTGACGTAGGTGTCTTTCCCGCAGGCTGTAGAGTCAAAAACCTCTCACCTTTTTGGGACTTAGCTTTATCTTATGGGGTTTTTTTCAGCTTCAGACTTTTTCCCCCCATGGTTGGATGCTCTTAGGGTTTCTGATTTGAGGTCTGGCTGAGCAGTCCCATCTCTTTTCTTCAGATAGCTACTTGCACTTCCCATATACCTGGAAAGGAACCACAAAACTAGCTTCTAGCAGGAGCAATGCCTGCTGTAGCTTTTCACGTCCCACCTCTGATGGCAATGTACCAGTTTGTGATACCAGGCACTTCCAGAGGGATATATTCTTTGTCAAAGAATTATAGCAGTGAAAAAGGTTAAACTTAATGCACTATGAAATTCTTCTTTGTGTCTGATATTTGTCTCCAGCTAAGGTTTAATGAAAATGAGTTCTAAGTTACTTCTTACATTTGTAGTAACTACACAATTTAGTGGAAAAAGCTACACTAAAGGGCACTCAAATCATATGAAAAGACAAATGCGTAAGGACCTAAAGAGAACACAGTAGTAAATGCTAAAAACACAAAGGATAAAATGGGAAAGGGTAAGTCTTAAGTTGCACCCCTTTCTCACACCACATTTTGTCTGTTTATATACTGTCACAGGTGTTCTGTTGCTTTACAGACACATGAAGATAATTCCCTGCCCAAGAGAGTTCACAATCTATCTGAGGATAAGATAATCTAATAGTATTATTCAGAATATAGTTTTCCTTTGGAAAACTTCAAGGGCTGGAGTCATCTTGTAATTGAAAGATGAAGATTAGAGTTGGGTCTTCAAAATTCATTCAAAGATTCAAAATATAAAACTTCTTTGTATATTTTCAACCTCATTTTTAATAGAACTGTGGTCTTTCCATACTTAAGAATGTGACTAGATTTGTTTTAAATCACAGTTTGACCTGCCCTTCCATCCCCTGCCCTGCAATTTCAGGTACATTGATTTCTTTTTGCCTAAGTATCATGTGTTCTCACTGAGAATATCTTTGATCACTTTGAGGTTAGTCTGATATAGCATATGGGAGACATGAGTTTAAAATAGAGGGCTGTATGCTTTTTTTAGATGGTTCGTAAGAATATTTTCCAATTTATCTCACAACTGGTATAGTGGTGTGTGGTATGGTTTTTGGAGGAGGGGGGGTTGTGTTTTTTTGTTTGTTTGTTTTTCGTGAGGGGGTGGGGAGGATATCTCAACAAGGATCATTGGCTTAAACTTTTTTTTTAATGAGGTACCTTTTAGATTTTGAGTTATCCTAAGGTTATTATAAACTTGAGTTATACCATAGAATTTGAAGTCTGAAATCATATTGAATGATATTTGAGATATCCACAGCCTTTTCCTAAAGTCGTTATTCAAGTCATGAAAGTATAAGAGTCATGGGGTTTAAGACACCTGTAACTGAAGACTTGTAAAAGCTTTTCAGGAACTACTACCTCAGAACACTTACAGGGGTCATAATATCATAGAACTACAGCAAGGATGCCTTTCTCCCTTGTGGCCCCCTGCTGCTCTGTTTAACTGATGGGATTTCCATGGTTCCTCTTTTCTAATTTTTTCCTCTTTAAACACCTTAATTAGAATATGCTATCTGTTTTTTTTAGTACCTACAATATTCTAATAATCTACTGAAGTAACTGGCATAACACTTGGCTTCATATAACAAATCAGTAACTATAGAACTTAGAGGCCAGTCACTAATAAATAATTTTTATAGAGAAATTAAAAGTAAAAAGAAAAGGATTAGTGCAAGACACTTGCTAGTATTTTACTAGATATTAATTTTGTTTTTTTTTTAAAAAAAACTTTTCTACATGCAATGCTTAAAGACTTCATTATGCAGAAACTCCATTATAGTTAGATAAGCAATTTATTTTAAACTAGAATTTCCCGGAATGGTGGTGCCAGTTCAACATAGTCAAGCACCTATATCTACAATAGCATTCACTGTAATAGAAGTACCAAAGTTCATTGGGTTGATCCTGACTTACTGGAGATAAAGTAGTATAGTAAGTATTGATTAAAGTTAAAAATAGGGAGTTATGAAATTACTTTTAGTATATTTAAAGCAAAGAACAAACATCACCTCATTGTTTAGTTCAACTGTATTTTAATAGTGTTGTATAAAGCAACTTATAAAATGAAGTTTTGGAAAGCATTTTGAAAAGATATGCAAGTTTAAATGAGTCTTTTGAACAGACATTTTATAATAGAATATATCTTTCTCTCTCTGTCTACAGATATACAGTTTTAAATAGAAAAATCTAAAACAGTTTTCTCTCTGTCTAAAATTTTATAAGAGATCTTTTGAAATGAAAAGGTACGATGGGTGGATGGAATAGCTCGTGAATTTTGAATCCACTTCTGTCAGACTTAGGCTTTGTCTACACTGAAACTTGAACGACACAACTTTAGTCATTCGGGGGTGTGAAAAAAACACACACACACCCCCGAACAACAAAAGTTTTGCTGATGATAAGCGCCAGTGTAAACAGCGCTTTGTTGGCAGGAGAGAGCTCTCCTGCCAACAGACAGCGTGCCTTTTAGCAGCACGGCTGTAGTGAAGTTTGTGAGAGAGAAATAGGGTGCATTTATCTCTTAAATGAACACTTGATGGTAATAGAACCACACCAACCTACCAGCTGTCTTGTGGTATATATGTAGGTCTCATCTTCCTTTTCACTCTAATGGTCTACTCAGTTCCTGAGAACAGGTAAGATATTGAAGTTCAGGCAAAGTCTACACTACAAACTTTTGCTGGCATAGTTGTGTGATTTGTGACAGACATACCAGTGCCGGCAAAAGCCTATAGTCTAATTGCAGATATACTGGCCAAGCTGCTTCCACCCTAGCAGCAAGAGACATTATAGGGTAGCTATATAGGCAAAGGTTTCAGAGTTGTAGCCGTGTTTGTCTGTATCAGCAAAAACGAGGAGTAAGTCTTTAAGGTGCCACAAGTACTCCTTGTTGTTTATACAGGCAAAATCTTCCAAGTCAGCCTGGCCTTACAAGAAGCGAAGCAGGATTCCTGTGGAATTGCATGTCTTGCTTGCTCACAGTCCTGAACACAGAAGATGGCATGACATGTTTTTGCTAACAAAAGGAGAGAGAAAAGTAGGTGCTAGTAGTAATTTATCTTGCTGATAATTTAAAACTTTATCAAGCTACAGCCCTTATTTTGGGGATCTGGGGTTTTGTCTCCCCAGGATGAGAAGATCATTTTAAATTAGATTAACTTGAGCCTGTTGCTAATAATTTTGACTTTTGTTTACGACATCCTTAATTTAGTATTATTGTGATTAAAGATGTGTAGGTAAGCATATTTTACTAAATTTAAACAAAAAATAGTCTTGATTTGGTGACTGTTCAAACTTTTGCATCTAGCCCCAGTTAGCTGTTGGCAGCATTCAGTTGCTCATGAGAGGAAGGGTGTGGAGGAAATGTGATATAGCTTGACAAATGGACTGTAACCCTTTTAGACTAAACCTGCTAGGACGTATGCGCATAGTCAAGGCCACATGCTGCTTAAAGTTTTTTATATATGAAAAGAGAAGAGCAGCTGGTATATGTAGCTAACATAAGGTAGTTTGTGGAGCTGAGTAATAAAAGTATTCTAGTTTTGAACCCTCAGGCTTCTGGAAAACTGCTTAGCAACTAAAGATGCGACCTGAATTAAAGCAGTGTTTTGATTCAGAGGGGGAAAATGAACTCAGGCTAGGGTTTTAAAGTTAGTTTAAGAAAAACAATTGTTCTGTTACTTTACATATACTTTATAAAGTGTTTGGAGGGAACTGTAAATGGTAGAAGTACGATTAAATAGCCTTATACATTTTTAAAAACATAGGACAAACACGTTCATTTTTCATTTGGAAAAAACAAACTGAGTTTTATAAGGCTTATGCAAGAGGAGGGTTATTGTTTGGTTTTTAGTCAGAGCAAGAGAGATCCTTGTGTCACTATTTTCTGACACTTAATTTGATTTCTTCAATACCATACTAATATGATTGACTTTATCTGACTTTCTGTCATTTTCTGTTTGAGGCTAGTATTTTGTTACTATCTGAGCAGATTGATATAGACTTATGGATGAGCATTGTAAGTCCTCATGCATTTGTGGTGCTTTGAAAATACCAGACCTACCTTTTAAGGCATGATGCTGGAAAGTATGGCAATACAGAGTTAAAGGAAGCTATCACTGTAGCAAAGGTTATATAAATGTGTTAAATATTTAATTAAAATAAAATTTTAAAAATTGCCAAGAAGCTTCAGCTTTTCTGTGGCAGCCCTGACTCATCTCTTGGCAATTGCCATTTTGAGGATTAGGGGGCAAAGCAGGCTGTCTCTCTCACTTCTGGGGTGTTGCTAGAACATTTTAGGCAGAGGGAGTCACCTTCCCAGCAGATTACGTGCCACACATTTCACAGTAGATGCCCCTACCCTTCTCCAGGATTAAAAAGATAATGTACCACGTGAACTGGGTACCTTTTTATAATGTTGATTTCAAAACAACCAATTTGTTAAATACAAACTGATAAGAATTTGAAATTTAGCTCTTTGATAATGGGGCATTTACTACATGCATAGAATCAAATATTAATGTGGAAGAAGAATCTCATGAACAATGAGTATATACAATTTTCTATAAAATTGTAGTAACACTTGTTAAAGCTGACCATATGGAAACAGCTAGATTTTTATGGTCAAATGTCTGAAACTATGGTGCATACTGCATTAAAAGAAAATCTTTTGTGGGTGGCCCATATATCCATCTTTCTTTTTTTCACTTCAAACTAATAATCATAGAATTAGAAAAATTAAAAGCAATTATATCTTAAATGATCAAGCGATTCATTGCTTTATATATAGTTTGAGAGTGGC